>NW_027185573.1:5717101-5778732 GCF_028583685.1 Petaurus breviceps papuanus | reverse complement strand
CCAGTGAGGAAAGGCACCTTTGGGCCTCAACAAGGCACCACTCCTCAAAGCCCCACGGGGAGCTGTACCTTAGGGCAATTTCATGAAGTCACCAGAAAGAGAGAAAAATATCTCCCAGTAACCAGGTGCTGTGAGTTTACCTTTTGGCCATATGAATGCTTTAAGTGAGATCCCACTTTCCTGAGTGATCTTATGTGGGGAGAGTATACCCCTTGTGCATTTCTGTGTATGTTTGTGTTTCTGTAAAAACAATGCTTGCTATATACCTACTTAGTAATAATACCTTTTCTAAAAAGTTCATGAAGTCTGACTGATAATCCACAAGAAGCACACCAGATGGTGGTTGATGAACAACAAAACTTGAAAACTCCAACACTTCAGAGTTAATGCTAGAATTCCTAGGGGAATAGTTGGCAGCTGCCCTCTGGGAATCCAGCCTCCCAATGCTAGTGGGAATTAGGGGGAAATAACCCCAGAATGAGGGTTATACTAGCATGAAGCATCTCCTGGAAACCTAACATCAATTATTTCAAATAAGCAATTAGAATGTGGATCAATCAGGGCACTAAAATACTCTATCCTTTCCTTTTTCTAATCCTAGAAGATAATATGAAAAAACCCCACATATCAGAAAACTTTATATTTGTTTTTACTCTTTTTTCTCATTCCCATCTCTCTCGCCTGACCCCATTCAGAATGTGGAAATATAAAAGAGGAAGAGGAAAACATCACTGTCATTCACCTCTGATACAATTTTTCTTGGGCTCTTCCAATGTTAATTCCAAAATGAGTTATGAGTAAGAGCACTTTTGTACTTAGGAGGAACACTGCACATAACGAACTGTGCTGGAACTGGAAGACTAAGGCACTTTTTGTCATAGAAAGCACATAATCAGAGGAATCTAGGTAGTACCATGAATAGCTGTTGTGAGGATAGAATGAAATATTTGTAAAGCACTTTTCCAACCTTAAAATGCCGTATAAGCTCTATCTTCATCATCACTTGGAAATTGGAGGCACTCCTTCACTCTAGCAATGAGAATTATTAGAGAGCATTATACTAAGTAGCACATAGCTTTGTCTCTATTCTTTGACCTGACTGGAGCTAATATCACATCTCAGTGACCCATATGATGGTTGTTACCCTATGAGCCATTCGGATTGTCATCTTCCTTCAACCTATGGGATGACAGCATGTCACTGTATTAATTATCCATCAAGGTAGTACAGTGCGAATTGCCCATCTGGGTGTTTTCCTTGGGATGGCAGCCCCATAGCCAATTCATTTCCTTTCTGGAATATGTGGGATAAGTATCAAAAGCATGAAATCTACAAAGATCCTCTGACCCATATCTAGTTTTTCTTCTCTCCACCCCCCCCCACCCCAGCCACATTCACAAGATGAGTATTCAACAAAGTGTGATCACATTACTTACTGAAATTAGCAAGAAAAAAAGGGAAGGAAAAAATTAAGGACTGCTTAAATGTTGTCACCTGTCTAGGGTCCTTCCAACTCTGTATCTAACAGCCTTTCCAGAGGCAGTGTGATCCAGGGGGGAAGCTCATTGACTCTAGAATCAGAGAACCTGGGTTCAGATCCTGCCTCTGACATTTAGCTATATAGTTTTGGATAGATTGACTAATCTCCCCATGCTTCTGTTTCCCTTATATAAAATGAAGTATTTAGGCTAGATGACTTCTGAGGTCCCTTCTAGTTTTGATCCTATGATATTTTGCTTTATAAAAAGAGGGCATTAGGTTGTGAAGTTGTGTAGCATGGTGAAAAAACTCTGAATTGCAATTTGGAGGACCGGAATTCAAATTCTGACTGAATAAGTTGGTGACTTTGACAAATTACTTAACCTGTGTGGTCTTCTATTTCCTTATCTGTAAAAGGAAGGGGTTGAACTCATGACCAAGACCCCTTCCAGTCTTAAATACCACGGTTCCTATGACTAGATTAATTGTGAGGCTCCTTCTAGCTCTATACCCCTTTACTATAAAGATATTTTTGGCACAATGTTGTATTGTTACTTTACAGTGGGGTTTCTCAATGCAAACTATACTGTGGACTCATAGACTATCTATGTTATCTGCCATAGATAACAGCCTCAATCTCGCAGCTCAAGGGGTAAGATTAGGAGCCTAGAAGAAAAAGGGAAATAGGGCTTGGGAAAAATTCAGGGAAAATGATGGAGAGAAGTATGGAGATAACTAATTCAATAAGCATTTTGTGCTAATCCTGGGGAAACATAGAAAAAAAATTGTCCTCAAGGAACTTACATTCTTCAGAATGGTTCATTTGTCTTAAAGAGTAAGGACCTTTGGTAATGAAAGTTTTGTTGACCAGTCAAATTCAGTTAAAGACAAGGGTTTGGAAGTCACACAATTCCAGAAGACTCATGATGAAGTATGTTACCCACGCTCTGGCAGAGAAGCAATGGACTGAGTGAGGGTGCAGAATGAGACTTATTCTTTGGGCATGGCCAATAGGGGAATTTATTTTGCTTGACTAGGTATATTTGTTACAAGAGTTTTCTTTTTTCTTTTCTTTTTCCAAAATAAAGAAGGGGAGTAAGTGATATTGATTTTTGTTCATCAAATAAAATTCAAAAAAGAAAGAAAAGACCTGTTTAGAGGAATTTGGTCTTATCAGAACTGAGAAGATCTTCTGTCCACAGTGGAAGAGAGTACAAAAACCAAGTACATAAATCAAGAGAGCAAAAGAGGAGCCTTTCCTTTTGGGAAGTATCCCCTCATTCCTTATTCCTGCTCTCCCAGAATGACCACCCTGTCTGGATTGACAAACCATAAGGCAGGCCAAAGGTCTACATTTATGTATATGTTTATGCATATATGATGATAGTGGTTATCGAGTGGATTGATCAATTATGCCTCCCCACTTAAAGTAAGTGTCAAAATGCTAAGCCCTGATACCTTAACAAAGTGGGAGCTCTTCTCTATTGATGCTTTAGGCTTTAGACTAAGTGAAGAAAAAGTCTTGGATTGACTTAGATATTTGAGAGCTGATGTGATGAATCAGTGAATTATACAGGAAGTGTTTCCAGATTGGTTGAGAAAACTAGGTCATGACCTGTGGGTGGATAATAAAATATTGAGTCAATTTGGAACTGGGAATTATAGGATCTGACAGCCTGAGGGGAAGGATTGGGGATCTCAAGTGCTGAGTTAGAAAAATTGGAAGCATAGAGGTAAGGAGTGCAAGGAGAAAGAATCAAACTGAGCTGTGGGAGAGCAGGAAGAGATCAAGAAGGGCCATTGGCTCTATAGGCATCAAGAAATAGAAATTTCAAGCTTAAGCCACCAGTTGTACCCACCTCCTCAAGGACAGAAGGAAGTTATAAAAAGAGGTCTGCTCTTTCTCCAATTTCCAGGCTGCTGTCTTTTCCTAGACACTATAAATACTCTACTCATGTCTTTATTCAAACCTCAACCACAAAGAGATCAAGGGTGAATTAGAAATAAAGATAAATATGACAGAGTCAAACTCCTGTCTGAATGTTGAGAATTTTCCTAACTGGGGGCTCTGAACAATTGTCATTTAACATGAACTTCCTTAATTAAGAAGTAGAAGGGGAAATAGAAGAGAGAAACCTGAGGGACCATTATATTGTCCTGTGCTTAAAATAAGTTATTTGTTGAAAATTTGTTTGTTTGTTTGAGGAGGGGGTAATTGGGGTTAAGTGACTTGCCCAGAGTCATACTGCTAGTAAGTGCCTGAGGCTGGATTTGAACTCAGGTGTTCCTGACTCCAGAGCCCGGTTGGTCAGTGCTCTAACCACTACACATAAGCAATTTATTGTTAAAAAGGTATGTCTTGTTACATTTCCAAAGATACCTTCCTCAGCATTCATGGGTATTACACATAACTTATAAAAAATGAACATAATTTTGGGAAGGGAGGGCATTCACTGATGAGAGATCAGGAAAAGGTTCATGAAGAAGGTAAAGTTTGAATCTCTCTGAGTCTCAGTTTCCTCAACTGCAAAAGGAGGGGCTTGTATTCTGAAGTCTCAGTTCTAGATATTGGGTCTTTCAACCCTCTGGTCCTCCATGAGTATTTCTCTACTGAGTTATCATGGAATTGAGGTGACCTTGAGCATGTGCCAATGGAGCACAACCTTAGGTGGGTTCTGTCAACAAACTACATGTCTACCAGTCTGATCAAAGGTCATGGGGCGATGAATACTTTGGCCACAGCAAGGGCTGCAATATGTGATTTAAAAAAAAGAGAGTACCCACAGTTGTCAGTCTTTGAATTATGAAAATATGAATGAACAAGAAGTTTCCTACATAAATATAAAGAACCATAGAATTTTAGACTAGAAAATCCTGGGTTCAAATGCTGCTTCCAAAGCTGTGTGACCTTGGGCAAATCACTTTAATTTCCCAGTCTCAGTTTCCTTCTCCATAAAATCAATGAGTTGGACTAGATGGCCTTTGAGGTCACATGTAATTCAACATTTATTATTTTATGATACTACAATCCCATGACCTATGGCCCTGTGATACCTTAGAGACCATACAGTCCAAAGCTATAGCTAGGGCCAGGTGATTGGGGCTATGCCTAAGGTATTGATACACAGAGAGTATTGAGAACACTCCTAGAAGGTGAACTCATTCCTGACCCTGCTCCACCCTGATTACCTTGACCCCTTCCCTGACTCCCTAACAAGGGTCTCATAGTTTTCCTGGTCTCCATCTTCCAATCTCCTTTCCACAGAGCAAAATCTCTTCCCCTTCAGTTCTTGAGGATTTCCTGCCCCTCTTCCCTTTCCCCCCCCATTCATAAATAGAAAACTGAACCTGTTTTTATAATTTAATTGGGGGAATTAATGACAGAGAATTGAATTAGTCAAAAAACAAAGGGTCAATATTTGTCTTTATAGATGGTGTAGGAAGCTAAATGTGTTTGAGGGCTGAGCCTGGAATCAGGAAAAATGAGTTCAAAGTCAGCCTGAGACCCTTAACCAGCTGTGTGACCCTGGGCAACTCACTTCACCTGTCTGCCTCAGTCTCCTCATCTGTAAAATGAGAATGATAACAGCACCTACCTCCCAGAGTTATTGTGAAGATCAAATGAGATCATGTTCTTAAAGTACTTTCCAGCCTTAAAGTGCTACATAAATCATTATTGCTATTATAATGATAAGATAATTATTATTCTGTTGCCCAGAACTCTAAACTAGGAGTCAGAAGACTCAGGTTGCATTCCTGGTTCTGTCATACTCTGCCTGTATGACTTAGACAAACTTACTTTGCCACTCTGCACCTTGGTTTCCTCTTTTGTAAAATGAAAGATTGGACTGAAAAAAAAGGGACTTGAGTTCAAGTCCTAACTCTGCTACATCAGAAAGACCAGAATTTACCTCAGATGCTTACTATCTTTGTGACTCTGGACAACTCACTTACCTTCTCCAAACTTTGATGGCCTCTAAAACCCCTTCCAGCTCTAAATCTTTGCTTTTCCTGTGAAACTTTGGGCAAGACTCAGTTTCTTCATCTGTAAAATGGAGTTAGACCCAGAAGCTACCAAGATTCCTTCCAGATCTAGCTCTATGATTCTTTTATCTGATGACTTGATTAACTTGTGAGGTCTCTTTCAGCCCTGACAACCTTTTTTCTGCCAGGGCATTGGGTTTGGGGTAATGATGAAGTCTCCCATGAACCACTTTGTCCTACTGTGAAGTAGACACAAAATGGGGCAGAGAGGGGTGGCCAGGTAGCACAGCAAGTAAGAGCACCGGCTCCAGTGTTGAGAAGACCTGGAGATCGAATCCCGGGCTCAGACACTTAGCACCCACCCAGAAACACCTGGCCGTGTAACCTTGAGCAAGTTACTTAACCCCAATTGCTTAGGGGCGGCCAGGTGGCTCAGCGAGTAAGAGCACCGGCTCCAGTGTCGGGATGACCTGGATCAAATCCGGGCTCAGATACTCAGCACCACACCCAGAAATAACTGGCTGTGTAACCTTGAGCAAGTTACTTAACCCCAATTGCTTAAAAAAAAATGGGGCAGAGAGAAAGATTGCCATCTTCATTATAATCATTTGCCTGATTATCTCACTTCATTTGGAAGTGTAGACAAAGATCTTAGCATGGATCCTGGAAAAGATTTTTGCATCCATATATACAAAAATATGTATAACAACTCTTCTTGTGGTGGAAAATAATGAAAAACTGAAGGGGTGCTCATCAGTTAGAGAATGACTGAAGAATATATAGTATATAAATGTGATGGGAAATTTTTACATTGTAAGAAATGATGAAGAAAACAATTTCAGAGAAACCTGGGAAGACTGGTATGAACTGATGCAGAGTGTAATAAGAAGAATCAGGAGAACAATTTTTAAAATGACAATAATGGTAAAGCAAAGCAATTTTAAAAAATGAAGGGACTGTAATTAACACAATGATCAGCCCCAATTCCAGAGGTCTCACAATTAAGCATACTACCCACCTCCTGGTGAAGAAAGAAATACTCAGAGTACAAACTGCAGCATATTTTCGGATGTGGCCAATGAAGGAATTTTGGTTTTGTAATGGGTTTTATTTTTCTTGCTTTCTTAATGGAGAGGCAGGAAGAAGAGAATGCAGATCTGAAAATGAAATAGAATTGTATTTTTAAAAAAAGTGTGAATTCTTTGAGAGCAAGAGCTATTTTTACCTTTCTTTGTATCATCAGTGCTTAGTATAATATCTTACACATAGCAGGTACCTTTATTACCTTGGGCAAGTCACTTACATTCTCTATACTTATATTCTCTAGTCTCATTTTCTTATCTGTAATAAAATGGGGAAAATGAATGTTTTGGACTGAATGGTCTCTGAGATCGATTCTAGTCCTGAACCTATGATCTATTTAGAAGGTAAGCTCCTTGAAGGCAAGAATCATTTGTGCCCTTCTTTTTTATCTCTAACACAGTACTTGAAACATAATAGTCACTTTAAAAATGCTTGTTGACTTGTCTTGACTTTTTAAAAAGAATGTGAACTCTTTTTGTGATGGCAAAGAATAGGAAATTGAGAGATGTCCATCGATTGGGAATGGCTAAATAAGTTGTGCTATATGATTGTGATGGAATACGATTGTGCTATAAGAAATGATGAGTAAGGTGGTTTTAGAAAATCTGGAAAGACTTACATGAACTGATGAAAAGTGAAATAGACAGAACCAGGAGAACAGTATATACAGTAACAGCAATGATTAACTGTGAATGAATTAGCCATTCTCAGCAACACAATGATATAAGACAATTCTAAAAGACTTACAATGAAAAATGCTATCCACTTCCAGAGAAAGAACCAATGGAGTATGAATGCAGATTGAAGCATACTTTTTTAAAACCGTCTTTACTATTTGGGGGATATTTTTTTTCAGTGTGCATTTTCTTTTGCAACATGGTTAATATGGAAACTTGGGCAACTAGGTGGTACAGTGGATAGAGTGCTGGGGCCTGGAATCAGGAAGAATCATCTTCCTGAATTCAAATCTAGCTTCAGATACTTACTAGCTGTGTGACCCTAGGCAAGTCACTTAACCCTGTTTGCCTCAGTTTCCTTATCTGTAAAATAGTCAGGACAAGGAAATAGTGAACCATTCCAGTATCTTTGCCAAGAAAACCCCAAATGGGTAATGAAGAGTCAGACAGTACTGAAAATAACTGAACAACAATGTGGAAATGTTTTGCATGATTGCACATGTATAATCTATATCAAATTGCTTACCTTTTCAAGGAGAGGGGAAGGGAGGAAGGGAGGAAAAGAATATAAGGAACTTAAAAAAATTTTTAAATAAATGTTAAAAAACTTTTGTTTACATATAATTGAGAAAAATTAAAATTAAATGTAAAAAAAAAAAGAAGAATGCTTGAAAGCAAAGCCACTTTTGCCTTTTTTTGTATCATCAATGCTTAACAAAATACCTTACACGTAGTTGATACTTTAAAAATGCTTGTTGACTGGACTTGGAAACTCTGACAAGAACCAATATAGGTGATAATTGGTTGACAGGCCATGCTTGGCTGCAAGTGCAGAGGTGAAGATCAGAAGATTGGAGTCTGTTCTCTTCAGACTGCTGGGAAGTCCTAGCATAAGGGACAACAGGACTGACGATGACCAATGGTGAGGCTGAGACCTGGGAACTGCTGATGGGGCTTGGATGGCCCTAAATGTGAGAGCCTGCCAAGAGCAAACGATTGTTTGTCTGGTGCAGAGATGGAGTCAGATTTCTGGTGTTCAGCCTCCTGGGCTAAGAAAGAATGCATTGAGGTCAAAGTACTCAGATTAACGTTCTGCTCTGTTTAGATTCAAGCTGGCATGGAGGATTGCATCCTCCGCACCCTGGCCCCTGTAACCACCCCCACCCCTGCCCCAAGCTGGGTGAGTACATTCCTGAAAGGCTGGCTCACCATGGCCCAATGAGCTAGTGTGCCAGGACAGGTTGGGCCTGGGTGGAGAGATTTCTTGCACAGCCAGTAGGGTATATTGGAAAGAGTACTGAATTTAGAATCATGGGACTTGGGTTCTAATCCAAACACTATCCGCTGCTCACTACCTATATGACTTTGGGCAACTTAGTTGGCCACTCAGAGCCTTAGTTTCCACAAGTGAAAATGGAGGGACTCAGGCATGAGCCTATGAATTTTAGAGCTGCCATGGAGAAGTAACCATATCTGTCTTTTGGGGCACTTTGCCTTCAGCTTTCCTACACAGCATAGCCTGAGGGTTCCTAGGCTCTGGACTCAAGCCAGGTCCTCTGATACCGTTGAGTGCCCCAGACTTGGGTGGAAGCCTTGAGCACTGGGGCCATGCCTGGGGCCAAGAGGGATTGCCTCGAGTCACAAGCCTGAATAACCAGCAAGAAATACCCCCACCCTCTCAGCACCATTCTCCATCTCCAACTGGGGTGAGGAGTGGGTGGGAGTAGGGGAGGGACTCATTCACTCCAAGGGCTCTCCCTGGTGCCTTGGATAGGCACTATGGTCACTCTGCTTATGAATCTATCCTGAGAAAATACCCCTCCAACAGGGAAGCCTTTTCTATTTCTCATGCTAATTGTTACACTCCAATGGAGGCTAGTGTTTTTGTTAAGCCAATCTCCCTGACCTCCAGTTACCTGTCTCTGGTCCACTAGGCTCTGCATAATTGAAAACCCACTCAGTTCTGAATTTGCTTAAGCTGTTTGTAGGCTGAGGCCTCAGAGGGAAGAGGGGAGCCAAGGAGACCCCATAGACCTTTCCAATGCCATTGTCCCATTCAGGAACCGAGGTCAAACAACAAGAGAGACCCTGCTACTTCCAGTCTAGACCAAAGAGGAATGGAATTTATAGGATCAGGATATGAAGGACCTTAGAAGTTTCCTGTAATCCGACTCCATTTTATAGGTGAGGAAGCTGAGACTCAAGGAGATGTGGCAGAGACAGGATTTGAACTCATGTCCTTTGTACTGTATTAACTTCAAATAACAAGGCCTTCTGGTCCAATACAGCCTGGACTAGGGATCAGGGAACTGTGTTCTAGAACAGTGCTAATTAAACTGTGGGTCTCAATTCCATATAGGGTAGCAAAAAACTTGGCAAGAGAAAAAGGTTTCTGAACACAAAATAACCAAAAATTAATTAAAAGTCAAATTCATAATGAATCAGAGGTGTTTCTGGCAGCACTTACCCATGTTGCATTGAGCAACTGGACTGTAGCCTGGGTGTGAACACAAAGTATGTACCGCAGGTCACACAACACCAATGAACACTTAAAAAAGTTTGAGAAGCCCTGTTCTACAAGTATGATATAAGACTTTGATCATTCAAATGCAGACTCTGGTATTTACTAACCACCTGGGTCAGCTTGGGCTAGGAGTAAACATTTAACAACTGACTCTCCAGGAAAAAAAAAAGATGTTCTTTTAAAGTTTAATCTGCATTATCAACATTTTTCCATCACTTTCTTAATTCTAGGCAGTCAACAAAACAATAAATCAAGCCCTGATTTGTAGTATTTCCACATTTTCAAGGTATAAATGCTCACACTGAAAATTTAACAATGAACTCTTATGAACCAGAACTAGCTCCAGCATGCTCCTACCTTTGCTCAAGTCACCTAATTTCTCTTTGTCTCAGTAAATTGAAGGGGTTCTCTGAATTCCTGTCCAGATCTGGATCCTATCCTGCTATTAATTTGTGTGATCTTGGACAAATCATAATTGATATCTATTCTAGAAAAGGGAATAAGAATTTTCATAAAGCACCTACTAAGTACCAGTCATTGTGCTAAGGCCTTTACAAATATCTCACTTGATCCTCATAACAACCCTGTGAAGAAGGTGCTCTTTTTATCCTCATTTTATAATTTAAGAAACTGAGATAGGAAAAGGTTAAGTGACTTGCCCAGGGTCACACAGTTAGTACATGTCTGAGGCTGGATTTGAACTCAGGTCTTCCTAACTCTAGGCCTAACACTCTATCCATTGCACTACCTATCTACCTTGATTGGTACGGAGTGTTTGAAAGTTTGTTGCTGTCCAGTCATTGTCAGTCACTTCTGACTCTTCATGAAACCATTTGAGGTTTTATTGGCAAAGATACTGGAGTGGTTTGCCATTTCCTACTCCAGTCCATTTTACAGATAAGGAAACTGAGGCAAACAGGGTTAAGTGACTTGCCCAGGGTCACCCAGCTAGTATCTAAGACCAGATTTGAACTCAGGAAGATAAGTTTTTAAAATGTGTAACAGAAGTTCACAATTTCACATACAATCTTTTTTTTTCTGTCCTTTTTTGTTGTGCACTGAAATGGTCATGTTTGTCAAGTGTGTAATTTTAAAAAGTGTTTTTTAAAGAATAAGTTCACTAGACTAGTACAAAGGAAATCAGGTAGGTGACTGGAAGCTGACTCTCTAGGAAATGAAGGAACCAAAGTTTCTCCTTCCATGGGGTCCTTTAAAAAAAAAAAAGTTGTGTTGGAAACTCAAAGAGAATTGTCTCCATGTTGCTCTAATCACTGTGGAGTGAGAAAAAATAGAAAGAGAAATAGAGAAGAGCCTGGGGAAGAATGACTATCACTTTATTTACTGAATTATTTCTAGATACTGCCACAAACAAACAGAATTCAAATACGTGTTTAATTTGGAAATCCTTCTTAGCAGTGTCTCCAGAACAGTCTATCCTTCTCCTTTTTACTTTAAATAAGGTGTCAGTCAACATGAGTAATGTGGAAAAATGTTTTACATGATTTCAATATGTAATATGCAAATATGTTTTACACAATTGCAATGATATGCAACCAATATCAAACTGCTTGCCATTTTAGGAGGGGGGAGAGAAGAGAGGGAGGGGAAAACATTTGGGACTCAACATTTTTTTAAAATGAATATTAAAATGTGTCTTTACATGTAATTGGAAAAACTTAAATATTATTTGGAAGAAAAGAAAAATAAATAAGGTGTTAGTGGATGCTGCACATGGAATGCTGGGCTTGGAGCTGAGAAGATATGAATTCAAATCCTGCCTCTAACATTTATTAGCTGTATGACCCTCAGCAAGTCACTTAACCTCTCTGAGACTCAGTTTCCTCACCCATAAACTGGGGACAATACTAGCATCTACCTCCCAGGATTGTTGTGAAAATCGAATGAGACACCATTTGTAAAGGTGGTTGTAAACTTGAAATGCCATGTAAGTAATACTCTTTATTATTATTATCAGTGCCTTCAAGGGGTTGGTGTGAGCATCAAACAATGTATGTAAATTTCTTTGCAAGCCTTAAGTAATATATAAACACTAGGTATTAATTTAGCCTATGAACAATAGCACTCCCTTAATTAGGGATGATAGAGTGGCACTCTGATTCCAAATCCCGTGGGCTTTCCCTATGTCAAGCTGCCTCCTTGGCCCTGAACATTCAATCTCAACCCCAGCCCTGGGGTTTAGCTGTTCCCTATCCCAAAACAGAAAGAACCACAGACTGGAAAGTTCAGGACTGAGATCTAGGACAACTCTATTACTAACTTGCCTTGTGCCCTCAGGGAACTCCCTTGTCCTCTCTGGGTTTCTGTTTCCTCACCACCAGTAGAATGAGCTAGTGGGATTAAGGGAGCTAAGAGGTCCTTTCTCAAATTTGTCCTTCTTTTCTTTCTCCTAGCAGAGATCTGGGAAGCAAAAAGGGTCCCACAGTCAGGCAATCCATGAAAAAAGAAACCAAAGACCTGTGCAATGCTGGAGGGGAATCTGGATGAGCTGAGTTTGAATCCTGACTCAGACATTTACACTATATGACTGCGAGTGAATCTTTTTTTTTTTTTTAAAGCAATAGGGGTTAAGTAACTTGCTCAAGGTTACACGGCCAGTTATTTCTGGGTGGCTGCTAAGTATCTGAGCCCAGATTTGATCCCCAGGTCATCCCGACACTGGAGCCAGTGCTCTTACTCGCCCCTTGAGTGAAGCTTTTCATTACTGTGAGTCTTAGTTTTTTCACAGGAAAAATAAGTGTATTAAACTAGACAGTTTCCCCCAGCTTTAAAGCTTTGCTGCTATAAACATGACACATTGGACAATGGCTTCTTCATTAATGATTGTCTGGATTAAGGCCCACCTTAGAACCCTATGAATTCATTATTGCTATTTCCTCTGCCAATCTGAGTCTCTGCTGTTCAAAGTTTTTTGCAATGATTTGATTGGGTACATCCTTTGTAGTTTTCAGAATACTTTCAAAACTGGCCTATCTGATAGTGAGATTAGTCTTCAGTAGAAAACATTTTTTTGTTGCTGTGGAAGAACTGATAAGTTGTTGTTGCTTGCTTCTTTCTTGAAGAGGACCATGACATCAGGAAGGTGATGCCATGACTTGCAAATGAATTGGATTTAAATGAGGGAGGGCTGTGCAAGGTCACCAGCCTCGGTCTCTCCTCTGGAGCCATCTGGGCCCAGTAACAATATATAGATTGGGACCATTGGAGACGGGGCTGCCATATCAATAAGTCGAGGGGGGAGTTGGGAAGGAATAGAATTGTAAATATTTTCCAGCCCTAATCTTTCTTCTGACCTCTAGTCCCACATGTCCAAATGCCTACTGGACATCTCAAACTAGATGTCTTAATACATAGGCATCTTAAACTCACTATTTGCAAAACTGAACTGATTATATTTTTTTTGCAAACTTTCCCTCTCCCCAACTTCCCTATGACTGCAGAGGGTACCACTATTCTCTCAGTTACCCAGGCTCATAATCGAAGAGTCATCCACCATTCTTCATTCTCTGTAATGCTTTCCCTCCCAACATAGCCAATGAGTTGTCAAGACCTGTCTTTTTTCCTTTTATAGGCCCCCTTTTCTCATCTGACACCACCACCAACCTGGTGAGGTTCTTACTATCTCATACATGGACTATAACAATTGCCTGGACTATTACAATACTTCCTGCCCCAAGTCTCTCCCCATTCTAAACCATCCTCCATTCAGCTGCCAAGCTAATCTTCCTAAAGAGCACATCTGACCATGCTACTCCCTCATTCAATCAATCCAATTACCCCCAGTATCTAATAGAAATGCCTCTGTTTGGTGACCTAAGCCCTTGCTAACCTGCCCCCTTCATACCTGTCCAGTCTTATACCCTCTGCTCCATGTACTCTGGCCTCCTTGCTGTTCCTCCAACAAGACAACCCATCTTTCAACTCACAGCATTTTCACTGACTGGCTCCTGTTCCTAGAGCTCTCCCTCCTTATTGCCATCTCCTGATTTCCTTTCAGTTTTGTCTGAAGTTCCACATTCTGCAGGAAGCTGTTCCCAATCCCCCTCAATGCTAGTGACTCCCCTTTGTGGTTTATTTCTAATTTATTCTCTATATCTTGTTTGGGGCAGCTAGGTAGCACAGTGGATAGAGCTCCAGACTAGAGTCAGGAAGACTCATCCTCCTGAGTTCAAATCTGGCCTCAGACACTAGCTGTGTGACCCTGGGCAAGTCATTTAACCTGTTTACCTCAATTTCTTCATCTGTAAAATGAGCTGGAGAAGGAAATGGAAAACCACTCCAGTATATTTGCTAGATAGATAGTGGGCCACAGAAGGTCCTGGTGTGCTATGGTCCACGGGGCCACAAACAGTCAGATATGATTGAACAACAACATGTATAATCTATATCAAATTGCTTGCCTTCTCAGGGAAGGGGGAGGGGAAGGATGGAAGGAGAGGATTTGAAAAACAAAATGAAAAAATAATTAATGTTAAAACTCTGTCTGACATATCCTGGCAGTATAACCCTGGGCAGATTATTAAACTTCTCAGTACACCCAGAGAACTCTCTAAGATGAAAAATTTCAGAGAAGGTGTCAACTTGCTTTGGGAGAGAGAGTTTCCTCTTTAGGGAATTCCCTATACCAATAATAATAATAAGGAATTTTTTTAGATGAAAGGGTAAAGGGCACTTACCAAGGATCAGTATGGAATTTCTGCATTGATCTGTTTCAAATGTGTACCTCTTCCTCCCTCCTTAGATAGTAGCCTGGTACCCTCCCTCCTTGCCCTGTTTCTATTAGCTTGCTATATTGGTGCCAGACTTAGGGCCACCCTATCAGCCTTAGGCCTAAGGCAAGCCACCAGCCTCAGCCTCCTCAGCAGCAGGAACTACAGGTGTATGCCCCCATGCCTAGCTGTTCTTATTCCCATTTTTCAGGTGAAGAAACTGAGCCTGAGAAAGGTTAAATGACTTGTCCAGAGTCACACAGATATCTAGTATTTGAGACAGGAATTGATCTCCTATCTTTCTACCTCTAGGTCCATAACTACCCACTATACCATCTAAGTGCCTCCCAAGGCCCAGTGTTTCTCCTTATTTCATACTTTATATGGTATTGTTGTTGAGTCATTTTTCAGTTGTGTTTAGCTCTGCATGACTCCATGTGGGGTTTTCTTGGCAGAGACACTGGAGTGGTTGGCCATTTCCTTCTCCAGATAAGGAAATTTTGTTTTTACAGACGAGGAAATTAAGGCAAACAGGGTAAAGTGACTAGCCCAGTGTCATACAGCTAGTAAATATCTGAGGCCAGATTTGAACTCATGAAGATGAATCTTCCTAATTCCAGGTCTGGCACACCATCCACTGTGCCACCTAGCTGCCCCTACAACCATCCAATTCATGTCATCAAGCCTTATGGACAATATACATTCATGTCTATGAGTCTGAGTTTCTCCATCTGTAAAATGGGGATCCATATATGACCTACCTCACCTGATCACATTGATGAAAGAATTTTGTAAACCATAAAGAATTATAGGGATGTAAGATGGTACTATCATTCTTTTGCAGGAGGAGGGAATGAATTCCTATGAACCCAGGGAAATGAATTCTGGTGCCTTAGCCCAGACCTATGTTAAGTCAGAAACAGAGTTTGATAAGAATGTAATTCTTCTGACCCTACATCCCCATCCAGCACACCATGAGGTCTCTATGGCACCTCCACTCTCCCAATATGGACTGTTTCTTCTTCTTACAATAGAGGAATTTTCAACCAAGAACATACAAGAGGTTTGACTTGAGTTTTACAGCCAGAGTCTGGGTGTATTTGGCAGCCTCAGAATGTGCCCCTAGTCTGGGCTTACTGTCACATCTTTGTCCTCCCTCGCCCCTCGATGAGTTCAAAGCACTTCTGGCAACTATCATCCGACTAAACCCAGTAATAACCCAGTGAGTCATCTGAGAAACAAGTGGCAAAATCCCAGAGAAATCACCAACCAGCATTTGGTTTCTCTTCCAAAACTGAGTTATTGATGGATTGACTATGCTCTTAAGAAAGAAAAAAAATGAGAAACACAATATTGGCTTGAAAGGGATGACATGTAAAGACCAGAGGTGAATTAAGCTAACAATGGCTCGATGCCCAGGACAATCAGGGCTGCACCTGCTCTCACAGGCTTTTGCATGTTTTGGCACAGACCCTTTCCAATTTTTGGGCCACTGCCTGCAAGCCCCACAGGGGAAGCTTACCAATTTAATAGGGACTTCATTCTGTTTAAAAAAAAAAACAACAAACACAAAAAATAAGCCAATCCTCCAATTGCTAAAGTGACTATTTTTGTCTAATTTTTTTATAAAGATATACTCTTCAATCTATCAATCAACAAGCGTTTGTTGTCCCAGGCACTACCGTTCTTGTCACGGGGGGTTACAAAAACGAAGGTGAAAAATCCCCCGATGCTCAATAGTCTCTGTCCTTTCACATTTTAAAAGGGGAGATAGAACTTGTCTATATAAGCATGCCAGAATACAATCTCATCTTACTTTATTTCTAACACGGAAGACACGTGGGCAGGACTGTCCAGCACGGCATACCCACATCGAAGAAGGCACTGTACTCTATTAACAAAACAGAATTGCAGTAGCTCAAATGAAACACGAGATGGGCGAATGTAGAGCCTTCTCCATTCCAAATGTTATGGATTATTTGTGCCCGACCTGTGGTAGGACTTTCTGAGATCATCTTGGTCTGATCAGCCGCTATCAGACACACTGTGCCCTCACCCCAACGTAGGGTTGCATTTTTGGTCTTAGAGAAAAAAGGACAACGACTAACTAACTTTCTTTTCTTCTACCACTGTAGTAATAAATTAGCACCACCAGCTCCTTTCTGCACATTGGAACAAGGGTAGCCCTTATATGTAAACTCTGACATATTCTTTGTTTTACCTTGAATTTCCACTATGGACTGGGGCCCGGGAGCTTGGATAGCTACATCATCTCTTCATAGTTTTAAGGGTAGCCTCCGTGGTAAGGTTGGTAAATGTTTAGTAATTGACTATCAATCAATCAATAAACATTTATTAAACATTTACTTTGCTAGCTGGTGGAGTGGATAGCATACTGGTTCTGAAGTCAGGAAGACTCATCATCACTTACCAGCTGTGTGACCCTGGGTAAGTCACTTAACCCTGTTGGCTTCAGCTTCCTCATCCTAAAATGAGCTGGAGAAGGAAATGGCAAACCACTCCAGTATCGCTGCCAGGAAAACCCCAAATGGGGTCATGGAGAGTTGGAGATGACTGAAAAATTAATTAACAAACGTGTTCCAGGCCCAGTGCTAAGCACTAAAGATACAAGGAGGCAAAAGACAGTCCCTGCCCTCAAAGAGCTTACAATTTAGTGGGCACTGAGAGAGAGTGCACAGGGCACACTCTCCATTTAATCTGCATTATTTGGAGTTTCTCTATCCACTTTTAAAGTCTAGATAATTAGCAAAACAATAAATCAAGCCCTAATTTGTAACCCTTCCCAATTTCTGAGGTATAAATGCCCTGAAATTTTAACCATTGACTTTCACCATATGAGCTAGCTCCAACATGCTTTTGTGTAGCTCTGAAGAGTAAGGGGGTGATTCCTGAATACCTTCATTTTGAGCCTCCACTGGTGTGTTTCTGCCCGAAATTATCATTCAAGAATCAATTTCATTATCCAGCCTTCAGTAGGTTTTAGAAGAGGTTGGGTCACTGCTACTATACCAGTACTACTTGGTCTCTGAGTCCTAGGATGTCCCTATTGGGATTCAAGGGGAGGTTGTTGTCAAAGGAGCATTTTGAATAACCTCACACATGTTGTCTCTTCTCACTGCCTACTCTCTCTCCTTTGAAAAGTCTCAAAATTGTATCAATACAAAATAGCTTAGAAGTAACACTAAAAGCCAAGTAAAAGAGGAATAGAATATAGGATAAGAGTAGACTCCTATTTAGCGTATTTAGCTAATAAAACATATTTAGCACAATGAAAAATATAAAAATATAAAAGATTTCTGCTCAATTCAATCCAACAAATATTTTTTAAGCCTTAACTATGTACCTGGTACTATACTAGAAACTGGGATATAAAAACAGAAACAAAACAGTCCCCCTCAAGAGGCTTACATTCTGTTAGAAGTATACGGCCTTTACCCAAGTACCCAAACAAAACTGGACAGTTAGAGAGATTGCTAGTATCTGGGAGGACTCAGGAAAGGTGGGAGATGGCACCTGAGCTGTGTTTTGAAGGAAACTAAGAATTTCCCCAGGAGAAGGTGAGGAGAGAGTGTATTCCAAGCATGGCAGGCAGCCTCAGCAGAGGAGGCATGAAACATCATGCATGGGGAACAGCAGGTCAAGTTGAGTGAGGGAAGATGAGCAACATGAAGTAAGATTGGAAAGGTAGACAAGAGTCAGATGGTAATGGACTCAAAATGCCAACATTTTATCCTAGAGGTAAGAGACACCATAGTGTAGTGGATGTAAAGCCTGCCTTGGAATGTAACAGCCCTGGGTTCAAATCTTGCCTGTGTCACTTATTGGCTGTGTGAACTTGAACAAGTAGAGATTCAAGTAGGGAGACAAACAAAAAAGCTATTATAGTAGTCTAGACAAGGAGTTATTGATGAGAGCCTGGACTAGTGTGAGAGCCATGTGGATGGGAAGAAGAGAACAGATACAAGAGATGTTGTAGAAGCAGGTTCAATAAGAATCAGAAATTGGTTAGATATGAGATTTGGGGTAGAGAGAAAGGAGTAAGGGTGGGTGTGCTGGAGCCAGCTCTAAGCAGCTTACACTGATGGATCCATTTCAGTATGAACATTTATACCATGGAAATTGGCAAACTACAAATCCGAGCTTGATTCATTATTTTGTTAATGGTCTAGACTTGATAAAAGTATGGAGACAATGTTAATAAACTTAAAGGTGTGCCCTGGTTACATTTTTCCTCCCAGAGACCTGGTTGTTAAACATTTACCAGTGTCCTACTGGAGAGTCAGGAATATTTTAAAGGTTTTTAACCTAGGCTACTGCAAGGATGGTACTATAAGTCAAATTAAACATGGGAAAAAATAAATAGGGAAATTTGGAGGAGGGATAGTTCTTTTCGGAGAAATATAATGAGTTACTTTTTTGAAGTAATGAATTTGAAACAAACTATCCAGGCAGAGGTGTCTAGTACACAGTTGGTGGTGCAGGACTTCAGTTTAAGAGAGAATTTTTAGTTGTGTGTGACTCTGTGACCTCATTTGGGGTTTTCTTGGCAAAGCTACTAGAATGGTTTGCCATTTCCTTCTCCATCTCATTTTACAGATGAGAAAACTAAGTCAAACAGGGCTAGGTGATTTGCCCTGGGTCACATAGCTAATAAATGTCTGAGACTGGATTTGCACTCAGGAAGAGGAGTCTCCCTGATTCCACACCCAAAGCTCTATCCACTGCACCACCTAACCACCCTAGGAGAGAGTTAGGGGCTCGATATATAGATGTGGGAGTCATTCATATAGAATTGTATTTTTTTAATTATCTGTTCTCCCTTTCTTCTTTCTTTCCTTCTCTGTATCTCTTCCTCCTCCCCCTTTTCATTCCTCTCTTCCCTTTCTCTCTATTTTATTTTCAAGATTCCCTATAATCTAAGAAAACGAATAGCCAACAAGTTTAAAACATTGATCCAAAGGAGAGCAAACTAAGGTTTCGGTGGGAAAAGTTTGCAATCAGGGGCATGTCCCTGAATTAATAAACTATAGCAATGGGACACTTGGCATAGTTAACGTGCCTTTGACTTTAGTGGCTGGGAAATGATTTCAGAATGACAAAAAATTGTTCCTAATCCAATGAAGAGAGACCTTGAGAGAGTGTCCCCTTTTCTGTGTCCCCAACTGGCACCTCTCTTCCCAGGCACTGCTCACAGCCAGCACAAACTCCTGACAGGGAGAAAATAGAAGGAATGTAGGTCATTCAAACAGGATTCCCTTCTCCATTCCCCACTACTGCAGGGCAGAAGGAGAAATAGATTTTTCAGTCTAAAGTTCATAATTTTTTAAAAACAAAAATTTGGAAAAACAAATGATGTTAAGGGAGGGGACATGTATGGCTTCAGTGTTCAGAACATTTTCTTTTCCTTTGTGCTGTTCTTTGGGATATAAATTCAAGTCCATGTAGTATCATAAAATTCAGAGCCAGAAGAAACCTTAGAGCTCATTTAATCCAACCTCCTAATTTATAGGTAACTTAGGAAAAACTGAGGCTCAGACAGGTTGATATGAAAACTAAAGTCACACCAGGAGGGTGAACAGAGATGGAATAAGCATTCATAGAGTGCTGACTATGTGCCAGGCACTGTGTGTGCTAAGGGCTTTATAATTATCTTCTCATTTGTTGTGAGGCTAACCCTGAGAAGTAGATGTTATTATTATCACCCTCATTTTATAGTTGAGGAAACTGAGGCAAACAGGGTGAATGACTTGCCCAGGGTCACCCAGCTAGTAAGTGTCTAAGGCCAGATTTGAACTTAGGTTTTGCTGACTCCAGCCCCCAGCCCTCTCTTCATAGAAGTAAATAGAAAAATCAAGATTTGAACCTGGGGCTTCAGATTACATAGCAATGGTTCTTTCCACCCCACTGTTTCTCCCTATGATTTCTTTCCTAATGAGCTCCCTAGGCTCAGTTGGACCTATTTGCTTTCCCCAGTCTGCTGAACTGAATTATGACAAACTCCAGGGCCTTTGGTTTGCTTTTCTAGGGAACAGGTATTTTGGTGATGGCAGGGAAGGGAAGGCTTAACTAACTAACAGGATCTCCAGATGGGGGAGTGCTGAAGGCCCAGTCCCATTATCCCAAAGACCTCGTTCCCCTTTGTTCTTGATGTTCATTTTAGTGATCTTCTAGGGCATAGATAGACCGATAGAGCACAGATCTATATTAGTCATAGAATTTTTGTTTCTTTGTTTCATATTTGAAAATTATTTTTTGTCTAGACCTATGATTTCATCAATGTGATCAATATAGGGAACTCCCTATGTGGGAGTTCACTAATTTGAATCAGCACGATTTGGTGTGGTATGAAAAACATGCTGACTTTAGAGCCAAAGAGTATAGGTTCAAATCCTGCCTCTGTTATTTATAACTTATATGATCTTGGGCAAGTCATTTAATTTCTAGGGACCTGTTTCCTCACCTGTGAAATTAAAGGGTTCAAATTGATGGGCTCCAAGACACTTTCCATTTCTAAATCTATCATCCTCAGTCACTTCCCATTCTGGGTCTCAGTTTCCTCATCTGCAAAGTGAGAGGATTGGACTAGATTCCCTCAGAGGTCACCTTCCAACTCTAAACCAATCATCCTATAATTCTTGGATGTCCTTGGGCAAATCACTTCAGTTTTACTTCATCTGTCAAATGAGGAGGTTGGATTAGAAGATCCCCAAAGGGTCCCCTTTCACCTCTAAAAATGTGTTCCTTTGTAACTTTGCCCAAATAAGTTAATTTGAACTCAGAACTTCTTGACTCCAAGGTCAACCCCTCTATCCTCAACAAGCTGTTCAGTTGTTACTATAAACAAATTCTTATTTGTCTACTTGCTGGTCATTTCTCTAATTCTTGTCACTAGGTCTTTGTTCTTGCTGGTGGATAATCAAATCAACAAATATTTACCTAAAGGCTATTGTATAAAAGGTAGAGTCCTGGGTCTGAATTCTCAAGTAGCTTACATGGTCTGGTTGGGTTTCAATGTTTATATTGTGTGATATTTACCATTGCCACCTAAAACAATTTCAGTAGACAGGGGCAACATGGCAGAATGGATGAGGGCTTGGCATTTGTAATCTGAGAACCTGGATTCCTATGCTGATCACTGATTTTTTTTTCTTACCTATATGGCCTTGGGTAGGTTATTTCCCTCCTATAGGAACATAATGTAGAGGTGGAAGGGACCTTAAAATTCATTTAGTCTAAGTTTCTCATCTAACAGGTAAGGAAATCAAGGTCCTCACAAAGCACTTATTTACACAGGTAATAAGTGACAGCTAGGATTTGAACTCAGGTTATCTGACTCCAGATGTCCCTACCCCCCTGTCCCCAATATGGTATTGCAATACCTTTCATCTAATTCCTCATCTATAAAATGTGAGCAGGTTGAACGAGGCGTCTTTATAAGCTTCTGATTGTATAATCCTAATATTTTATAAGCAGATTTTAAATGCTTTCACTTCTTTTCTAACCTCTGGGTTGTGTCTCCTACTGGACTCCAAGGAAATGCTGGCTATTGAATCTTCCACTCAGCTTCCTTTAAGGCTCAATTTAGTTGACACTTTCTGCAAGGACTTTTCTGGATTTAACCAGTTTTCAGTTACCTCCTTGTCCTGGAATGACTTTGGACCTTCTTCTCTGTGTACATGTTGTTTCTCCTTCCTGTTTTCTTCCGCCCCAAGAAGAGGAGAATGAAAATTCCCTAAGGGCTGGCAGGAATGTCGTTTTTGTCTTTGTACTGTCAATGCCTCCTTGTCCTGAAATAACTTTGTATCTTCTTCTCGGAGCACATTATCTTTCCCCTCCAGCCCCGCCCCATGATAATGAAAGCTCCCTGAGGGCAGGGATGAGGTCATTATTGCCTTTGTGTACTCAGTGCCTAACACAACACCTTGCACATACTAAATGCTTAATAAATATATACTGAATTAATTGGAATGCATGCTATAAGCCCTGAAAGTGGTTAGAAATCTGTCCTGAAGACTCCCTCCCACCTTCATCATCAGCATCACTTTGGATGAGGATGAGGGTGACCTATCTAGGAACTGTTAGCTCAGTCACTACATAATTGACACACTTCTCAAGATCAAGGTGGATTAGAATGACAGGTTCTTGCTGTTTTTCATACCCTTGTGACGAGTCTTTCCTGTCTGTTCAGAAGCCAGGTAGGGAGTGTGGGATAATCAGTAGGTGCAGTTGTTTGGAGAAACATTCCTAATACTTATTTTGTTTTTAAAGATAGAAAAGAAATATCTGTAATAATGACCCAAGGTTACTCTGGCTTTATCCATAGGATAATTATGCCTGCTAAGAGTTTTCCATTGTCTTAGGATCCTCCGAAGAAACTGATGCAAATAAAGTGTGAGAAAGTAAGCTGGGAACACCATCATCTTTACACTCCTGTAGGATCATAGGCAACTCATTTAACATCCCTGAGCCTCAGTTTCCCTGTCTATAAAATGAGAGCAGTTGGGTTAGAGAGCCTCTGAGGGTTCTACTGAAAGGTGAGCAGCTTGGACTAGATGCATGTGACTTAGAGTCAGGGAGATCTTGGTTCACACTTGATCTCAGGTCCTTTCTAGCTCTATGAGACTGGAAAAGGCACTTCACTTCTCTGGGACCCAGTTTCTAAATAATAATAATAGCTATTATTATTATTTATTCATATCTCTCTATATATATTTTGGTGAGGCAATAGGGTTAAGTGACTTGCCCAGGGTGACACAGCTAGTAAGTGTCGAGTATCTGAGACTGGATTTGAACTTAGGTGCTCCTGCTTCCTTGGCTAGTGCTCTATCCATTGTGCCACCTAGCTGCCCTTCTAAATAATAGTAACATTAAAAACAATAATAATAACACTTGGCACTGATATAATGCTTTAAAATTTTAGAACCACTTTACATACAACATCTTATTTGATTCCTATGATAACTGTGTCAAGAAGTGGGTTTTTAAAAAATTAGTTAATTAATTTTTAGTTTTCAACATTTGCTTTCACAAGATTTTGAGTTTGAAAATTCCCTCCCCTCCACACCCCCCTCCCCAAGCCGGCATGCAGTTTGATATAGGTGCGCGATCATATTAGACGTATTTCTACATTAGTCACGTTGTGAAAGAAGAATTAGAAAAGAAGGAAAAAACCATGAGAAAGAAAAAACAACAGCAACAAAAAGAGAACATAGTGTGCTTCCGTCTGCGTTCAGCCTCCACAGTTCTTTCTCAGGATGTGGATGGCATTTTCCTGCATGAGCCTTTTGGAGTTGTCTTAGATCCTTGCATTGCTGAGAAGAGCTCAGTCTATCAAAGTTAGTCATCTCATGATGTCGCTATTACTGTGTACAATGTTCTCCTGGTTTTGCTCACTTCACCCACCATCAGTTCATGTGGGTCTTTCTGAAATCTGCCTGCTCATCATTTCTTATAGTACAATAGCATTCCATTCCATTCATATACCACAACTTGTTCAGCCATTCTCCAACTGATGCATACCCCTTCAATTGCCAATTCTTTGCTGCCGTAAAAGGAGATGTTATAAATATTTTTGTAGATATGGGTCTTTTCCTCTTTTTTTAATGATCTCTTTGGAATGTAGACCTAGTAGTGGTATGGCTGGCTTAAAGGGTATGCACAGTTTTGTAGCCTTTTGGCTATAAATTGTTCTGCAGAATGATTAGATCAGTTCGCAACTTCACCAACAATGCATTAGTGTTCCAATTTTCCCACATCTTCTCTAACATTTATCATTTTCCTGTTTTGTCATGTTAGCCAATCTGAGAGGTGTGCTGTGATACCTCAGAATTATTTTAATTTCCATTTCTCCAATCAATAGTGATTAGAATACTTTTTTCATATGACTACAGATACCTTTAGTTTCTTCATTTGAAAATTGACTCTTCATATACTTTGACAATTTATCAATTGGGGAATGACTTGCATTCTTATAGATTTGACTCAGTTCTCTATATATTTTAGAAATGAGGCCAGTATCAGAGACACTGGCTGAAAAATTGTTTCCCGGCTTTCTTTTTTCCTTCTAATCCTGGTTGCATTGGCTTTGTTTGTGCAAAACCTTTTTAATTTAATGTAATCAAAATTATCCATTTTACATTTCATAATGTTTTCTATCTCTTGTTTGGTCTAAATTCTTCCTTTCTACATGGATCTGACAGGCAAACTATTCCTTGCTCTCCTAATTTGCTTGCAGTTTCACCCTTTATGCATAAATCATGAAGATGTGCTATTATTACTCCTATATTTTGGAACAGTTAGGGGGAACAGTGGATCAAATGTTGGATTTGAAGAATTCCAGATCAGGAAGACCCATATTCATAATTCAGCCTCAGATACTAGCTGTGTGGCCTTGAGAAAGATAATTTGCCTCAATTGCAAAATGTGGGTAATAATAGTATTTACTTCCAAAAGTCGTCTGAGGATCAAATGAGGTATTTGTAAATCATTTTGCACCCTAAAGTGCTCTATAAATACTGTTGTTCAGTCATGTAAGACTGTGACCCCACATGGGGTTTTCTTGGCAAGGATATTGAAGTAATTTCCCCTTTCCATCTCCAATGGATTACAGTCAATTAATTGACTTGACCAAGGTCACACAGCTAATGAATGTCTGAAGTCAAATTTGAACTCAGGTCTTCTTAACTCCAGGCCCAACACTTTATCCATTGAGTCATTCAACTACCTCATAAAAATACTAGGTATTATTATTTTGGTGATGAAGAAACTGAAACTGAGAAGATAAAAGACTTGTCCAGGGTCTCTAAGCTAATAAAAACCTAACACAAGATTTGAATTCAGGTCTCCTTGACTTCAAGGCCAGCATTCTACCTGCTGCGCCACCTAGCTGCCTATGTTAAAATCGAATGCCTCTGTGGTCTGATCCAGTTAAAGAACCAAGAGCAAAGAGCTGAAGGAAAATCAGAGGTCTTTTCATCTACCCCACTACATTACTGTCCCTTAGAATCTCTATTTTCCTTCAAGGCTCAGTTGGAAACTAAATGAAGTTTCTCGTGATGCCCACCCACAGCTGCTAGTGACCTCTTCCTCTCAAATCACTTTTTATCTCTTTTGTTCATGGCTATATATGTATGCTGTTCTCTCTTCCAGTAGACTGTCAGCTCCTTGAGGGCAGAAATTACTTCATTTTTGTATCTTATATCTCCAGCAATGCCTGGCACACAGCAAGAGCTTGAGAAATGTTTGTTGATTGATTAGAGGTGAAGTTACTTTACCAAGGTCACACAGAGAGTAAATTAAAGAACTGGGATTTCTATTCAAGTACTCTGACCCTTTGCCCTTTCCACCAGGTCACTTAATTTCATTAGCATAGAGGAGATGGGGGTGGGGAGTGAAATTTTTCATTGGTATATTTTTTTCAAATTTACTTGGGGACAACTTTTTTGGGAAACCCAGTACATCTCTTCTCTTACCAGGAACTAGAGGAGAGGAAAATCTCCATGGAATGGATGGCCAAAGAATTTCCTCATCAGCGATCACTAAGCAAAAATTCACCACATTTTTTTCACCTCTTATATGTCCCACTTCCCCTAAGTGGGGGTTGCTTTGCTTATCTGTGCATATGCTGAATGATATTGCCTGCCTGACTCCAGGGCAAGTCAGCAGGCTGTGGAATTAGAAATCCCCCCAAAGCAGGTGGAGAAAGGGCCAGGCAGCCATCCCCTGATAAAGCACCGAATTCAGTGAGATTTGTGTTTCCTTCCTGTCCTTTGAATCTAAATGAGAAACATACTGGGAGTTGTAAAAGCTCCCCTGTCCTTCCTTTCCAATTGCAATGGAACTCATTGCCAAGCAGGAGACATTGGGTATCTGTCCCAAATGGAACACAGAACCAAATGGGAGATGCTTATGCGTAGGGGCCCATTGATGGAAAAGCAAATGGAACTGATCACTTGAATGGAGAGCAGACCTGTGGAGAGCCCTGGATGTAACCCCCTGTGCAGTGATCTTAGGGCAATAAGGCAAGGGGGCGGGGTGGGGGGGGGACAGTAGCTGAACCCAGTCAGGACAGGGCCAGATCCGCCATCTCCAAACTTATTTTTCAAATGTTTCTGGGTTTTGGCAAAATCCCAAAGCGTGTTTTGACTTGACTCTTCTCCCTTAATTTATAACCTATGTGTATCTTAAAGGAAATTTAATCCGTCTGTTTCTGATTCCTTTACACTTAACTCATCCAGTCTTGTTCTCCAAGAACCATTTGATGTTTAGTACCCTTTGAGCCTTTTTTATGAGGTCTTTTAAACCTCCCCCCTTCAACCCCTCCCTTCACACACCACCAACCCCCCAAGAAACAGGAAGCCAGGTTTTTCCAGGAGTAAACAAATTCAGACCCCCAGAAGTTTCCCTCCTCAGACCTGGAGGAAAAATCTGTAGGGTTCGAGTTCTCTGAACTTGTCAACACACATCCTCTTGGGCTGACTCCCCAGGTGGAGTTGGCCCAGTTCAGCCTATAATAAGGAACAGGCCCCTTGGGATAAGAGTCAGCCCCTTCAGAAAAGATAACTAGGAAAGCCATAATTCTGACAGAAGGGACAAATGACAACTTCTCTTTTAACCTTCAGTGCTGAAAGAGAACCTGGGCATGTGGGGCAGAAGCCCATTGTCGTTTTGGTCTCTCTGCCTTTCACCAGCTTGTTGATGTCAAGGGTACGGTTTCAAATGTCTGGAAACAGTCTACACAAGTTAGGGACCTGATGTAAGATGCATGCTTGCAGACGCCACTGAAGAGGAAAAGCCTTGAGACTCGGTCAGTGACCTGGGCCTTAGAGCTGGGATAGACTTTAGAGCAGGGGTGGGGAACCTGAGGTCTCAAGGTCACAGGTGGCCCTCCAGGTCCTCAAGTGCGGACCTGACAACAAAATTATCCTTACCCTCAAGACACTTATATTCTTGGGGGATAGGGCTGGGTTGATATCTAAACACAGATAATTCAATGCAAAATATCTACAAAGTAAATAATAAATAAACTGGAGTGAAGAAGGCACCAACCACTCGAGGGTGGTGTGGGAATCTTGTGTGGAAGGTGATATAGAAACTGAACTTAATGCAGGGAAGTGGGAGTCCATTTTGCAGATAAGGAAACTGAGGCTGAGGCACAGAGGATGGAGATGAATTATGTATGGGGGAGAGCAAGTGGCCAGTCTGTCTGGAACATGGAGTGTGTGACAAGTTCGGTGTGTTCTTTTTATTTTTGCCTCCTTAAGAGAAAAGATACTTTCTTTCCTCTCCTTGTGTATTCCCAATCCACATGGAAGAGAACCCTCACATTGGACCTGGGTTTGAATCTCTCTGTTCATACTTATTACCTGTAGGATCCTGGCTAAGTCACTTCCTGTCCCTGGGTCTCGGTTTCATCTGTCAAAATGGGGAGCACTGGGCCAAATGCCCACCCTGAGGTCCCTGTCAGCTCTAGCTGTGGGAGACATGGGCTTTAAGAATCATCAGAGATGGAACATTGGCATTAAGTCTCAGCCTCTGTTCAAGTCATTCCTTATGGTTCAAGTCATGACCTCTGAGAAAGGAGAGAGACAAGATCTCCAGCTGCCACCCCAGGGGCCTGGAAGGGACAGGCTGCTCCTAGGACACATTCCTACAGGTCCTCAAAGGTTCTCTCAGCAGGGTATTGCTCAGCTCAGTGATTTAATGGGAAGAGGGTGGATATTGAGGGGAGAAGCTAAAAGTGACTCTTGCTCCTTGACCCGAGAAATTTTCTTGGAGCTACTGGTGGGTTTATCTGGACCTGCCATCTCTGCTTCTCTCCATATCAAAGCCAATCAGATAATCAAAGGAACCTGTTTAGTCCCAAGTTGAGTTGTTATGTAAGTGAAATAAACCTCCTTTCCCCCCATTCAGTGCCCCCACCCCCTTTTGGGGAGGTAGGACTTCCTAACCTGAAAGAAGATATGGGAAAGTTACACTCTCCTTTGATGAAGAATGTCTTTTAAAACCCACAAGATGTCCCCTTGAGATACACAGCCTAGCATGGTGGTTAGAAAATTGGTCTTGGCATTAGGCTTGGGAGGCAGGGAGATAGGGGGGTCATGTCCTACATTATATATACATATGTGTGTATGTATATGTATATATATACCAACAGGCATTTATTAATCACCTACCATGAGCTAGGCACTGTACTAAGTCCTGAAGATACAAAGAAAGACCAAAAAAAATTCTCAAGGAACTCACAGTCTAAAGATCAGTAACCATTCATTTCCTATCAGAATATAATCCATTTAATTTATTGTGATTACAATTAATTGTGATTTAATTATTTTTTGTGATTAATTGTGATTGTAGCCCTTCAGAAGGGAGATAATCTAGCCAAGGGAAATACTGATGAAGAATACAGATTCTATTATAAAATTTTGTAGGAGGAATTGTAGAAGATTTTGAACAGCATATCATTTAATCCTTACAACAACCCTAAGAGGTAGGTACTAATACTAACCCCATTTTAGAAATAAGAAACTAAGGCAGAGGTTAAGTGACTTGTCCAGGGTCACACAGCTAATAAATGTCTGTTGTTGTTGCTTAGTTATATCTGACTCTTCGTGACCCCATTTGGGGTTTTCTTGGCAGAGATACTAGAGTGGTTTGCCATTTCCTGCTCCAGGTCATTTTACAGATGAGGAAACTGAGGCAAACAGGGTGAAGTGACTGGCTCAGGGTCACATAAGTGTCTGAGGCTGGATTTGAACTCAGGTTTTCCTGACTGCAAGCCTGGTGCTCTATCCACTGTGCCACCTAGCTGCCCCTGTAAATGTCTTGAGACTGGGTTTTACCTCGGGCTTTCTGGACTGTGAGGTTAGCATGTGTTCTCCCAGGCAAATCACTCAAGCTCTTGGAATTCCCAGGTAACTTTCAAAATTTCAGAGGTATGATAAGCTGTTGCAGTAGAAGTTATTTCCATACCTTAAGATCCCTCCCTTTGCGAAATCTATGGTGAAACCAGAAAAAAAAAAGTAGTGCTCCTCAACACATCCCTAAGGAAATGCAGGACCACAAATGTAGGAGGTCTGGCCGCTGGCAACAGTCTTCTAATCGGTCTCCCTGATTCATGTTTCTCTTTTTTCCAATCGCTCCTTTATACAGCTGTCAGGTTGATGTTCTCAAATCACAGGTAAGATTCATAAACTCCAATGGTTCCCCATCACCTTTAGAATAAAATACAAATTCATTTGGCCAGGAGTCAGGAATACATCTTCCTGAGTTCAAATATAGCCTCAGACACTTACTACCGTGTTTCCCCCGATAATAAGACCTATCCCCAAAATAAGCCCTCCCCCGAAAATAAGCCCTATTGAGATTGCTACTGCAGTGAAGGTGATCCCCTGCGCTACACGTCGCGCTCCGAGCTGCATCCAATCAGAGCTGTAGCAGTGAGCGCGTCATCCTGTTCTTCCCCAGTGATTTGCTTATTGAATAAAGGTACATTTTTTTTGTTCACATTTACCTGTTTATTCAAATTGCTGTCAATGTTCATTAAAATAAGCCCTCTCCTGAAAATAAGCCCTCTGGTGTTTTTCTGTCCAAAAAAAATAATAAGACAGTGTCTTATTATCAGGGAAACATGGTAGCTGTGTGACCTTAGGCACGTCACTTCACTCTGTTTGCCTCAGTTTCCTGATCTGTAAAATGAACTGGAGAAAGAAATGGCAAACTGCTCTAGAACCTTTGCCAAGAAAATCCCAAATTGGTCATGAAGTAGGGCATGAATGAATGACAACAACAAAAAACACACATTACACTCTTTGGCATTGAAAGTTTTTTAAAACCTGACTCTGATCTACATTCCTAGTGTCACGGGTCTTGAGTTAGAAGGGACTTCGGCATTCATCTAGCTGAGGTGCTACATTTTTTTAGAGGGAGAGAAAGGCCCCAGGCATTAAATGACTATCATGAAAGTAGCAAGGGGCAGAGGCATGATTTGAACCCTGCAAAGTCATTTCATTCCACCCTATACTATCATATTCCAGCTTTATTATTATTATTATTATTATTATTTGCCTTTTGGAGGGCAATTGGGGTTAAGTAACTTGCCAAAGGTTACAAGGCTCATTTTTGTGTGTGTGGGTGTTAAGTGGCTGAGGCCAGAACCGAACTCAGGTCCTTCTGACTCCAGGGCTGGGGCTTTACTCACTGCCCCTCCTAGCTACCCCTCTAGCTTTATTATTCATGGTTCCCCTTTATGTATTCTTGGTTCTGCTCAAACTAGCCTTTGAGCATGGATTTCATCTTCTACCCCTGGGCCTTTGCAATGATTGACCTCCATGCCCAGAATATATGCCCTCACCTGGGCCTCTTAGAATACAGAGCTTCCTTCAAAGCATTACTCAAAAGTCACTATTTTCCTAATTCTCCCTTCCTCCCAGTTGTTAATACTCCACCACCCCCCCTTTAAAAATTACCTTATATTTACCTTGAATATATTTCATATGCTACTTTCCCAGATGGAACATAGGCCCCTTAGGGTCTCAGGCTCATTAGATCAAGAACTGTAAGCGACCTTAAAAAGCAGCAGGCCCTGTTTTTCATTTTACAGATAAAGAAATTAAGAACTAGAGAAGAGAAGTGACTTGCTTAAGGTCACACAGCAAAAGGCAGAATCAAGATTGAAACTCATGTCCTGTGACTCCCAAATTCAACTCTTTTTAGGTTGCTGGGGTCAATAATAGCTGTACTACCTATGGACCAAATGAGTTATTACAGTAAAACCCTGATTTTACACATAGAGTGCTATATAGATTGTTTTTCAGTCATGTCCAACTCTTCATGACCCCATGGACCTGTCTGTGGTGGTTTTTTTGGCAAAGATACTGGAGTGGTATAACATTTCCTTCTCCATTTTACAGATGAGGAATTGAGGCAAATAACAGGTAAGTGATTTACCCAGGGTCACACAGCTAGTAAGTGTTTGAGGCCAGATTTGAACTCATGAACATGAGTCTTCCTGAATCCCAGGCCCAGTGTTCTATTCACGGCACCACCTACTTTCCTACTATTTCTTTTAATTTTTTGATATTCTTTGAATGTGACTACTTTTGCCCTTTACTCTAAACCCTGAATTAATTGAGAAAAAAAATAGTTTTCCTAAATCCAAGGTATTGATACAAACTTCAGTGCCGAAGGGTCTCTGTTCCAGAGGCCTTTAAGGAAGGAAAGTATTTTATAAATGAATCATGGGGTTGCTCTGAACTAGTCAATTCCAGTTGTGTGTTCTGGGAGAGGAGCTAAGTGCCAGGAGGCAGGCGGAGGTAGAACAGGCTGAAAGTTACAAACAGGTGCTGTTGTAGCCCCCGGGAGAGAGGAGGTAGAGAGCCCCAGACCTGAGGAGCTTGTCACTTCTGATCAAAGCCAGCCAGGAGACCTCCTAATCACCAGAACCCACCCCTTAGTGCAGATGCAATTTTGTCATTCGTCAGTGGTAATAACTTTGTAGTTCTGCCTCAAATAGTTAAGCCTTGCAAGGAGAAAGAAGTTTTCAGATTTTTTTTTTTATGTGCAACTGTTCAGAAAAATGCTACCAAATTTCCCCTTTGAGGCCACCTGTTGGGAGAGACCACCTGTCATCAAAGACCACCTGAGTGTATCCCATCCCCTCATTATGGAGCTATCTCCTTCAAAGCCATAGATCTCAAGCATTCGGATAGAGAGGGCGGGTAGATTTTAAGGCTGATGCTGCTGAGCTAGGGGTGGGAAGCCCCCTAGAACGACAGCTGTAAAATGAATAATGGTTTCCAATAACAACCCTTGTTCAAACCGTCCCACTGAGCTGGGGACATGGGGTTCAGCTTAACAGATGCCTCTTTCCCGCGGCTTGGGTGTTCACTTGCCAATTATGACAACTCAACTCTAGAAGACCTCTTCTTTATGCATCTCTGACTTAGCCCATTTCCCCCAATAACTCCCTCACCTGTCTATACACTACCCTTTAATTTAAACAGAAGTAGAGAGAGCTTCTGTCGATACATGTGCGACCTTGGGTAAGGTAGTTAACCTCTCTGTGTCGGTCATTCAACTAGCTTTTATTCATCACCGATTCTGGGCCAGATCCCATAAATGCCCAGGAAAGAAAGACAAAAACATGATCCCTGATCTCAATGAGCCCACATTCTAACGGAGGTGACAACATGCAAACAAACATGGACATACAAAATACTTCTTGTTGTTCATCCTTCGTTCTTGAAGAGGACAAAACATTTACAACGTCAATGGAGAAGGCACTAGCAGTGGGTATTGGGCTACCTGGCTGCTTGCATAAGGGGAGATTTCAGTTGAGTCTTGAAGGAAGTGGTGGCAGGCAGGAAGGGGAGCATTCCAAGTCTGAGGGAGAGCCAGTAAAAAAAAAAAGGCACAGAGTGGGAAGATGAAGGGTCATGGTAGAAGCAAGAAGACCAGTGTCACCAGATTCCAAAGTCCATGGAGGAGAGTAAGGAAAATGAGGTTTGATTAGGGCACCCTGAGTCTCCTTTCCAGTTCTCAACCTGATCCTTCCAACTGGGCTGGAATCCCAGAGCTGTCATTTGTTACCTGTATGGCTTTAGCTAACTTCAGCTCTCTGGACCTCAATTTCCTTCATTTAGAAAATAAAAGTTTTGGAATAGGTGTTTTCTGATGTCTCTTCCAGCAGTAAGTTTATGATCTTATGATTGTGCCCCTTAAACTGGCTCAATAATCCTCCCTAAAATTTACCACAACAGAAGGAGAGGGCTGAGTAGGCTGTATAAGTCAGAGACTATCCCTGGCTTTAAGTTTACACCTATTCATTATGTAACCTTAGGTAAGTCATTTCTTCTTTTAATGCTTTAGGTGGCTCAGTGGATAGAGCCCCAAGCCTGGAGTTAGGAAGCTTCATCTTCATAAGGTCAAATTTGACCCCGGACACTTCCTAGCTATGTGACCTTGGGCAAGTCACTTAACCATATATGCCTCAGTTTCCTCATCTGTAAAATGAACTGGAGAAGAGAATGGCAAACCACTCTAGTATCTTTGGCAAGAAAACTCCAAACGGGGTCATGGAGTCAGTCAGGCCTGAACAAACAGCAACTTTGTAAGAAAGGTTGCTCACTGGCTTTGGTAGAAGTGTTTTCTAAACCAGAGATATCACAGGTCTGATTAAAAAAAAATAATAACAAATCATGGGATGGCTAGGTGCCACAGTAAATAGAGCACTGGCCCTGAAGTCAGGAGGGACCTGAGTTCACATGTGGCCTCAGACACTTAACACTTACTAGCTGTGTGACCTTGGGCAAGTCACTTAACCCCAATTGCCCTCCAAAAAAGCAAAAAAACATTAAAAAATTAAAAAAAAATAATTATCCTTGTACTTTTGCAATTTCAAAGGTGTTACATACCAAACATGATAACCCTTGGGATAAGTTCTTGCAGACTCAATGTCAGCTGTTCTGTGAATGGAGTCAGTCAGCTGTGGTGTTATTCTGTCTCTTTCAGAATGAAAATGTGTACTTTTCTCACAAAAAGAAATGTTAGTTTATTTTTCCTTCTTTCATTATCTTTTAGAATTAGTGAACAATTTTTATTGAACCTGAAGACACTTCAAAAACTGCCAGGGAGAAAGAAAAAAATACTCCCCTCTCTACTGGTTATGAGGAACTTTTACTTGTTAGCCAAATCAATACAGGTTTCTTCAGGAGGTAGGGGAAGAGAAGAGGAGGAAAGACATTACTCTCCAAATCATGGTGTGAATGCCCAAATTAAACCTTAATAAAGCTTAAAACCTAAAGAAGATGGGGACCTTTGCCTCTCGCCAAAGCCTCAAATCATTGGATATTACAGATCACTAAATGGAATATAGCATGTTAACTTAAAGGTGTCCCAAAAGTCTTGATACAATTTAAATCTTTAATAGTTTAAAAGTGCATTGAGACTTTAGGAACACCCTGTTTTTATTATGTATCCCTCCCCTACACCCCCTTTGTGGATTTCTTGCTGATCCCTTTTTATTTCAAAAAGAGAATGATTAAGATTTCTCTCCAAATACTTTCTCCCCCCGCCCCACCCCCCTTCCTTGAAGGAGAAATAATAGCTCACCACAATAACTTTAAAAACAGCAATTATTGGGATTAGCCTGCCAGAGCAGGCAAGGGGTTAAATTAGAGAAAGAGCATAGGTTTTGATACTGGTATAGGTGAAAGAAGAGACAAAGTGAGACTTCTTTGTAATCTCCCTCTTCTCTTCTAAAGAGTTAAAGGGCTATTTTTCCCCCTTGTCTCCTAAATTCTGACAATGGTTTTAGAAATAGTACTATCGGGGAGGCTAGGTGGCACAGTGAATAGAGCATGGTCCCTGGAGTCAGGAGGGCCTGATTTCAAATCTGATCTCAGACACTTAAAACAAAAAACTAGCTGTATGACCTTGGGAAAGTCACAACCCCAACTGCCCTCCAAAAAAAATAGTACTATTAACAATAAAAAGAATAACATGCATGCAAATACATGTATGTATTATACATTCATATATACAAAGATATGTAGATAAAATACATACATACATGTATATGTGAATGTAAATAAAGATATAGATGCATGTATATATGTGTGTGTATATAGGGTATATTGTTCTTCAGTAATGTCTGACTCTCTGTGACCCTGTATGGGATTTTTCTTGGCAAAGATTCTGGAATGGTTTGTCATTTCCTTCTCTAGTGGATTGAGGCAAACAGAGGTTAAGTGACTTTCCTGAGATCATATAGCTAGTTGGTGTTTGAGGCTGGATTTGAACTCAGATTTTCCTGACTACAGGCTCAGACTCTCTATCCATTGAACCACTTAGCTGTCTCCATAGATATATACACATATATAAAGATATATAGGTATATATACACACACATACATAAAAAAGACATATGTATATATATGTATACACATATAAAGATATATAGTTACATAATTACAAACATATAAATATATGGTATATAAAGGTATAAACACACACATATAAAAATATATAGGCATACAAAAGTATATATACCTTTGTATATATGGGAATACAAAGATATATATGTATACATACATATAAAGATATATATGTATAGAAAGGTATATATGTGTATATATATGTATATATACTTACACGAGCACACACACATGTGTATACACACAAATGCTTTGAGACCTTTACTCACAATAGTCCTGAGAGGTTGGCCAGTGGAAGTGTTGTTATTCCCATTTTAAAGATTGGGAAACTGAGGTTCCTAAAGGTTGAATTGCTGACTCAGACTCAGGTCTTCTAACTTCAAAGTTCAGTGTTCTTTTTCTTTTTCATCAGCTTTTGGATTGTAGGGTAGGGCTTAGTGATTCCCTGGTGAAACAGAGACCCCAAAAGGGAAGTGACTTGCCCAAGGTCACGGGTACACATGGTCACTGTAGAAGACAGAATCAAGTCAGCCACTATAACCCCTGTCTCTTGATTTTCAAAGCCCCAAATTCTTTTTTACTTCCCCTTCTACTTTCCCTGTTTTGAGCCACAGGAGCTTGAAGTCTTGGTCAGGTGACAAGGTGATTTGCTATTCCTTGAGAAATCCTACTTCAAACTTTGGGTAAACTGAGGTAACTTCCACGGGATCACAGATTTGAAAGGCAGGATCTTAAAGGTCCTCTAGTCTAATCCCTTTATTTTATGAGTGAGGAAACAAGAGTAGGTGCAGTTAAGTGACATCCTTGGTCATTGGCAGGGAAGCCCAAGAGGCCGATGGTACAGCTCTTTCCCAGGTGCCTTCACCTACTTCCAGTCCACAACCTTGACTTATGTCCTGCCACTGGAGGAGAGAGTGAGACTGACAACTTTACACAGCTTTCCCTCACTCAAATCCAATTCACTCTCAAGTCAAGACATCACCCTTATAATGTCTTTGGTCATCAACAAACAACCAGCAAGCAATTGTTCCCAAGGAGCAATGCCTTTGGTGATGCTACCTTCGCAAGGTGCTGTCACCATTGACCACCCAGAAAAGGAACTTCTTTGCCACCAAAGTCCTTGACATGGTAAAAGGTTCAATATAAATAACGGACGTGGTTTTATTCCTGAAAATGCCATTAAAGATGGTGCATCAGCATCTGCTTTGCCACTGGGTCCTGAGAGCCCCTGGGACCTTTCCTCTTAAGAGTCTTCCAATGTGAATGTGAATTCTTGTGATCAAGTCCTGTAGTGCCTTTCTATGTAGATCCCCATTCTTTGTACACAGCAGGCACTTAATAAATACTTTCCCATTCATTTCTTTCATTTATACAGATAGTAAACTGAACAATGGTCATTGGCTCCTGGTCAGCTAGATCTTGTTCCTAGTCTAGACAAAAACAGTTGACAGAACATTCTCCATAGAGGACTTTTAAGAAAATTCAAGTGAATCTGAACAGACTGGGAAAAAAAAAAAAACTTGTGTTCCTAGGGGGCACCCAGAAACCTAAGGGTACCCAGTGAATAAGGGAAAGATCTGTGTAAACTGTAAGACAAGGCGTCATTCTGATGAATATATAACTTGATGGCTCCTTCAGCAGATTGCATATAATATTTCTGATGGCTGTTTATCCTATCAACCTGTGGATATGTGTGACTAGCTCATATATCCTGATCATATATCTCACATATGAGATGAGGCAGCTAGGTAGCACAGTGAGCCCTAAAACTGAAGTCAGGAAGATCAGGATTCAAATCCAACCTCAAATCAGACACTTAATAGCTGTATGACCCTGGCCAAGTCACTTAATTGCACTTTCCTCAACTGTAAAATGGAGGTAATAATAACACCTATCTCCTAAGGTTGTAAGCGAGGGTCAATTGAGATAATATTTGTAAATTCCTGGCACATAGTGGATGTTGTAGAAATGTTAGTCATTATTATTTATAGTTAGTTGCCCATATAGTTTTAATCTCTTAAAACAAGTTAAAAAAATTTGTACCCATTATTTTATTGGTGTGGAGACAACCCTGTGAGAAAACTCCCTTTACCCGTGAAGATGAGCACCTTTTCGCCAGTTGAGAATCTTGGAAGAATTCCTTGAGGGTCCTGAAGAAATATTGTGAACCACACAGCTACATATTCAGGTGAAAATCAGAGGACATTTCAGATCCATTTCCATTATTCACGTTTTTGCTGTAGTGGTCCCAGGGTCAGAAGAACTGGATTAAAATCCCACCATTAATACTTACTAGCTAGGTAACCTTGGGGTCTTTCACTGGGACTTCTCTCTGAGGGAAAGCTCAAGGGAAGCTTTCTGAGTTTGCTACCTCCTCTCTTTGCATTTTTATTGGCTGTCTCCTAGGTCTGTTGGGATGCTCTCTTTCCCTCTGCATCTCTGCCTTTTGACTTCTCTGAAATCTTAGCTAAAATTCTACCTTCTGCAAAAAAAAAAAAAAATCAACCTTCCCTGGTCCCTCTTATTGCTTAGTGCCTTCCCTCTGAAATGATCTCCAACTTAACTGTGTTTATGCATGCATGTGTATACACACATCTAGATAGATATAGATACATATACGTGTCTATGTATACACATTTATCCATGCACATATCTATATATCTGTATACAGGTCTATGAATGTACGTATCTATATCTATCTGACATCTATTCATGGTTGTTTTCGTGTTGTCTTTTCCCTTAGAGTATTAAGATACGTAAGGGAAGGGGTTATTTTTTGCCTTTCTCTTTATTTTAAATAAACCAGCATTTAATACAGCACTAGGCCCATAGAAGGTTCTTGTTGCAAAAATGGGAGCAATACTTCTTATGACCTGCCTCACAGAGTTGTGCTAAGGAAGGTGCTTGGTAAAACTTCCAAAAGGCTAGAGGAATGAAGAGTTCCCTGTCATTATTTAAATAACTTTGCTTTCTTTGGGATTGGGCATCGATATCATTTCTGGAGCTACAAGCATCTGAAGGTTCTGATGAAGTGGTAAGGTTAGAATTGAATGCCTGGTCCTTGTCCCTGTTGGGGCCCAGAGGCATGGGGTCTTTCAGTATTAACCTGTGGAGGAGGTATAGTGGGGATGACAATAATTCAGTCAGAGCACCTGAGCTCCAATGACAGTTCTGCTACTTTCTTGGTAACCTTGGATGAGTCACTTAATGTCTTTAGACCTCAGTTTCCTCATCTGTAAAACGAGAGGTTTGGGTTAAACCACAGAACTAAGGCTGAAAGGTGCCTTCTAGGTCACCTAGCTTGACCTCCTCATTTTACTAAAAGTCAAGCCTTTGTGAGGTCGAAGTGACTTGCCTAAAGTCACACAGGTGGCAGAGGTAGAATTTGAATCCAGGCCCTTGGACTTCAGAGTCTCTCAAGTGCTCTTTTCACTTTATCAAACTGCCTCCCTTTTGGATCTCAGTTATAATTTTATGATTCTAGACTGTTCAAATATTAGCTTCTTATGAAATCCACTTTCTGGAGAAAAGTAGATTGGGAGGTTTTAAAGTCTAAAAATACACCAAAAAACTTCACCTCCCCTACCCCCAGTTACATTTATTCCTTAATCCATTTTCAACCTCCTTAGCCAATCATTTAATTAGCCGATAAGTTTCCACAAGCAGAAATCAAGTCCAAACCACAGGATCCTAGGAGCCTCTCTCTCTAGTTGGCCTCACTGAGCCAGGAAAGTCTGTTTTAAGCCGATTTCAGACAAGATGCTTACAAAATGACAGTCCTGTTTACTGAACAAACAGGTTATCCAAGAACAAGTGGGTCCCAGTTGAATCAGGCAGGCCCCATTCTCCCAAAGCCCCCTTGGCCATGCCTCAGCTTTCACACTTAAGCGCTGGGCAAATGTTTGCCTGTCTAGTAAGTCCTCAGGGCAGTCAGATTGATTTTTCTGAGGTGCCCAGCCTGGAGAAATCTCTGGTTTCATATCTAAGTCCCTTAAACTGATGGGGAAAAAAAAAAAAAAAGATTGAATGGTGCCTTTGACTCAGCCAACACCAAAGGCATCTGTACTTGTGGGCTTGGGTTGCTGCTTCATTGCTTCTGAGCAGCCAAGAATAAAACCTCTTTCCCAATCTCTCTCTTGGTTCCCTCCTCTTGGATGAGCCAATGGTCTGGCCAGCAGTTCCCCCCCCCCCCAAGTGTTACAGCTGTACCCTTGGGTAAACAGGTCACCGCTGACCCTTTCTATCCCATCAGCCCAGCTGTCGTGGAAGGGCACGGAACTCCCATTTTGTCCCTTTCTGCAAAGGACAGCAAGGACATTATAAGAAACTACTCCACCAGTTTCCGTCTCCCCCACTCCTGATTCTCTGAGGACATGAAAAAGGCTGCTAAAGCAAGATTACGGCCACAGTGTGTGCTCAGTAAACAAGGCTCCCTTTGCATGAATTGTCCCTACAACCGACCTCTCATGTTCTGTTGCCAAGATTCCCCAGGAACAATCCCCTAACTCTCTGTGCTGGCCACATGTCATTCTTATGTAACCTGCAAGTTCCATTATTCCACGGCCCTTGTAATCCACAACTCTCCTTAGCTAGAAAGGGCGATCAGCCCATGTCTACGACCAGGGAAACAGCCTCCCCTGTGCCTGCCAAGTCAATGGCCAAGAACAAAGTTGCTTTTGAGCCCCTCCACTCCAGCCTGGGAAAGGGAAAGTGGCCACCACAAGGGAGTATCAGCAAACTAAAGAACATATTTTATTTTTTTTTTTAATAAAATAGTGGAGCATGAAAAATAATCATATGTTACAAATATATACAACTAAGAAACTGGGCTTTTCCAGCACAGCGAAAGCATCACAATATACAAAATTTTCCCTTTGCACCACAAGTGCTCGGTATCTATTCATGGCAAGAATTTGTTTAACAATGGAAAGAGTCAATAAGCCCTTTGGGTACCTTTGAATGATCCCTCTCTCTCCTCTCCCTTTTTTTCCACAAATCAGTCCAAACTTGTATAACATTGGCTTGATTTCCATTAAAAAGCCACAAAATGTAACGCTAAAGGGTTTCGGAGGGCCAGACCTCTCAGTCCTTTTGTTAAGAGGTTTCTTTTGTGGTCTTTATGTACAGCAAAATACTTGTTTCTTTTTTCTTATTTCATGGTGGGAGAAAAAAAAAATGTATTGCACATAGTTTGCGTGTGTATGTGGCCCAGAAGTTTGCCGGTGTGTTTGGGGTTTTTCTGGGCGGAGGGTTGGAGTTTGAGCGAAAAAGTTTTGCGGAGGCTGTGGACCCCTATCTATTTTTTTTTTTTAATTCTTTCTAGTCTGTAGAGAGTTGTTTAAAAGGGGATTTCTTTGCTTAAGTTGCTACTGAAGTTCCTTTCTCACATGGTGAGGGGCATGACCTGAGGGAGGGGCTCTGTAATGGTGACTTTTGCTTACCGAGAAAAGAAGTTGGGGGGAGTTGGGGGAGGCACAGGAGGGGACCTGGGACACGTTTCTTTGCTATCCTCAGAAGTTTTCTCTTTCTTTACTATTGGCCAAGGTATAGGGAAAGCCCACTCAGATTCGATCCAGATGTGTATTATATATACATATATGTATATATGTATACACCTATATAATATGTATCTATAACATATATATTCCCTCCACAAGCTACTTCCAATCGGTAACTGAAGAGGCCATTAAACTGACAATATTTGTTTTCCATTAAACTCTTAAGTACATTTAACTTGAAGTGTATGGCAACATCCTGAATTTCAGGGTAATAATCTTTTTTTTTTTTTTAAACTTAAAAATCCTCTCCCCCCCCCTCCCCGCCACTGTCTGAGAAAAGCCCCAGGGTTTAGTTCCCTCGCCCTTTCCTTGGAGGCCTGTACAGGTCTTTTTTCGGTGGGAAACAGCTTTCTTTAGCTGTTTAGTACCCTCAAGTCCCGACAGCCCCCCCCCCCCCCTTTCACACGCAGGTGGGTGGTTGTATGGCTGCTTCGTACTTCCCATGATGGCCTTTCTGGGGGTGCTGGGCTTTTTTGTAGATCCCACTGGCCGTGATCACGGTGGTGGGTTTCCTCCTGCTCCTCTTCTTCAGGCTCCGGCTGCACACGTTCTGCCAAGACTGAAGCGTCTTAGAAGTCCAGATCCACACACCGCTGGTAATGCCCACCACCAGCAGCATGAACATTTTGACCATGAAGATCTCCACGGCAGGGATCGAGCTGCTCATCAAGCAGTCCGGGGCCTTAGTCTGGTTGTTGACCCTGCATTTGTGCTGGGCTGCCAGCACCTTCCAGTAATCCATGTTGAGGCGCTCGTAGAAATAGCAGGCGATCACGCAGGTGGCCGGCACCGTGTACAGCACGGAGAAGACCCCGATGCGGACCATGAGCTTCTCCAGTTTGTCTGTGTTCTCACCCCCTGTTTTCATCACCCTCCGGATGTGGAAAAGGGCCACGAAGCCCGAGAGGATGAAGGAGGTGCCTATGATGAGGTAACAGGCCAAGGGGACCAGGACAAAGCCGGTGAGCGCATTCACGTCCATGCTTCCCACGTAGCACACTCCAGTCAGCTCGTCTCCGGCCACCCTCCTCATCACCAGGATCATGATGGTCTTGACTGCAGGGATGGCCCAGGCAGCAAGGTGGAAGTAGCTACTGTTGGCCTCTATGGCCTCGTGGCCCCACTTTTTCCCTGCGGCCAGGAACCAGGTGAGCGTGAGGATGACCCACCAGAGTGAGCTGGCCATGCCGAAGTAGTAGAGGACTAAGAAGACGATGGTGCAGCCCGTGCTCTCCAAGCCTTCCTGGATGACGTAGAGCTGGCCGCTGTCCCTGTCGCAGGCGATGCTCTCCGCCCCGGCGAACAGGCGGATGATGTAGCCCACGGAGTAGACGCAGTAGCACATAGACAGGAAGATGATGGGGCGTTCTGGGTACCTGAAGCGGGGAGGGTCGATGAGGAAGGTGAGCACTGTGAAGGCGCTGGAGAAAAAGCAGAGCACCGCCCAGATGGCCAGCCACACCACGGCGAACCTCTTGTCCGCCCGGCTCCAGTACACGTCCACTCCTGGCGTGCAGAGCGGCGCGCAGGACGAGCTCTTCTCCACGTGGTGGAACTTGCCCGGGTTGCTGCAGCCCGAGCGGCCCGGGCTGTCCTTAGGCTGCTGCTGCTCTGGGGGGCTGGGGGGGCGCTGGGGCCGGAAGAGCGGCGGGAACATGCTGGAAGCTCGAGCCGGCTCGTCCGAGCCGTTGTTGGGGGCCTCCATGCACAGATAATTGGGATCGTTCTTGTTGGGTAGCTTGCTGCAGTCCAACGAGTCAGGCCACTTGAAGTTGAACTGTTCCATAATGGGGGAGCACTTGAGCCGGGCCTGCTCGCACATGACCCGGCAGGCGGGGATGGGGGTGGAGACTTGCTCGGTGCACATGGGCGCATAGAGGGAGCACAGGAAGAAGCGGAGGTGGCCGTGGCAGCCGTACTCCACCAACGGGGCGAACTCATGTAGCTGGATGGCTGCTTCACGCTGGTTCTCATGGCCCATGAGGTTGGGCATGCGGGTCATGTTGTAGCCGATGTCTTTACACATGGGAATCTCGATGGGCTGACACTTGCCCTCGCCTGGCCGGTCGATGTCCATGGAACTGATAGCCGCGCACGCCCCCACCACCTGCAGCACAAGCCAGAGGCGGGAACCCAGGCTGCTCATGGCGGCGTTGGGTCCCGGGCGGAGGGTGAGGAACAGCGGCAGAGGCAGCGGCACTGGAGCCCGCCGGTCCAACGAGGCTACACTTCGGACCGCGGAGCCCCGTCCGGGCCGGCTCAGGCACTCCGCCTGCCGCGCCGCATCAGAGCCTGAACGCCCGGAGCCGGGCTGCAGCAGATGCCCGCTGCACCCCTCGGCTCCTGCCCCAACCCCGGCCGCAGCCCATGCCCGCCTGAGGCAGGGCAAGCGAGCTGTCCGCCCGCGCAGCGGGGAGCAGAGCCCCGAGAGTTGCCTCTGCCGCGTCTGCCCGAAGCGTACTCAGAGTTTGCCCGGGTTGGGCTGGGGGAGGGGGGAGAGGGAGGGAGTGGAGGGGAAGGGAGGGGAGGGGAGGGGAGGTGAGGGGGGGCGGCGGACAAGCAGGCCAACTGGCAAGCGAAAACAAAGTTTGCAAACAATGCGGTTCGGCAAAGAGGGGAAAGCCGGGCTAGCTCCGGCGGCGCCGCCACCGACTCACAGGCGCAGCAAACTTTCCTGGCCCGCCGTCTGGTATTCTTTCGGTCCTTGTCTCCGCGCAGCGCGCGCGCCCAGGTGCAGGCAGGGCTGGTAGCCGTGTAGATTCCACTGCTGGCCGGGGGCAGAGGACGAGGGAGAGCTGCCCCAGGCTCCGGATGACCCCACTGTCCTTCGTAGCCCGGCTGTGCGCCGCCTGCGCCCCACGTTCGCCTCCTCTCTCCTCTCCGCCGCAGCTGAGGCTGCTACTGCTGCTTCTCCTCCTCCTCCTCTGGCCAGGGCTGGGAGCAGCTGTTTAGGGGGTTGCGTCCCGGAATAAGGAGACGCTCAAACAGGGAAAGGGGGGGGGGAAAGGGCCAAGTGGTGGCAGAGCCCGCCCCCCGGCCGCCCGCCCCGCCCCGCCCCCGCCGCTGCTTTGCATGAGAAAGCCGGCGCTGCTACGGGGATTAGGGCGCTGAGCCGCCCGGGACTCCCGCGGGCCGCCGGGTTCCTCACCGCTCCCAGCCTTTCGGCTCCGCGCCGCAGGGATGCCGAGCCCCCTGCTGGGCGCAGGCCGGCGGGCCGCGGCGCTCTGTCTGGCCTGGAGTCTCGGCCGGCTCTTTGAATGGCTTGGCCTCTCCGCGCATCTCCTGCATGTGCCTCTGTCCATCTGTCTCAGGCTCTTTGGCCCTCCCTCCTTCTGTCTCGGTGTCTCTACCTCAGTTCCTGGCTACTGTCTCTGAACACCCATCCCCCATCTCTCTCCCTTTCTCTATCCCCTTCCCCCCACTTGCCCGGACCCCCGAGATGGCCACCGCTGCCCCCAAGGGTCAGGGCCCTGAAGGGGGAGGGGAGCAGGGTTGGAAGGTGTTGTATCTCTTCCCCAGCCCCCCTCTCGATTTTATGGTGGGTTGCGGGGCGGAGGGTGCTTTCAAGAGGAGGTGGGATTTGCTTTTTATAGCCCCGGCCATAAACCCCTGTGAGTTCCTCTCCAGGCTGGGTACTTAGGAGTCCTGGGCTCGGGCCTGGGGGGATGGGTTTCCTTTGATATTTCAAAGAAGAGAACTAAAAGGATGGGGGTGGGGCTCGCAGTATTGGGATTTGGGGGCCTGAAAACATTTCAGGGACAACACCTCCTACTTCTCCAAAGCCGGGGGAAGTGGGGTAAAGGCAGGGTTATAAAGGGAAACTGTTCTCTAAAAAATAACCGAGGAAAATGGGACTGAACTGGGGAGTGACCACACTGACCACACCCACCACGTCCACTCTTATCTCGAAGTTGATATTTGCTAGGTTTACTTAAGTCTCTAAATCGTCATTGTTTATGGTATTTCATAAGGAGGAATGCATCCATTTACTGCTTTTTCCTCTGTTCCTGTTGATGAAAGATGACGCTGGAAGCAGGCCCGGGGACCACCAACTCCCAAAGTGATCTCGGTGGACATATCGACATGAATTAAGTTCATTTTGTTCAAAGGGAAGGATCGAGTTTCCCTATCTCGTTTACACCTGGCTCACGCCCGATCCTGGGTCACTGTCACTTTTTATGTGGCCAAACACAATCTCAGGATGTCCCCCCCTCCCCCCACTCCGATCCGGCCTCCCGCGCACCCCTCCCCCCTATACACACACTCATTCGAGGGCGAAAGCTAGCCTAAACCAGGCAGTTTCTGAACTCCTAGGGGCTAAAGTCAACAGGCCAGATAAAGCCCTCAGGGCATCTTAGAGAAGTGACCAAGGTCTCTCACCTTTTAGGATCCCTCTTAACAAGGGAAAGGATTGGAATTCTCTCCGAAAGTCACAAAAATGCCACAAAGGCAAAGTTAATATCCCTGTAGTCATCCCTTTTCCCCCTCCCCCCAATCACGCTTTGGGGCTTTCTCATTCCCGCTATTAAAGGAGTAAGGAAACTTTAGGAAGAAGGTACAAACGCAGGCCTACCGCAGCCCTTCAAGGATGCTAACGTTATGTACATGGAAAGAAAATACTTTGCTCAGTGAAAACAGGGTTAATTTACATACTTTCTCGTTTTCAGAGAGAAGGAACTGATTGGGGAGAAGTGTACCACTGGAAAACCAGTTATCTCTGGGAATTTTCAGGAGTAGGAGATCTGGGAAGGAGAGAGGTCTGACCGCCTCCAAACACTTTTTGTCAGAACTGCTCAAATTGGCCACCTCCGAGATCAGTGGTTTGGTAGGAGCTGGTTTCAAAGTTACAGATCTTCCATGAGGAATGGACAGTAGAGGTTATTTCTCCTCCCCCCCCCCCTTTGTAAACTAATGAGGAAACTCTCCTTTTAGTGTTCTGTATAGGACATCGACCGGAGGATTCCTTGTTTGATGTTAACTCATCTGCTCGGTACCTTTTGCATAAACATAAAAATGTTTATCTCATGTTTACCTCAATGTTCATACCCAGAGTTTATTATTTATATATCTCTCTCTCTCTCTCTCTCTCTCTCTCTCTCTCTCTCTCTCTCTCTCTCTCTCTCTCTCTCTCTTTCCATGCACACAAACACACGCACACACAACTTTTTACATATTATCTTTCTGGAGATGAGCACACTGAGGTCCAGAGGTGCCCTCCCTAAAGTTAAGCAGCCACTGGCAGACAGAACCAATATTCAAACTCAGATCCTGGACCAGTCCTTTTTGCATGACCCTGCTTCTCTTGGAAATTGGTTACACAGCTACGCAGTTCAGTGTCTTTGGGAAATAATAACTGATAAGGACTTGCTGCACAGGCTGGATTCACTTCTTCCAGACAGCAGAACGGGAGGTGAGGTAATAGTTTAGACAAGGGACTCAGTAAAGTTGTGGCATCACTTCTAAGCCCCTTACATCCCATAGTATAGTGGCTAGAGAGAAAGGTCTTCTCAAGATCTGGGTTCAAATCTCATCTCTGATGCATACCCATTGTGAGACCCTGGGCAAGTCATTTAACCTCAGTGCTCTAGCCTATATTTTTGCATTTATATGAATCACCATTGCTTAACATAGTTCCTGGTATGTTATTACTCTATTAATAAATGCTTTATCTAGGGAACTCTCCAAGATCCTCAGTTGCAGAGAAGGTACATTATCTGCTTTGGTAGGAGTTTCCCCACTGGGCGTTCTCTATACCAGTGAAATCACGGGTGTAGCAGTCCCTATCCTATTAATTCATTTTTGCCTCACATCAACCCTGTTATGAATTATTTTACATTTTTGTAGATTAGGAAACTGAAGCTGTCAGGAGTTAAGTGACTTCCCTATGGTTAGGCCATCAGCAAAATGTAACAGGATTTAAATACCAGGGCTTTGTGTTTTCCAAGTTCAGAACCCAATGCACTATGCCAAATTACTTCTGTGGCATTAAACTGAAAATCACCTGACCACTGCCATTTTTCATAGCTGGGCTTGTTTTTCGAAGAACCAAGAAATGTGAGTTATTTGTGAGGTCCTAATGCAAAAATGAACAAGGCAGTTTGTTTTCTGACCTTTTCTTCCTGTCTAAGGCCCTTCAAGACAAAATGTTATTTCTTCTTTTTTTCACCTTCCCATCTCTTCTCTGAAAACTAAGTGTATGTGTATGTATATATGTATGTGTATATATATAATACACATATAAATGTAAATATAGATGTGTGTATGTATGTATGTATGTATGTATATATCCCAGCTCTACTTCTTGACGGGATGTGTGTATGAACTATTTGGGAAAAAAACTCAGAATTTTTTTTTAAATATGCAATTTTAATTTAGAGCCATTAGTATAGGGATAAACATTAGAGCTGGTAGAAAAAGGTGTGCATAAGGGCCTTCTTGCCTGCCTGTCCCCTGCTCAGCCCAGAAGAGCAAGGACACAACAAATAGGTCTTATAGACAACCAGCCAGCCAGCAGAGAGGCCTCTGGGAAATCAGCAACTGGAATATACCTACCAATGAAAAGGGCCTTTTGATGGCTCCAGCTGAAAAGATATTGGATTTTATTTTTTTCCTGTGTGTGGGATTGGAGATGGGGGATTGTATGGAGCCGCCGGGCACCCCTGCTGCTTGGCCCTGGCCAGCCCGGCCCCCCTCTGGCAAATGTTATGGAGAATTGGGAGGAATTTTATGGCTGTCTTTTCCCTCAGTTCTTTTTTCTTTTGTCTTCTTTGAAGAATGACTTTAGACATTTTATTTACATATTTAACCACAGATGAAAAGGGGGGAAAGAAAACACTAGGGCTTGTCGTGGGAATAGCTATATGTTTAAATTAATAAGAATCTGATTAAGCCTCCAAAATGTTGAGCACAGGTTGTCGTTTTTGGTATTTTTTTTTTTAAAGAAAACTTTATAATGGAACATGATTTCCAATAATGTGGCAGCTCCCGGGGGAAAAAACGGGTTTGCTATCTCCCCCTCTCCGTTCCAGTCCTTCCTTCCCTCCACTCCTCTCCCCCCCCCCCCCCGCCCCCACCTTAACACACCCATCTGCCTTTCAGGCTGGCCAATGTTCGCGGGAGAAAGTGAAAGATTAGGAAGAGGGAATGTTTCCGAAAAGAGAGGAGCAGCCCTGAGGCAGGGAGAGCTGCATCCCGCAAGAGAGTAGTAGGAAATAACCCAGATGTGGTTAACACTCTGAATCCTAGCCGTGGCTCTGCCCCCGCTTCGGTTACAGTCTGGAGCAATTACAGGCCTAGCCAGGCCTGCCTTTGTGCGATGGGATTAAAGCAAAGGCTCTCCTAGGAGATAAAATGCAGTGACACACACTTTAAGCTTCTCAATTTCATCCCTGTCTACTGGTCTGACTGACCCCGTCGCTGGCGAATCCGAGGGGGGACCGTGTACTCTCTAACTAGGCCCTCCGAGGCAGAGCGGGAGAGGAAGCTCTGAGGGTTGGTTCGACCCTAACTGAAAACCGGCTGAGAGAAGGGATTGCATCCTCCCTCTGGCCCGGCGTGCTGGACACTTGGGGCTGTCCGGCAAAGGGCCCCAGCAGCAAAGTAGTGGTCCCTCCCGCCTGACTTAGTTCCTTGTTTTGCAATCCAGAGTCTGTGTCTTCGTTCCTTCCCATCTTTTTGGAGTTCTGGAGCGGGGTCGGAGGCGCTGGAAGGGGGAGTTTACTCCCTTGTACTGGACCGAAAAGTGATTTCTTTGCTAATTGTTGACTTTCACAACCACAGAGCTCCCTAAGGTGTCCTTCGGAGGATGCGGGGCAGGGGAAAACATTCTCCCGTCCCTCCCATTCCCCGGTAACCGAGGACGGTCACCGACGCCGGAGCGCAAGCAGATCGGCTTCCCTTCCTTCTGTCAGTCTGCTCCTGACCCAGAAACACTTCTAATCTCGGAAAGGGGCACCTCTGGCGCACTAAGTCAGACCCACTCGGATCCCGAGACCATTTTGCGTGTCGCAGCAAACTCCGCAGGCAAACAAGTTTTCTTTGCTGCGACTGTTGGTGGTGGTGGTGGTGTGTGTGTGTGTGTGTGTGTGTATGTGTGTGTTTGTGTGTGTGTTTGTGTGCGCACCCCGTCTCCCCACTCCTCCCCCCGCCGCCTCTGAAAATGGCAGTGGACATCGAGCTGGGGAGCCACCTCTGCCGCTTCGGCCCCATCTCAGCGGCTCTTTTTCCGGCTCTTTCCCTAGCAGTGGGGTTTGAAATATGACCAAAGGTTCCACAGGGTGCATGAGTGTGAATTGCAAATCAGAACATTTCTTTAATCCCCCTTTCAAGGCCTGGCTTTGGATCAGTGGCGTCTGAGGGACTCCCCACTGCTTCTGGCGCAGGGGGAGCCATTCAAGGGGGCAGCTCCTCTCCTCTATTCCCACACTCCCAAAAAACAACACCACAGACAGACACCCTCCAACTAAATTAGATTAAACTCCTTCCTTTCCACAGCACATTAGCCTTTTCACTGCCCAAGATTCATGATTCAGCGCCTCCCAATTTAAAGATACAGTATCGCTTTTTCTTTCAACAAAAGCATGATAAAAGGGGGACAATGCCAGCCTTATACGTAAGTACTTTCAAATTACAAGGACATTATGTGTGTAAAATATAGGCAGCCCTTAGCACATGCCCGTCCCGAGCACACACACACACAAATGAATCTTAGCCTGGCGACAGAACTAGTCCCAATAAAATATACATAAAGCCTCCGCCGCCGGCTGGAGCTGGGGCAGGGGCTGGTTGGGAAGCCTCATTTTGAAACAGTCAAAGACATTCTAGATAATGAAACAAAAGCCCCACCATTGTTAGCATTTCCATTTCAAACAACGTCTCGGGGACAAAGACCTAGCTGGCGTTTATCTGATTTGGAATCACACAGAAGATGAGTTCAAACTCCAGTCTTCTACCGGATTCCTTTCTTCCCCTCCACGCTTTCTTTTTTTTTGGGGGGGGGGGGGGGGGGGGCAGGGCAGGGCAGGGAGGGAGGAATGTTTGTATATATTGATTTAATTACTCACCTTCCCATCTGTTTTCCTTCTCTTTTTCTCCCCCCACCCCAGACTCCCCCCCAATTCTCATCCCTGGTAGGAAGAGAAGACACCATATGGGACGCTGGGCTCCCGATCTTGTTATCTCTACCATCGCCTCCGCAGGTGACAGAGACCCAAGGGACATAGGGTAACCTCAGCTTCAGTGTGGGGCTGGGGGGTAAGAACCCTCCCTCCCTCCCTCGCCCCTCCCGCCTCTCGCCCTCTGGCAGGCCATACATCCTTTTGTAACGAACAGAGCGTAGGATTGGCAATCAAAAAGTCTGTGTTCAAATTCCAGTTGGGCTACCCTAAGTAAATATGAATCAGGGCCTCTGTTTTCTTTGGAAAAGGAATCTGTCCTAAAACTGGATCTCTAAGACCTTTCTTTTGAGTCAGCATGCTGTTGGATTAAGGGTTGATCTAGGAATCCGAAAGGCTCGAGTTCAAATCTTGCCTCTGGCACAGATTGACCATACACAAATCACTTAACCTTTATGGGCCTCGGTTTCCTGCTCTGCACCAGGCGGGAGAGGTTGGACTAGATAAACTCCGAAGTCTCTTTCAGCCCTAAATATAGGAGCATGTGATCGCTAAGGTTCCTTCCAGCTCTAAATTCCGCGATCTTGAATGTTCTGGCTGAAATTTGTTCTGCAGCTATAAGATTCAGTTAAATTCAACATTTACTAAGCAACCACTATGTAAAACCAACACCGGGAATCCGAAGACTAACAAAAAAACCCCCCAAAAACCTAAGTGTGTGGGAGGAATACAACGAAACAAAAGCAAACCGTATACAAAACGAAATGAAGAACATAAAGTAATGGGGGGTAGAGGGGAGTAGTACGGAGGAATCGGGAAAGAATTCATTGGAAGGGGCACCTGATCTGTTCTTTGACGGAAATTAGAGATTCTTTGGGGTCCAGAGGAAGAGAGATGGGAAAGAGCTTTTCAAATATGAATAATGATTGTTAACATTTCTATGATGATTTAAGGTTTACAAAGCACTTTTTTCTCCTTTCAGGGAAGCAGTAACACTTCCCATTTTACAGATGAGGAAACTGAGACTCATCTAAGTTAAGCCTCCTGGCTGTTCAAAGAACAAGGACTCTCTCTGCTCCAGACTTTCTCCCTGATCCTCCCCCATGCTCAAGTTCTCTCCCTTCTCCATTCTGACTCCTGACTTCTCTGGCTTCCTTGAAATCTCAGTTAAAATCCCATCTTCTACAGGAAGGCTTTTCCAACCTTTCTTAATTCTAGTTCCTTCCCTCTGTTAATTATTTCCTGTTTATCCTATGCATGACTTGTTCTGTGTATATTTGTTTGCATATTCTCTCCCTCATTATATTGTAAGCTCCTTGAAGGCAAGTACTGCCTTTTGCCTCTTTTGTATCCCTAGCCCTTAAAACAGTATAGTATCTGGCACAAAGTTGGTGTTTAATAAATGTTGATTAAGTGACTTGCCCAAGGTCTCATGGTAACTATGGGGACAGGATAGCCCCAAATCTATCCTTCAGTCTTCTATATCACCCTTTCTCTAGTCAATTAACTGACATTTATTAACTGGTTACTATGTGCCACACATTGTGCTAAGTCCTGGGAATGCAGATATAAGTAAAAAGAGAGAAGGCCTTTGCCTTCAGGGAGGCTACACTGTAGTGGGGGAAGATAACACATAAAAAAGGAACAGAAAAGAGTAATGGGGGTGAGATGGGGCAAAGGTACAGGTAGAACAAGTCTGAAGTGCAACCTGGATAGGAATAATGAGTTAGTAGATGTGGCAGCTTAAGTGATCTCATAGTACGTAGAGTGCCTTCAAAAAGATTCCTCTTCCTGAGTTCAAATCCAGCCTTAGATATTCACTAGCTATGTGACCCTGGGCAAATCACTTAACCCGGTTTGCCTCAGTTTCCCCATCTGTAAAATGAACTGGCAAACCGTTCCAGTATCTCTGCCAAGAAAATCCCAAATAGGGTCACAAAAAGTGTAGGAGTCCATGGAACAACAGCAAGATAGATTGATAGGCTTGGAGTCAAGAAGCATCCTGCTAGTTGAATGACCTTAAACAAGTCACTTAACTTCTCTCCAGCTTCTGGAAAGTGAAGGTGGAAATATTAGCACCTACCAAAGTGTTGTTATAAGGATCAAATGAGAGAATCTAGGTAAAATCCTTCACAAACTTTAAAGCACTATATAAATATTCATTGTTCTTAATCTCTTCTCTTTACCTGTTTCCCTATGGGCAAACAGCTTCATCTTTCTATCTAGGTCTCAGTTTCCACAACTAGGATGTTGAATTTTTGGTCTTTAAGATCCTTTCTAGTGGTGAAGTGGATTGAGTATAGGACCTGGAGTTAGGAAGACCTGAGTTCAAATGTGGCCTCAGATACTTACTAGCTGTGTGACCCTGCCCAAGTCACTTATCTCTGCTTGTCTCAGTTTCCTCATCTGTAAAATGAGCTAGAGAAAGAAATGTCAAACTAGTCTAGTATCTTTGCCAAGAAAACCCAAAATAAGGTCATGAAGCATTGGACACAACTCAACAATAACCATAACAACAATGATGAACTTCAGATCTGACCTCTGTGAATCTTTGTTTCCTCCTCTCTAAAATTAAGGTGTCGGACTAAAGGGGTTCCCTCTTTACCTCATTTTCCTTAGTTTCACTGGCTTCCCCATTGCCACTTGTCCTTCTTTGTTGCCATGTAGTTTCTGTTGCTGAAGTAAGGAAAACCCATGAGACATTTCCTTACAAAGTCATTGGGGGTGGGGTGGGTGGGGTGTTTGCCTCCCCCCAGGGATAAATTGTCCGTAACTCATTCATGTGCTTCTGTTATCTTTCATGAATCGTTCAGGCTTCAGTCTCATATTTTATTACACTAACTGCAAATCTCATTAGATAATTTTCTGTTCTGGGCTCCTCATTCAAAGAGGATGACTTAGTCTACTACAAGGTTCTTAAATGGAGTCTACTACAAGGTTCTTAAATGGAATGGAAATGAATAGGGGCTACTACTCTGATCTTCCTTGAGCATGGTAAAGCAAGCTACAGGGTTAGCACAAGCCTTGCTCTTTCTGTTAGGAATGATGATAGTCCTCTCAGGCTTACAGCTCTTCTCCCATTCTGGTAAAAAGCATCAGGCATTTTCTTACTATGATAGAGCTTCCTGATTTGGAAGAGAGCCTTAGGAGGAATCATTATGATTTTCGTGGCAGATTGGACCCTAGAGACCATTTAGTTTAATTCAAATGTCTTCACCACCATCAAATGCTTCTCCCTTTGACTCTGACACTCTTTTCTTGTTAGTGAGTTCTTCCTAATATATCTGTATTGGTAGAAAAAAAGTTATCTCATTAACTATACCAAAGGTGGGGAAACCTTCAGCCTCCAGGCCACATGTGGCCCTCTAGGTCCTCAAGTTGGCACTTTGACTCTAATGGAATAGATTTAGTGAAAGAACTGCACTTGAGGAACTAGAGGGCCACATGTGACCTTGAGGCTGCAGGTTCCCCACCCCTGAACTATAGTGTTGAAATCAAGGGCACTAAGTTTCTCTGTCTCTGTCTCTCTCCAGAATAATTTTGAGATTGGTAGTGCAGTAACAAGTAGGGTTTTGGGTAGACTCAAGAATGTGGTAATGGGGGGCAGCTAGGTGGCGCAGTGAGTAAAGCGCCAGCCCCTGGAGTCAGGAGGACCAGAGTTCTGTTCTGGCCTCAGACACTTCACACCCATACACAAAAAAACTAGCCATGTAACACGAGCAAGTTACTTAACCCCAATTGCCAAAAAGCAAAAAAACAACAAAAAAAAAAAACCAACAAACAAACCAAAAAACAAAAACAAACAAAAAAGAATGCCCAAAGAATGGGGACACAGATACGAACTGGGACTGTAGTTTCATTCTCTAAGGAACTGACCAGCTCCTTTTCTGCACTTTAGTTCTAGAGACTTGCCTAGAACATCAAAGTTTAAGTAACTTGCCCAGGATCACAGAGCCACCACACGTCAGGGCTGGGATTCGAAACTAGGACTTTCCAGCTTCCAAAGGCAGCTCTCAATCTGCCAGTCAAGCCGTCTCTCAAAGCCCATCAAAGTCTAATAGTTTGCACAAGGTCACTCTGGGAGTCAGTTACTAGAACCCAAGTTTTCTCATGCGTATTGGAACAAGTTTGGAGCTGCCCAGGAGAGCCCATTATTAAAATTTCAGTGCCAGTTTTTACAACACAGAATTTGGCAAAGGTTATAAATTAGGGCTTATTTTTTTTTGTTTTGCTTTGTTGATTATCTAGATTTAAGAAAGCGATGGAGAAAATGTTAATAACACAGATTAAATTTAAAAGTGTGTCACCTATATTTCTTCCACTCCCCCTTTTCTTTTTCTGGTTGTTAAGAGAGCTGGTTGTTAAATATTTAGCAGCACACACCCTTGTCTGAATCCTGACTTACTACTTTTTTTTTTTGCTACACTTTATCACTTATTATCTTTATCATTGAACATTGTTTGAGTAAAAATACTTTTTTTCTTCAGAATGACATTCCTTGCTCTTAATGACTGTTGAATTTTAGATGCAGAATTCAGAATCTCCTTGCCATTTTTTGGTAGTTCATTTCAATTCAACAAATAACTAGTTTGTATTCATTATTTGCAAGACCCAGAACTGCTCTAGCTCGAATTCTACAACTCCAATATAGGTGACTAGCTTCTCCTTATCTGGCTGGCTGTATATTTCATCACATGCTGGGGAATACCCTTGACTTGGACACTAATATTTAGAATTCTTGGCTCAGGCAGAAAGTGAAAGGTCATTCATTGTTTATTCTTTATGGTGGGAGTAGAAAGAAAATGGGGTGACTGATCATATCAGAATTCTGTAGATAGAAGGACCTTGAGATCTATGTAGTCCCAGGGGCAGCCATGTAGCACAGCAAGTAAGAGCACCGGCCCCAGAGTCGGGATGACCTGGGATCCAATCCGGGCTCAGACACTTAGCACCCACCCAGAAACACCTGGCCATGTAACCTTGAGCAAGTTAACCCCAATTGCTTTAAAAAAAGAAAAAGAAAAAGATCTATGTAGTCCCATAGCAGCACATCTCATAAGTCATCCTTCAGACTTTATTTGAAGACCTTCAGTTTCAGGAAGCCTACAACCTTCCAGGGTAATCCATTTTACCTTGGAAAATCTCTGATCTTGAACAATCCTTTAATTTAGTGCTTTATATGTATGGTGGGGCAATGACCTAAATGGCTCTAGAACAGGATTCTGCAAACCAAGGCCCATGGCAGCCTGCCTCCACCTATTTTTTGCAAAGCCCTTAAGCTAAGGACCTCTGACTCCAAATCTAGCATTCTTTTTACTGTATCAAACTATCAAAGCTGAAAGAAATAGTATACCTCTTTCTCCATATCCTCCCACTCTATCACCGGAGGCTTCGGTGTCTTTACTGTTAACCAGGGGCACTTGACATCATGATATGAATACCTAAGTACCATGGAGAGCAGAATTTTCTGAATTTAAAAAAATGTGCATTTATAAAAAGTACAATTGTGTGACTCAGCCAGCCTCTGCTGTCTTCTCACGCTAAATCTGTCTCTAATATGATGCCTTGTATTTAGAAATTTCATTTTTTTTCCCCAGGAAGAATTCACAAATTTGATGATGATGAAACTTTTAGCAATTAAAGCTAGATGGTCTTTGAAATACATATGGAAATACATATTTACTGTTACTCAACAGGCAAATAGAGGCAGTGTGGTCCCACATTGTTAACACTGGCTCCATTGTCCTTAGGATGAACTAGGGGTAATAAGCACATGTCAGTTTGGTGGGCAGGGTGCTTAAGTGGGTGTTTCTGAAACCTGAGATGTTAATACCTGTCAAAGCCACCACCTACTCAGCCCACAGACAGGCTGAGACTCATGTGCAACCAAATGTCAGTAGGTCGCTTGGACTGATACCTCTGGGTGAGTGACTAACCTCACCAGATGAGTCATTAATTTTTATTGATGACTCGGATAAAGGCATAGATAGCAAGTTCATCTAATTTGCAAATGACACAAAACTGGGAAGTAAAAAAGACAATATAAATGATGATTACAATCATATAAACAAAAATAATACCAAAGGGCAGTCTAATTCTGAATCCCACAGACTGAATGATGAAATATACCTCCTTCTTCTCAGTAGAGAGGTGGGAACCAATATGGGTATATCTGTCAGATATAGTCTCTGTATCACTGGTCTTGCTTAATTATTTTTCTTTGTTACAAATGAGGGAAGGTTAATAATGAAGTACTTGGGATGGGAAAAAAAGGTATTGATGACATATATATTAGCTGGGATGAGAGCTAAAACCCTGGATATCAGAATCAGGACTCAAAAAGGTCTTGACAGGCTAGAAAGAATATAGGGCCAAATCTAAGATTTTTTTTTTATTATACATGTGATTTCATTGGTGTAATTCCATGTCAGGAAACTCCCTCACTCAATGCAGGTGGGTTCTGTAATTTATAGGCATATTGAGTTATCTGGAACACTTAGAGGTTAAGTGACTTGTTCAGGGTCACACAGCCAGTATGTGTGGGAGGTTTCTGTGACACATTGAGATCTTCATGACTCAAAGGTCTACTCTTTATCCACTGGGCTATATTGTCTCTTTAGAAGTAGTGAATAATAGGTATAAATGTAAAATCTTACACTTGGGTACAAAAATTTAATTTCACACGTGGTAGTTTTAGCTAATAGCTACATTTATATAGTGCTTACTAAGTGCCAGGCACTGGGCTAAGAGCTTTGCAAGTATCTCATTTGATCCTCACAATAATTCTGGGAAGTGGGTACTATTATTATCCTACTTTTATCATGAGGAAACTGATGCAGACAGAGGTTAAGTGACTTACCCTAGGTCACACACAACTAATAAAATGTCTGAGGCTTCGAACCCAAGTCTTTCTGACTCTGGGGCCAGCTTACCAGTCATTGTGTCACCAGATCTGTCTCACAAAATATATCCAGAATAAATTAAAAGGAATTTCAGGAGGGAGAGCATATTAACAATTAGGCAATGTGGAAAGGATTCCTTAGACAGGAGCACTTGGGCTATGCTTTGAAGGAAGCTAGGGATTTTTCAGGGGGAAGGGAAGAGAAAATATGTTCTAGACATGACGAACAACCTATACAAAGGCCTGAAGAAAGGAGCTGAAATATATCAGAACAAAGGGGAGGGATTCCTTTTTTTTTAAGGATGGAGGGGAACCCATAGGAGAGTGCAGTAGAAAGGGAAAGATTAAAGATAAAAGAAAGAGAATAACGAATGGGACAGGCTCCAGGAGTAACCAGTAGGGGGTGGGAACAAGGGCATAAAATCAAAGCTAGAAGAAATTATTTCATTGATGAATGAAGGTCCCCAAGGGATCATAAGGGGAGGGAACAGTAAGGAACAAGCTCACTTCACAGTCTAAATGGAAGGGAGAATGGGTGAGGAACTGGAAAGGTTTTGAGATGTAGAGCACTAATGTCAGGGAGCTCATGATGGCAACTGTGGTATAGGGGAAAGAGTATTGGATTTGAACCCCAGGTCTGATACATGACCTGTACAACATTGGCAATAGTCATTTAACTTTCCTGGGTCTCAGTTTCCTCATTTGTTAATGAAGGGTTTGGATTCCTCTAAGCTTCCTTCCCATTTTAAATCTATGACCTTATGCTTGATTGCCCCGAGCTTCACAGTCTAAAACCCATTTCCCATTCCTCAATTCCCATAAGTCACTGCTTTGTATGATTCCCCTGTTTCTATTAATGACATCCCCAGTCTCTCAATCACTGCCACTGAAAGCCTTATCTTTGGTTCTCTTCTCCCTCCATTCACTGAAGTCCAGCAGACTCCTTCTTCACAGTGTCTCTCACAACAGTCCCCTCCTTTTCACCCAGATGGTCATCACTTGAATCAAGTTCCCATAATTTCTCTGCAGAACATTGTAAGTTTTCTAACCAGATTCCTCAACTCATTTTTCCCCTCATAATAACTGGCTCACAGATTGTCTCATTGCCTAAAGAATTCTTGCACTTCCGAAAATATCCTGCTCATATTTCTGCAAGATTGTTTGGTTGGCATTCCAGAGAACAACTTGGAACCATCCCCAAAGGGCAACCAGACTGTGCATACCATTTGATCCAGCAATACCACCACTGAGTCTGTATCCCAAAGAAATCATGGGAAAAGGGCCTACATGTAGAAAAATATTTATGGCAACTCTTTTTGTGGTGGCAAAGAATTGGAAATTGAGGGGATGCCCATCAATTGGGGAATGACTGAACAAGTTGTGGTGTATGAATGCAATGGAATACTATTATGCTATAAGAAATGATGAGCTGGCAGATTTCAGAAAAACCTAGAAAGACTTACATGAATTGATGCTGAGTGAAGTGAGCAGAACCAGGAGAACATTGTATGTAGCAACAGAAACACTAAGCCATGATCAACTATTTAGCTCTTCTCAGCAATACAATGATCCAAGACAACTCTGAAAGTCTCATGATGGAAAATACTATCCACATCCAGAGAAAGAACTATGGAGTCTGAATACAGATTGAAACATACTATTCTCACTTTCCCCCCTTTTGTTCTGTTTCTTCTTTCATGATATGATTAATGTGGACATATGTTTTACATGATTGTGTATATACAACCTATATCAATTTGCTTGCCATCTTGGGGAAGGAGTAAGAGAGGGAGGAAGGGACAAATATTTAGAACTCGGGGCGACAAGGTGGCACAGTGAATAGAACACCGACCCTGGAGTCAGGAGGACCTGGGTTTGGATCCGGCCTCAGACACAACACAAAAAATAGCTGTGTGACCTTGGGCAAGTCACTTAACCCCAATTGCCCTCCAAAAAAAAAGCAAAAAAAATATTTGGAACTCAAAATCTTTTAATAACTAAATGTTGAAAATTGTCTTTACATGTTATTGGAAAAAATAAAATGCTATTAAAAAAGATTTGTTTATGTTGTTCTTCAAAAAGGATAAAAAAGGACATCACTACATTGGGGTCAAGGTACGGCGTGTCCAACTATGTCTGATCAGGCCAATAGGAGCTGGGACATGTTAGGCACAAATAGTCCACATGACCATTTGGGAGGGAGATGCTCTAAATTTGCACATCTCATGTTTCTACCTTCTTCCTCCATCTCCACCTAAATACCCTATCAGTATCTCAAACTCCACACTCTGATGAACAGAATTCATCAGTTCATTACCTACCCCACTGAGCACTGTCTTCTTCTAAATGTCCCCCATTTCTGTGAGAAACACATAGCATTAGTCCCCTAAGCTTTGGGATAGCACTTCTCCCTATTCCCCTTTTTCTTTCTTTTCTTTTTTTTTTAAACTAGACTTGTGATTTGATCCATGTGGGAGCTCTGGTTGAACAACTTATTTTACTGATGCAGATTAAGATCTCTACAACAGGGGTGGGGAACCTGAGGCCTTGAGGCCACATGTGGCTTCTAGGTCACTGGGTGTGGCTTTTTGACAGAGTCCAAGTTTTACAGAACAATTCCTTTCATTAAGGGGATTTGTTCTGTGAAGTTTGGATTCAGTCAAAGGGCTGCTCTTGAGGACCTAGAGGGCCACATGTGGGGATTTGTTCTGTGAAGTTTGGAGTTAATCAAAGGGCCACACTTGAGGACCTAGAGGGCCACATGTGGCCCTGAGATCACAGGTTCCCCACCCCTGTTCTACAATTTTTCTGTTATGGGTCTTTTTTTTTTTTGACTGTGTTAACTGACTGATTTATAGTCTAAGAGCTGATTGAGTCAGTGAGATTAAGAAGTGCTTGCTGGGAGTCACACAGAGGGTACGTTAGAAGTTGAACTTGAATCCTGGTCTTCCTGACTCCCAGGCCTGGTATCTATGTGAGACTGGGTCTTCCTCCACTATACCAGTGACTCTCAAACATTTTGGTCTCAGAACTCCTATATACTTTTTAAAAAAATTTATTTTTAGAGGCAATCAGGGTTAAATGACTCACACAGCTACTAAATGTCTAAGGCTTGACTTGAACTCCTATCCTCCTAACTCCACTGTAAGCTTCCCCTTACCTATACACTCCTAAAAATTATGTAGGACCCCAAGAGCTTTTGTTTGTGTGGGTTATACCTATCAATATTTACTGTTAGAAATTAATACATCTTTATTTTTATGAAAATGGTTAGGACTTCATGAATCCCCTGGAAGGGTCTTGGGGCCACCTTTGAGGCTCTGTCTTCCTTGACTTTTCCTCTGACTCACCTTTTGTATTCAGTCAGCTCTGGAGTTACATTAATTGGACCTTTAGATCTCTCAAATACATTCTCTTCTCTGTACACCACCCTAGTTAAAGTCTCAGTACCTTTTAATTGGTCTCTCTGTCTCCAGTTTCTTTCTTTCCCACTTTCCAATGTATTCTTCATGCAGCTTCCAGAATGATTTTCCTTAGGCACACCTCTGTCCACATTAAGCGCCTGCCCCAAACCTGTTATGGTTTCCTATTACCTTTAAGATTAAGTATAAACTTAGCCTGGTGTTTAAGTCTCTCTGCAGTGCGACTGACTGCTGTATTTCCAGCCCTCTCTCAAGTCATTTCCCTTTCCTTATCCTTCATTCTCCCTCTACTTTCCTACCAGCTCTTCTCCAGTCTTGACATACATTCTTTCATCTCTGTGTTACACAAGCTGCCTCCCACATCTCATGCCTGGGATACACTGCCTTCTATCTCTACCTGTTGAAATACTTCTCCTCTAGACCCAGATCAGGGCCCCTTCCTTTTCTATTAAGCCTTTCCTGTTTCTTTCCCCTCCTCTTTCCAATTAAAGTGGTATCTCTCACTTCAGGTTTTTCTAAAACACTGCTTGCCTAACTCTGCAGGTTTACCAATGGTTTGACATTGAACATGTCTTCTCATCTCCCTGGCCTCTGAATGAGGAGGTTAGACTAGATAGCCTCTGAAGTTCCTTTCAGACCTAGATCAAGGATCCTATGATCTTATAATCCAGCTTCTTTAAAAATAATTTTTTTTTCAATCAGCAAAAATATTCCGTCTTTTCCTCCCATTTTCTTTAAGTGAGAATGAAAGAAAAACAAAAGCCCAGTTATAAGCATGTATGAGCAAACAAAACAAATGTCCACATTGGTAGGGTTTAAAAGAAAATTGTACACACATATGTACATAATATATATACACATATATGTATATATATTATTTCTATCTATCCATCTCTCTCTATCTCTCTATCCATCTCTCTATCCCTCTATCTATCCCTCTCTCTCTTTATCTATCCTCTATCTATCTTTATCTATCTATCTATCATCTATCTATCTATCTATCTATCTCTCTATCCCTCTATCTATCCCTCTCTCTCTTTATCTATCTATCTATCATCTATCTATCTATCATCTATCTATCTCTCTATCTCTCTATCTCTCTCTATCCCTCTATCTATCCCTCTCTCTCTTTATCTATCTATCTATCTATCTATCTCTCTACCTCTCTCTATCCCTCTATCTATCCCTCTCTCTCTTTATCTATCTATC
>NW_027185573.1:5709717-5717001 GCF_028583685.1 Petaurus breviceps papuanus | reverse complement strand
ATCTATCTATCTATCTATCTATCTATCTATCTATCTATCTTCCTTTTCAGTCACCCCCCATGAAGGGAGTCTCATTCTGCACTCTGAGTCTTCTGCCTCTATCTAGAGGTGGGGGAGTATATTTCATCATTATCCCTTTGGGATTAGAATCCACTTTGGATTTTCTCTTTACCCCTATCCCATTTCCTGTGTTCATGTGATATCCCCACTGGATCATTACCAGATTATAAACTCTGTTGAAGGCTAGGACTGTATTGTTTTTCATCTTTGTATGCCTAATACTTAGCAAAGTGTCTTGAATAGAAAAGCTCATGAGATGCTTGTTGCATCTGCAGTGTTTAGCACATAATCAGTGGTAATAAATAATAGCTGATGGATTAATTTAAACTGGTCGTGTTGACTTTGGACTGCCAGCTCCATATTTGGGTAAAGACATTCAACAGGTGATTGAAAATTCTACCCTGGAAATTATGAGAGAAGTTGAGGATAGACATAGAGATTTGGGACATAGAGAAGAGACTGTGAGAGAAGAGAAGAGCTCTTGGGGGAAGGGGGGAGGGAAGAAGGGAATAGAGAAAAGAGAAGGGGTACTAAAGAAGCGGTAGAACCTTGGTGAAAACCTTCATGGGGGATGATTGAAAAAGAAGATAGTGAAGGAGATGAAAGGTCTGATCAGAGAATTAGGAGAACATTTCATTCTGAAGAGAAAACAGAGAGGATGAAGACTAAGAAAATGCCCCTGAATTTGACAATTAGAATGTCATAAATAATATTCAAAAGAAAGGGTTTAGTGGAGTTGCAGTAAGGAAGAGTCAGATTCCTGCATGAGACAACCTGGAAGCAGTGGGGTTTAGCCAGGACTGGGGATTGGCCAAGTCTGAAAGAAAGAAAGAGAATCAAAGGCTTTCTAATGGGTAATAAGGCACAGTTGAAATTAATGACCATTCCGTTCCATCCCAGACAGCGACAAGTGAAATCAGAATGGGAATAATAGGCAGAAGTCACTAGGAAAATGACAAGCAAATTTAGCTGGAATGAAGGAAGGAAAGGTGAGAGTTAGTAAAGCTGTGGTTAGACAAGAGATTTTGAGAATTCAAGATATAAAATATGAAGCAGTTAGAGTTATGATGAAGTCTCAAATTGAGTCCCTTCCAGTGAGTAGAGTAGAAATGTGTATCATAGAAACTGAGAAAGTAGAGGGGATGGGAAACCAAAAGGAAGTCTCTCCCATCTTTCAAGACTCAACTCAAGTGACAACTCCTCCAGGAAGTCTGCCTTGATTCTAGCAGTTGAAAATTTCCCTCCCCCCCCCCTCAAATTTCTTATAGGCCTTTGGATCTCTCCATTGTATGTTTATAGGATCATAGATATGGGGTGGATGATACCTTAGAAAGCACATAGTTCAATTCCCTCGTTTTACAGGTAAGGAAACTAAGATTCAGGGAAGTTAAATGACTTGATCAAGGTCACTATTAAGCATCAAAGACAGGATTTGAATCTAGGCTCTCTGACTCCAGAGTCACTACAATTTCCATTGTACCATACTGCCTTTCTAGGTGTTATATTCTAAATAATCTTACAGTTATTTGTATATAAATATGGAGTGTCCTGTAAAAGGCAAGGTAAGACAAGGCAAGGCAGAAAGCATTTATTAAGCACTTACTATGATATAGGCTTTGTGCTAAGTGCTGGGGAAATACAAATAAAAGCAAAAAGATAGCACCTGCCCTCCAGGAGTTTATATTCTAATGGCAAAAGACAAAAATCTAAAAGCTACCTAGAAAGGGTTTGACAGATCATGATGTTGACATCTGGAAGATTCACCAGCACAGTCAGGAAGGGAATGAAGGCTGACTTGTCTGGGATGCCCCCCAAAATGGAGGTCCTAGAAGGAACTCACCAATTGGATAAGGGAACCAGCATGGTGGAGGGATAGTCTAGGATGAGAAGATGTTGCATGAAGCATGATATTGAAGTCATGAATCACAAACATGGTCTTGAACCAAGACCTGGATCATACTTACCTCATCATTTCATGATGGGGTATTAAGGTGGCACAGTGGATAGTGTGCTGGACCTGGGGTCAGAAGACCAAATCCAGCCTTAGACATTCACTGGTTGTGTAACCCTGGGCAAGTCACTTAACCTCTGTTTGCCCAGTTTCCTCTACTGTAAAATGGAGATAAAAATAGCACCTGCCTCCCAGCTTTGTTGTGAGGATTAAATGAGATAATAATTGTAAAGCCCTTAGCACAGAGCCCAGCATATAGTAGGTGCTATATGAATATTAGTTATTATTATTATTATTTCATCCCCAACATAGAGTTTTGAACCTTAAAATCTGCTAGCAGATTTTAGAGCTTTTCACAACTTGGCCCCTTCCTGTCTTTCCAGTCCTCTTTCATATTTCTTCCCTCTAATCCAGCAAGTCTGGTCTTCTATCTCTCCTCAGCAGAGGGAGTTGCTTCACTGGAGATTTCCCTTTACCAATAAAATCATAGGTTAAGTCCCTGTGCCTATCCTTATCCCTATTTCTAGTGCCCGACACATTGTTAAGCCATTTCAGTCACGTCCAACTCTTCGTGACCCCATCTTGGGTGTTTTGGGTAGAGATACTGGAGAGGTTTGCCATTCCTTCTCCAGATCATTTTACAGATGAGGAAACTGAGGCAAAGAGGGTTATGTGACTTGCCCAGGATCACACAGCTAGTCACTGTCTGAGGCTGCATTTGAATTTAGGTCTCCCTGACTCTAGGTCTGATGCTCTAACTACAGAAACCTCTAGTTGCCCTCCTGACACATAGTAGGTGCTTAGTTAGGTGCTTGTTAGAGGAATGAATGATACCCCCAAGTTTGGCAGCAGGGGACTAGTCAGTGAGGAAGGCAGAGCCAGGGGACATTTCATTGAAAAGCTAGCAGAGGAATCTTTGGGAGTTGCAATGGCTATAAAATTCAAATCCCTTTGATGTGGTTTACTTAGCAAGGCAGCCAGAAATGGCTGTGAATTGGATCTCCTTGTTGCCAGCCAAACCTTTGAAGTGAAGGCAGGGGAAGGACCAACTGGTGGGGTTAGAGTGTTAGGTCACATGATGAGAAGGGCTGGGTTTGGATTATTCCAGCTGGGGACCTGCCCTGCAGAATGAAGGAAAGAGAGAGAATCAGGGTTTAAGGCACAGTGTTTATGGGTAGTGAGGAGCTAGGGATGCAATAAGGCAAAGCCCCTACCTCAAGGGTCCAATCCTGACTCTTCCATGCACAAGCCATGTGACATCACATCAATCATTTCCTTGTTCTGCACAGCACTTGTTTCATCTATAAAATGGGAACAATTACACTTACACTAGCTACTTCAGGGTTATTGGGATTTAGGCTCATATGAAAATGTTTTGTTGGGTGTAATGATACATGCTTGTGATCTCAGTTACTGGGAAGGCTGAGGCTGGTGAATTGCTTGAGTTTAAGAGTTCTGGGCTGCAGTGGGAATCTGCTAATTGGGCATCTCCAATGAATTCAGCATCAATATGGTGAATACCTGGGAGTGGATGGCGACTAGGCTACTTAAAGAGGAGAAACTTGACTCAGGTTGGCAAAGGGGAGATCAAAGTTTTCATACTGACCACTGGTGGGGATCAAGCCCAGTCTGGAAAAGATGGGGAGATGAAGATACTGAGAGAGAGGGAGAGGGAAAGGGAGGGAGAAAGGGAGAGGCAAAGGGAGAAAAGGAGGGGAGAAGGAGGGAGAGAGAGAGACAGAGAGGCAGAGAGACAGAGAGAGACAGGGATAGAGACAGAGAGAGAGTGAGAGAGACAGAGAGAATTACACCAGACAGAGAGACAGAGACAGAGAGGAGAGAGACAGAGACAGAGAGAGAATATATTATAAGCACTTTGCAAAATTACAAAGTGTTAAAGAAATGATGGCTATTACTATTAAGAGAATAATTGATCGAGTGCCTTATGCTCCATGCTATAAAGTGCTGACTTGGGAGTCAGAGGACGTGGGTTCAAGTCCTGCTTATGCCACATAAGACCTGGGTGACTTTGGGCAAATCACATCAAATCTCTGGACTTGTGTAAAATGAGGTGGTTGGACCTTCCAGTCTTAGAGGGATGACCTTAATGAGTGTGTTCTCCTTAGTGTATGTCTTAAATCCTTCGTACCATAATTTAAGCCTTTGCCTATCTCTGGTGGGGGCCGTGAGCCCCAAGTTTATAGGAAGAATGAAGCCCTGGGATCCAGCCCCAGCTATGAAAATGACATAGCTGGGAAAGTGAAACTCTCCCTTGTTTCTGTTTTCCCTGCCTGTGAAATGGGCATAATTATATGTACAGCACAAGTGCTCTGAAGTTTAATTACCATTTGTGAAATATTGTGAGATTGCTGGAGTAAGTGGTCAGAAGACCCAGGGAGAGGTTCTCACCATGATACTGTCTCAGGTTCTCCAATCCAAGCCAAGTAAAAGTGAGTCACCATGGCTGACAGATCCATGAAAGATGTCTAACAGAGGCACATTCTCAGAAGCCCAGGTTTCAGAAGAGACTTTGCCCAGTATGCTTTTGGAGACCAGCTAGATGTCCTCACGTGAAAAGGAGGAATTAAGAATTCTTAGCCATATTTCTCTGAGACCACCCAGCTGATGGAAAAAGAACATTCCACTCATAATGGACAACCAGTACAAAGGCATGGGGATAGGTAATGGTGGGTCCTGTTGTGAGTTCAAACAAATATGGCCATCCTGGAGCATAGCAAGCATTTAGTAAATGTGTGTTGGTTGACAAGAAAATGATGCCTGCAGAGAATTTTAGTTCTTTCCCTTCCTGGGAACTAGTATTGGGGAACCTAGAGAAAGGGAAGGCAGCTTGGAACCTGTAGGTCTGGGTTTGCTATAATGGAAGAAAAGGGGTACAGGGCATGGGAGACCACAACATCCCTTTGAAAGAGGATTTATTTCAATGATGAGCAGGCAGATTTCAGAAAAACCTTGAAAGGCCTATATGAACTGATGTTGAGTGAAATGAGCAGAACCAGGAAAACATTGTATACAGTAATAGCAACTCTGTACAATGATCAACTGTGATAGACTTAGCTCTTCTCAGTAATGCAAGGATCTAAGACATCTCCTAAAGACTCATGATAGAAAGTGCTGTCCACATCCAGAGAAAGAACTGATGGAGTCTGAATGCAGACTGAAGTAGACTATTTTCATTTTTTTTCCTTCCGTGGTTTCCCCCTTTTGTTTTGTTTCTTCTTTCTTAACATGTCTAATGTGGAAATATGTTTTACATGATTGCACATGTATAACTACTATATCAGATGGCTTGCAATCTTGGGGAAGGGGGAGTGAAGGGAGGGAGAAAAATTTGGAATGTAAAATATCATAAAAAATGAATATTGAAAACAATCTTTACAAGTAATTAAAAAATACTATTAACAAAAAAAAGCATTAGTGCCTACTATGTGCAAGGAAAAACAAAACAACCCAATCCTTTCCTTACTTTCAAGGAGCTTACATTCTGCTGGGGTTTTGGCATTTCTTTATTTTCTTTTCCAGGCTGTGAATATTCTTTTCATGCCCTCAGGGATCAAGGTGACTATTTGCAAATCAAGTGGGCTCCCATTAGTCCATAGTTCCTCCATAGGAAAGGATTTAATAGATGTTTTTTAATCAGTCAATCAATTAATTCTGATAAGGATATGTTTTTCTTCTTCATCATCATTACTTGTTCCACTCTGTCCCAGCCATCAAAACCTACTTCTCTTGGGGAAACTTTCTTTCATTAATTTAGCCCATATAGGTTTCTCTCTTCTCTGAACCCCAAAGTTATAACTAGGAATCTTGGTGCCTGAAATAAATTTATTTGAAGGGGGTATAGAGGGCAATCTGGTCCTGTTGTGTGTAGGGCAGTTATATAGAAACGTGTGTATGTGTGTGTTTGTGTAGAATAAAGTCTATCATTGTCCTTCTATCCCCATGAATAAGGGGGACAGAAAGGTTAGTAGTGTGACAGTGAGATGGGAGAACCCTTATGGTACAATTGTGTTGGGCAGGTGAAGGAGGTGAAGAAAGATACAAAGTGTGTGTGTGTGTGTGTGTGTGTGTGTGTGTTACACAGGAGACAGCCCACCTCAGGCTAAGGGAGAGGGTAGCTCCCCCAGGGCCTTTCATGGTGAGGGGCTCTCAGGAGACTGTGAAGCACTATTAGTAAGCAGGGAAAATGTGTGCTCCCTGGATATCTGCACCTTGGTGCAAAACCTTAGTCACCCCTTCTTGGTTATAGCTTCACTGAGCACCAGCTCATTTCTCTTAACTTTACTTTTCATTTCTTTCTAATTGTTCCCTGTGACTACAACTAGATATTCTGTTGCCTGTGTTCAGGAATATCAGTTTGCCCACCTCTGGGATTCTCCACTTCTGGGAGAGGTCCCTCCTCTGAGGTCTCTGTCTTAGCTTCCAACCCTTCCAGCCTTTTCTAACACAAGCATGTGTTATCTTAAAAAAAATATCCTTTTTCTTCCAATTCCCTTTTTAGTTAAGCGTTTGACCTTGGTATATCCATGACTAAAACTGATAAAGACAAGTCTTTTGAAATTGATAATAGGGAAGGTATGGGCCCCTTCTAGTTTCTGCCTTCTTTCAAACCAACCTTGTTAACAATGGAATTGGATTCAACTGAGTGAGACCTAGCCTTCACTCTTCCATCTGATCCTGGACAGGTCACTTAATGTCTCTGGGCTTCAGTTTCCTCATCAGTAAAATAAGAAGAATAAACACATCAAGCCACATGGGTTTGATGGCGACAGTCAGATGAGATAATATATGTAAAATGTAGTGTAAACCTTAAAAAAACAAACCCAACCTTGTTCATACTGTGGTGTTTGGGAGGAGGAGGCCCAGTGAATATCAGAGCAGGGCGAACTGGCTGTGTATTTAGACTGTGGGTGATGTGGGAATGTACTCCCAGGGTGGTTATTGTTTTGCTTCTGAAAGGTGATACAGATAGGTGCAAGATGGGAAGGATCCTCCCCAAGGTGGAAGTTGAGCCTCTCAGGCCAACCTGTGCAAGTACTATTCTGATGAGACTGGTCAGAACGTTCTCAGTGGACGTTCGCACGCTTCTCATTCGATAATATCATAGGGTCATGGGCTTGTGTTTTTAGAGCTGGCAGGGCTCTGGGTGGCCACTGAGTACAAAACCCTCATTTTATAGGATACTGAGACACACACATCTATCTATCCATCTATCTATCTATCTATCTATCTATCTATCTATCTATCTATCTATC
>NW_027185573.1:5700326-5709707 GCF_028583685.1 Petaurus breviceps papuanus | reverse complement strand
TCTATCTATCTATCTATCTATCTATCTATCTATCTATCTATCTATCTGTGCGTCTGTCTGTCTATCTGCCTCTATCTATCTATCTATCTATCTATCTATCTATCTATCTATCTATCTATCTATCTATCTATCTATCTAATCTATCTATGTATTCATCTCTGTCTGTCTGTCCATCCAGCTCTCCATCTATCATTCCATCTATATATCCAACCATCCATCTTTCTCTATCTACTATACACACACATATATTATATATACGTATATGTGTGTGTGTGTGTATACCACTCATTCAGGTTTAAATAGCTAGTACAAATATCTGAGGTGAACTTTGAACTTACACTTCCCTAGGTTCATATATATATATATATGTATATATACACATATATGTATGCATGTATATATGTGTGTATTCATGTATATATACACACACATACACACATATATAACCTATACCAGCTGTTGTGTCTTAAGTTTATAGAGCCTTTGCTTACTTGTCTGGAAGTACTCAGTTTTGTTTTTGTTTTTTAAATGAAGGTTCCTGACTACAAAACATAAGTGAGATTCTTTAGTTCTGGATTTTTTTTATCCATAAGACAGATTGGGTTTTGTTTTCACTTCTGGGATCAGGTGAACTGAATGCATGGAGGGTTGTCTGCCATTTTCTTGAGTAAGTACCAGAACGTGGGAGGAAGTCTGAACCACCACAGCCCAGCCCCAGAGGCAGGAGGGGCAGGTTTCTGAAGACTAGGGAAGTCAGATGCAGGGACAGAGAATTAGAAAAACTTGGCCCAGGGCTCCCAGTCACTCTGCATCCGAGCTGGGACAGGCAGCCGAGATCATTGAACACAACTAAGGCTTAGTGAGTTAGCTCAGCAAAATGTCCCTCCATGATGATAATGAGGACATAATGATAACAGCAGGATAGTGAATTGTCCCAGTACCATTTCTCACTGAGCTCCACCAAACATAAGAACAATAGATTTCTTATGATAATAATGATGTAAGGGTGGTGTGTGTGGGTGGGTCTCTGTGTGTGTGTGTGTGTGTGTCTGTATGTGTGTGTGTGGGGGGGTCTGTGTGTGTATGTGTGTGTGTGTGTGCGCACGTGCACTGTTGTGGGTTACAGTGCTGTAGATGATGATGATGATGGTAGCCAACTTTTACCTTTTTGTCCTTGTTACTGAGTCATGTCTGCTTCTCCATGACCCTGTTTGGGGTTTTCTGGGCAAAGATCCTGGAGTGATTGGCCCTTTCCTTCTCCGGTCCATTCCAGCACTTTGTAAACAGAACTTCAGATACTTAATCTCATTAGGTTCTCATGCTAGCATTTCCCAATGTAAGCTTCTTGAGGGAAGAGATTGTCTCCTTTTTTTGTGGGTATTCTCGGCTCCTAGCCCAGTGCTTTAGAACAATTGTGGCAGCCAGGTGACCCAGTGGATGTAGTGCTGGGTCTAGAGTCAGGAAGACTTGAGTTCAAATCTGACCTCAGACACCAGCTAGTTATGTGACTCTGGGCACCTCACTTAACCTCTTTCTGTCTGTCTGTCTGTCTGTTTCTCTCTCCTTCTCTCTATAGAGTTTCTACTCGATGTATAAAGATATGCAATAGGCACTGAAGGTGTCCTCTAGGAACTTCTACTCTAGTTGATGGAAACAAGCTGTATAGACATGTGGTTATAATGCAACAGATAAGATATGTGCTTTATAATTTTTTTTAATTTTTTACTTATTTATTTATTTTAAGCAATCAGGTTTAAGTAACTTGCTCAAGGTTACACAGCCAGTTATTTCTGGGTGTGGTGGTAAGTATCTGAGCCCAGATTCGATCCCAGGTCATACTGACACTGGGGCCGGTGCTCTTATTCACTGCACCACCTGGCCGCCTCTAAGATATGTGCTTTTTGAGAATTTTGAAGAGGGACAGATCATTTTGGGCTGAGGAGACTTAGGGAGGGTTTCACAGGAAGAGGGGAAAACTTGAATTGGTGAAAGGGGAGGACATTCTAGGTATAAAGGATGGTATGAGCAAAGCTACAGAGATAGGGAAAAGCAAGGGATGATGAGAAGTGATATGAAATAAGATTGGGTGGATTGTGGAAGGCTTTAAAGGTCAATTTAAAGAGTATGAACTTAGAGGATACTGGACGGTTTTTGTATGGGTAACTGGAGTCAGGGGAGCTGTGTATTATTGAGGTTACTCCTGCAGTTGTTCGGAGGATGGTTCAGAGAAGAGGTGGGAACATGGTGAAAAAGAGACAAACTAGAAGCCTAATATCATAGAATGAGTGAGAGATGATGAAGGCCTAGGTTAGGAGGGGGGCAGTGGGAATGGAAAATCAGGGACTGATATCCCTGGCTGACGGATCACACGCTATGAAGATAGTAGTCACCTTCAGTTCCTTATCTGTAAAATGAAGGGGTTGGATGAGATGGCCTCTAGTTTCCCTTCAAGCTCTAAATCTATGATCCCATGATGCCTTCCAGTAAAATTTTTACGTCTGTATCTGATATGGAAAGACTAAAAGTAATTTCATTGTTGGCAGTGGTGAATATTCAACAGTCTCTTTCCAAAAAAAGAAAAAAGAAAAGAAATAACCAACCCACTTCCAAACTCAAACCAAACTTTTTGTCTTTCCATCTTAAACTAATGCCTTTCCCTTCCGATCTTGGGCTCTAAAGCAGGAACTGTTTTGTATTAGGAAGCCTTGTGTTTTTTATTTCCAACCCACCACCCAGTATTTGCTACTAAAAGATTTAGGATGAAAATTCGCCTTCTATGACTCTTCCATCTTCCACAAGGACAAAGGCATTTGTCTGTTCTGGGTTTACCATAAACACAACTGGAAGCAATCTAAGGAGCCGCTGGGACCCAGCAGGAGGGTCTGCTTAAAAATGCAGGGACAAATACTTTTCTTCCTGAGTTGATTTTGGAGACTAAGTGTTTCTGGGGTCGTTCTTCTCAAAGGAAACCAGTTTCTAAGGGGTATTAGGTAAAATAATGGACCGTGGGAAGTTTCTTTCAATTCAACAAACACTGAGTAAACACCCACTATGTGCACAGTGTTTGGCACATAATGGGTGTTTAATAAATGCTTATTGATTGGTACAGAATAAAGGCATTAATTAATTAATAAAGAGGTTAATTACTAGGTACAGAGAGAAAAAGAAGAAAAAGAAAAAGGAGGAGGAGAAGGAGGAAGAGAGAGAGAGTGAGAGCTAGAGAGAGAGAGAGAGAGAGAGAGAGAGAAAGAGAGAGAGAGAGAATTGGGATCATAGATTTAGAACCATAAGAAATGAAGCTCCATGGGGTGGCCAGGTGGCTCAGCGAGTTAGAGCACCGGCTCCAGTGTTGGGATGACCTGGATCAAATCCGGACTCAGATACTCAGCACCACACCCAGAAATAACTGGCCATGTAACCTTGAGCAAGTTACTTAACCCCAATTGCTTTAAAAAAAAAAAAAGAAATGAAGCTCCAAAGGATCTCATAGACTACCAAATCTGATCCCTTCATTTTACAAACGAGGAAACTGAGACCCAGGGAAGTCAAGTGACTTCTGCAAAGTAATAGACATTAAAGGGTAAAGCTGAGATTTGAGCTTAGGTCTTTTGGCTTCAGATACAGAACTCTTATATGACAGATAGCCTCAGTATTGCACTAGTAGCCAAAGGAAACTGAAATAGGCCCTTCAGGGAGTTAGTTGGTGGTCTATGGAAGATGTGTGAAAATACACAGACAAGAATCCCACAGGATGAAAATGAGTCTGGTTGTGGGGTAAGGGAAGTGAACAATCATTTATTAAGCACCTACTGTGTGTCAGGCACTGTGTTAAACGCTGCACAAATATGAGAAGGAGAAGCAGAACTTCCTAGACAGTAGGATAAGTTGAGATCTGCACTGATTAATGGAGTATCCATACCAAGGAGGAGACCATAAGTTTGAGGAAAGCACTGTTCTGAGTGCGAGAGACAAATAGTAACAAAGGTACATAGTCCCTACCCTCAAATATCTTATGTTCTAATGGAGTAGATGGGCCAGGTACCCAAAAAAGCTGTTAGAAATCTATTTCCCAGAAGGTAGTAATGCTCAGTGTCTCATTAGTGTAGTCCTACCCGAAGGCAGGGGATTACCCAAGATGACTCAATAAAACCTCTATTGCATTTATTAATTTTGTTCTATGACCTCTGAAGGGTCCTTCCAATTAGTGTTGGGCTCTAGAACATTCAGAGGAAGATAACTCTGTTTATTTTGAAGACAAATGCACCATCCACATATCCTTATACACATAGAGATCTCCCAGGAAAGGAGAGTTTTTCTTTAAAATGTATGCTCCTTGGCAGTAGCGACAGCTGCTGTTGATCTGTGTCTGCAGAAGATGTCATTACATCTGTGTTTGTCTCTCTCCATGTGGGTAGCATAGACAGTATGACCATTAGAAGATGAGATCCCAGCAGCATTTTCCAAGTCTATGTGGTTGAAAGTAGCTATGGGAAAGCATCATTGCAGAAATCTGCCTTCAGGTCAGATCATCACTCAGTATTTGTCAGATCTATATGGATGAATTGCAGAGCCCAGTCCATAATAATACTAGAAAATACTTAGAAATTTTTGTAGCAGGGGACTGAATATCTTCTTCACACCTCCTTGTATGACTAATGAGACTCTAGGTCTTTGGTTGGCCACTCCTACAAAGCCCCAAAGCCAAGGGGAGCAAAAGGGATAGACAGGGATGTGACAGACTGTTTGCCTTCTGGAAAAGGGACCTGAAGGTCCAGGATGCAAGAGATACTAGAGTGGAATAGCAGCAAATTCTCTTTCCCAGGGCTTATTTTTGAGTCTGTTTCCTCCTCCTCCAAGAATGATGACCTCACTGCATCAAAGCAGTCAAAAGTCCCTGTCAGTATTGTGTTTTGTCCTTCGTTCTCTAAGAGGACCATGACATCAAGGAGACAATGACATGACTTGCAGTGACTTTGATTTGAGTGAGGGAGGGCTGTGTAAGGTCACCAGCCTCATGTCCTCCTTCAGAGCCATCTAGGTCCAGTGGCCAGATATTCATCAGGATGACTGGAGATGGCCCAGAATGCAGTGGAAGACCCTGGCACCTTTCAGCTAAGGACATGGGACAATAATAGGTCCCTGCCAAAGCACCACTTAATGGTTATTTTTTGGGCCCTCCTGGTTCAGAGAAAAAGAAAATAATAACTTTCTCTTTTGGTCAGCAACCCTGAGGGTCTTCCCCTCTGTGTTTAATTTTTGTTTTAATGATTGAAGGGCCATCCCTTGACTCACTTCTTAAAGAGGCCTGTTCGCTGAATGGGTGTTACCTTACTCAAAGTGAGAACCCTGTTAGTAAAGGAAAAATAGGAATTTCTGTTCACATGAGGGGCTTCCATGAATTTGGGCCCTCCACTTTGAGGAAGAGCCAAGACCTAAACAGAGAATGAGTCCATCATCGAATGACTACCAGGTGCAGTGAATCTAACATTATCTGGGAATTATCAACAGTTGTCAAGCTCTGTCATTTCAACCTTTATAATGTCTCTTGTATTTGACCCCTTCTTTCCTTTGATGCTGATGCCACTCAGGTACAGAACCTGCCCCTCAGCCTGGACTACTGAAATAGACTGATGCTTGGTCACCTTGCCTCAAGTCTCTCCACACTCCATCCTATCCTCCAGTCAGTTGTCAAATCAATCTTCTAAAAGTGCAAATCTGACCAGCCCCCTCTCCATCTCTCTCCTTTCCTTCCTTCCTTCCTTCCTTCCTTCCTTCCTTCCTTCCTTCCTTCCTTCCTTCCTTCTTTCCTTCCTTCCTTCCTTCCTTCTTTCCTTCCCTTTCTTTTTCTCTTTTTTCTTTCTCTCTCTTTCTCTCTCTCTTTCTTTCTTTCTGTCTGTCTGTCTCTCCTGTCTCTCTTTCTCTCTCTCCCTCTTCCTCTCTTTCTCTCCCCCCCCCTCTCTCTCACACACACACATGCCTCATTAAAAAAAACTCCAGTGGTTTCCTCTTGCCTCCATAAGCAAATATTAAGTTCTTCTTGGCTTTTGAGGCACTTTATAACATGACTCCTTCCTACTTTCCCAGTCTTTTTCTTATACCTTTCTCCCTTTCACAACCCTTTGATACAGTTATCCTGGTTTCCTTGCTATTCTTCACCCAATATACAACATGTCTTGCCTCTAAGCATTTTTGCTGATGTTCTCCCACGTCTAGAATTCTCTCCTTCCTCATCTCTACTTTCTGACTTCCCTGATTTCTTTCAAGGCTCAGCTGAAGTCCCATTTTCTGCAAAAAGTCTTCCGTCTCTCCTGATTCCCTTTAATGCTGATGCTATGCTAATGCTAATATGAAGTGGGTCTTAATGCTCTGGTGATTATCTTCAGTAATCCTGTCCCTATTTTCTTCATACAGAGTTGTTTGCATGTTGTCTCCTTCATTAGACTGGGAACTCCTTGAAAGCAGGAACTGATTGTGTATGTGTGTGTGTGTGTGTGTGTGCTTTTTTCCAACAGTTTCTGAAAGATAGTATTTAATAAATGCTTGTTGACTGACTTCTTTGCCCATTCATAGGAAGACTAGCCATGGGAGTTGAATAGACTGAATGCTGCCTTTCCTAGAACTTCTGGGTCCAGAGCATGCCTACATGCTACCTGTAAACATTAAAGACTCAAAGCTGTGGGTGTGAAGATACAAGAGTTCTATTGTGTGTGTTTATTCCTTTAATTGTTTCTATGTGAAAAAATTAAAGGTATGTGTACTTGTGAACATGTTCAGGAGAGGAGGGTTCGGGTAAATCTAGCTAGGTCAAAGAGAATGTAGAATTTTTCCAGTAGGTGGAAAATGAAGAACCCTGGCCACCCAGAGAGAGATGCCAGTGAGAGATAATGGCTTACTGTCTCTTAGAATCTCCAACCATAGAACTCTTGGTTACTTCCCTATGGGACTGGGGTAAAAACCTACCAGGATAAGCATAAAACTTCCAGGAGTTAGGTACTTTTTAATGAATAGGATCTGGTTAGTGTGAACTGATGGTGAAATTTTGGTAGATCCAAGAAGCAAAATAGTATACTAGCTACTGTGCTGGATTTACTTTCTGGAGAGGCCTGGATTCAAATCCACTCACATATACTCTTTGATCCAGTGACACTGGTCTCCTTGCTGTTCCTTGTACAAGACTCTTCATTTTCCAACTCTGGGCATTTTCTTTCTTTCTTTCTTTCTTTTGGGGAGGCAGGAGGATGGGGGAATTGGGGTTAAGTGACTTGCCCAAGGTCACACGGCTAATTTTTGGTGTCAAGTGTCTGAGGCCGGATCTGAAGCCCGGTCCTCCTGACTCGAGGGTCAGTGCTCTACTCATTGCACCACCTAGCCGCCCCTGGACATTTTCACTAATCATCTCCCTCATGCCTGGAATGCTCTCCCTCCTCATCTCCACCTCCTGATTTTCATGACTCTTCAAGTCCCAGCTAAAATCTCATCTTCTGCAAGAAACATTTTGCACTTTGTGTCAACATTATTGTCTTCACTCTGTCGATTATCTTTTTTTTTTTAAACCAATTGGGGTTAAGTAACCTGCTCAAGGTTACACAGCCAGGTGTTTCTGGGTGGGTAATAAGTGTCTGAGCCTGGATTCGATCCACATGTCATCCTGACACTGGAGCTGGTGCTCTTACTCACTGAGCCACCTGGCCGACCCTTGCTTTAGTTTTTCAATTAAAATTTTATTTTGTTTTCAGTTCTGAATTATCTCCCTCTCCCCTTTCCCTCCCCTAAACTTTGAGAAGGCCAGAAAAACAAAATTCATTACAAAAATATAATCATACAAAATGAATTCCCATATTAGTTATGTTCAAAAAAAGAAAGAAGAAAATATGTTTCAGTCTGTACTTGGAGTGCATCAGTTTTTTATTTGGAGGTGAATAGCATGTTTTATCAGAGTCCTTTGGAATCATGGTTGGTCATTGTGTTGATCACAGTTACTAAGTTTCTCAAAACTGATTATCTTTACAATATTGCTTTTATTGTAGAAATTGTTCCCTGGTTCTGCTCACTTCACTTTGCATCAGTTCATATGAATCTTTCCAGGTTTGTCTGAAACCATTTGCTTTATCATTTCTTACAGTGCAATACTATTCCATCACATTCATATACCATAAGTTGTTCAGCTATTCCCCAATAATGGACATCCCTTCTGTTTCCAATTCTTTGCAGTCCCTTTACTCACTTCTTAAACTGGCCTATTAACTGGGCATTGCCTCAATCAAAGTGAGACCACCTTCTCCCACTGAACCCTGGGCCATCTCCAGTAATCCTGATCTATATCTTGCCACAGGCCACTGATGGCTTAGGAGGAGAGAGTGAGGCTGGTGACTTTGCACAGCCCTGTCTCCCTCAAATAGAATTCGTTTACAAGTCATGTCATCACTTTCCTGATGTTATAGTCCTCTTTGAGAACAAAGTACAAACCACAACCACAACTACAAAAAGAGCTGCTATAAATATTGTTCATGTATATTGGTCTTTTCTTCTTTTTGATCTCTTTAAGTTATGTACCTAGTAGCAATATTCCTGGGTCAAAAGGAAAATGTCTAGTTTAGTAGTTTTTTTTTTTTTTGTAGCATAGTTTCAAATTATTTTCCAGAATGGTTGGAATAACTCACAACTGCACCAATAGTACAGTAATCTATCTGTTTTCCTAAAACACCTCTAGCCTTTGGCATTTTTCTTTTGTCATTTTAACCAACTCAATGGATGGGAGGTGGTACCTTAGAGTTGCTTTAATTTTCATTTCTCTAATTATTTGTAATTTAGTGTATTTTTCTTATAGCTATTGATAGCTTGGATTTCTTCCTCTGATAACTGACATTTGATATCCATTGGGAATGACTTGTATTCTTGTAAATTTCCCTATACATCTCAGGAATGAGACCTTCATCAGAGAAACTTGCGGCAAAGATTTTTTTTCCAGTTTCTTTGTTTTCTTAGTTGTGGGCTCTTTGGGTAAGGAGGACATAATGCTAGCTCTAGGACTCTCTCAAGGGGCTCCTGAGACCCCAGGGAACTTCCTTGCCCATCGCATCTAACCTCATTGCTGGTGACTTTTACCTGCTTGGTTATTCCTGTTATTCTTTCTTTTTTAACCTTGTAGTATGCTTTTACGTGGGGGTGTATCTCTCTCTCTCTCTCTCTCTCTGTCTCTCTCTGTCTGTCTCTCTCTCTGTGTCTCTGTTTCTCTCTCCTCTCTCTTTCTCTCTCTCTCTGTCTCTCCCTCTCTCTCTCTGTCTCTGTCTGTCTGTCTGTCTGTCTCTCTCTGTCTGTCTCTGTCTCTCTCCCTCTCTCCCCTCTCTCTCTCTGTCTCTGTCTCCCATTTCTCCCCCCCCC
>NW_027185573.1:5697813-5700226 GCF_028583685.1 Petaurus breviceps papuanus | reverse complement strand
ACATCATTAGGGATAAGCTCCTTGAGGTCAAGGCCTTTTTCATTTGTGGTTTTGTATTGCCAATGAATATGACAATAATTTGCACACGTAGGGATATAACATAAATATTTGTTAGATTGAATTAACATTCCATTTCTGAGATTTGATATTTGTACAAGTTGTCCTCATGCCCTCCATGTTTAATCAACCAATAAATGTTTATTTAGCACTTATTATATATGCCAGACACTGTTCCTCCCTCATCTCTGCCTTCCAGAAGCCAGAGATTCCTTTGGGGCTCAGTTCAGGCGCCACCTTTCTGTAAAACCTCCCCCATCAGACTAGTTGTTGGTGTCCTTTTCCACGTCAAACTTCCTATAGTTATACTTCTTTGTGTACTATTGTATTCTCCCAGCTGAATGAAACAAACTTCCCAAAGGGCAGGGACTATTTTCTTCTTTCACTGCATCCTTACCATCTAGCATTAATGTCTAGTACAGTTCAAGCTGAACAAATGTTTGCTGATTGGAACTGAATTGGACCACTCCTTTCATTGATGCACTTTGCAAACTATCCACACCTTCTCACCCTGTGTAATTCTCAGTGTGTACTCCAAAGATTCCTCCAAGAGAATGCACCCAATGCATTGCTGGTCTTCCCTTAGATCTTTGAAAAATTTCATGGTTATGGTCTGCCTTATCCCTCACTCTGAACACAGAATGGGTACCCTTCACCCCACCCCTAGCTATTCATTTCTTTGTTTGTATCAAGGAAATAGTAATAACTCATAGTTCAATAGTATCAGTGATTGTGAGCTAAAAGAGAGTTTAGAGATGGTTTAGTCAAACCCTTTCAGTTTATAATGAAGAGACTGACTTATTCAGGGTCTCACAGGTAGTAAATTGCAGAACCAGAATTTGAACCCATGTTCTCTAACTCTAAGGCCTCTGACATTTCCATTGAATCATGTAGCTTTAGAACTTTAATTAAACTAACAGACAACAAGCATCTGTAAGTTCCTACAATGTTCCACCCCTCTGGGGTCACTGCCTTGTCATAGTGGAGGGGTTTGTGTTACTCGGTGAACCTATGATCTATGCTAGTGTAATGCGAATGTAAATTTTAAAGATCTTCCCTGCCCCTAGGCTAAATAAAGTGCACCAGAAGCCTGGGGAGGGAGGCTTGTTTTGCAGTAGATACTTTTTGATTGGCCAGTGGGTCAATAAGGTTGTTACATTCTCTGAGCCAGGAGAAGGCTATATAAGCCCTGATGTGAGGCTTTGTTTTGGGACTCACTTTGAAAAGTGTTCTGTGATTTGACCTGAATTCTGGGAAGCCGTTGTTGAGACTCCCCCGGCTTTGAAAAACCCAGATGTGGAAACCCAGATGTTGACTGGGTATGGATGTAATGGTTGGACAGTTTGGAAATCTGTCTACTTGATGTTTCTGTCTTGATAATTATGCCTGTATACTTTGAGGTTCAGGGTGCTGACCTTTTCTCCTGAACAAGGTAAACGATATATGTCTGAATGATTAAAGTAAGCTTGTTAACCCATTTTGAGTTGCTTTCCTTTAACAAAGCAGATCCAAGAACCTGTGGTAGCTGCAAACCCTGAAGACGCTTGGGGTGCTTGCTGCTACAGCTAGGCAGGGTTAACCAAGACAGATAGGTCATAGTAGAGAATTTTGACAAAATATGATCTAGTGGAAAAGGAAATGACAAACCACTCCAGTATCTTTGCCAAGAAAATCCCGTGGAAAGATATGACATCTGAAGATGAGTCCATCAGTTTGGAAGGTGTCCAACACATTACTGAAGAAGAACAAAGACTGCTATAAGAAGCTTAAGAAAGAATAAAGTGACTGGACCAAATCTGAAAGGAAGTGCAGCTACACATACATCTGATGACAAAAGGGAAGTCTGACGCTCTAAAGATCAATACTGCATAGGAACCTGCGATATAAGATCTATGGCTGAAAGTAAGGTGGGTGTGGTTGAAAAGCCTATTTCCGAAGATGGTTAGAGAAAATGGAAGAGAACCCATATGTTCTAAAACATTTATAGCAGCTCTCTTTGTGGTGGCAAAAAAACTGGGAGTTGTGGGGATGCCCCTGAATTGGGCAATGGCTGAAAAAAGTTGTGGTACATGATTGTGATGGGGTAATAGTAATGAAATTTAAAGATCCCTTTGTATTGCTAAGCTAAGAGGTACTTAGCACCTAGTTTCAAATTAAGCCTCTGTTAAAGAAACAGAAGGTATGAACTCAAATTAAGCCTCTGTTAAAGAAACAGAAGGTATGAACCCCTGTTGCTGATGTAACAGGAAGGGGCTGAACAGGAAGGAGCTATACCATATTTAAGGAAGAGCACAAGCTGGACAGTCAGAACTTCTTGGGATAAGCTTCATGGAGGTAGAGCAGCTGCTGGGGGGGG
>NW_027185573.1:5687579-5697713 GCF_028583685.1 Petaurus breviceps papuanus | reverse complement strand
AGAGACAGAGAGAGAGAGAGAGAGAGAGAGAGAGAGTTTATCTCAGCAAGCATCTGAAGGCCAGGCTGCTGCTGCTGCTGGACTGGAACTTCTATGAAGAAAGTGATTTTGATTTTGAGAATGGAGCTGCTGAAGACTTCCAAGGGCTAGCTGGAGCTGCCAGGGGAAGCATGACTGTGGTGCTGGTACTTTGTCTGTGGCTCTGTTAAGTTTTCTCTTCCAAGGAACAGAAACTGTGAAGGATTTGATACTATGAGCTTCAGTGTGGAGCAGGAACTGCATGGAGAGCTGGACAAGGAACTGGGACCTGTCTGCTTTTGAACTCAGGTGACAGTTTGGTGGATTCAGGTACGAGCTACCTGCCTTGAGTTAAGATGAAAAGACCTCTCCATGGATACTGAGTAGTGACTGATGAAATTGTAACTTGTGACCAAGGGATGGATGGCTTGTGTGTTTTCCACTACCCCTTAATAGGGTACTGAGTAGTGACTGATGATTGAATAGTGACTGATTTGTAACTTACTGTGCCCCATGGGTGGAGGACTTTGACCTTTTGTACTTTGTGTCCCTTAAGGAGGCCTCCTTAAGGATGATTGAATGATTGGGTTACTAAATGATTGAGCTACTAAATTATTGTACTTTGTTCAAAACTATGTGACCATTTTGGTGAAAACTATGTGGCCATTTTAGTGATAAGTTGTTGAGTTGTGACGTGGTGAAAGCTGTATTTTGATTTTCAGTGATAAGTTGTAACATTGTGAATGCCGTACCTTGATTCTCTGTAAATGTTTTGCTCTGATTTGTTATTGAATAAATAGAGAGTGTGCTATACTATGTAATCAGAACCTTCAAAGCTGTTCACAGCAGCAGTCCTTTAGAAAGCTGCTTGTGTGTGGCTTTACAGATGGAATACTATTGTGCTATAAGAAATGATGAACTCTATGATTTTAGAAGGAACATGGATAGATTTGCATGAAATAATGAAAAGCAAAATGAGCAGACCCAAGAGAATGCTGTCTACAGTGACAACAAAAATGACAAAAAGGGCAGCATTCACCATGCCAGAAAATTTGGAAAACTCAACAATGGTTACTAGATTGGTAAAGATCAGTCTACATCCCAATCCTAAAGAAGGATGATGCCAAAGAGTGTTCAAATTACCTAACAATTGTTTTCATTTGTATAAGTTTATGCTTAAGATTCTGCAAACTAGATTTCAGCAATATGTGAACCAAGAATTATCAGCACAGGCTAGTTTTTGAAAAGGCAGAGAAACTAGAGGCCAAATTAACAACATTCATTGGATTATGGAGAAAGTAAGGGAATTCTAGAAACCTTTGACTGTGTCTAACAATAAAATATGACAAATCCTCAGAGATATAGTAATACCACAGCATTTTACTCATTTCCTAAGGAACCTGTATGTGGGTCAAGGAACAACTGTTAGAACCAAACATGGTACAACTAATTGGTTTAAGATTAGAAATGGAGTACAAGGCTGTATATTGTCACCTTATTTATTTAACTTATATGCAGAGTACATCATATGAAATGCCAGACCGGACAAATCAAAAGCAGGTATTCAGGTTGCCAGGAGAAATATCAACAATCTCAGAAATGCAGATGATTACCACTCTAATGGCAGAAAGTAAAGAGGAATGAATTCTCTTGATGAGGGCGAAAGAGGAAAGTATAAAAGCTGTCTTGAAGCTTAACATAGAAAAACCATGAGATCTTGGCAACTTGTCCTATCACTTCCTGGAAAATGGAGGGGGAATAAATGAAAGCAGTGTCCAGTTTTATATTCTTGAACTCAAAGATCACTGTAGACTGTGACTGCAGCCATGAAATGCTTGCTCCTTGGAAGGAAAGATATGGAATGTCTGTCTAGTGTACCGAAAAGCAGAGACATCACCTTGACAACAAAGGTCTGTAAAGTCATGGTTTTTCCAGTATCAATGTAGGGCTGTGAGAATTGGACTATAAAGAAAGTTGAGAGCTGCAGAATGGATGCTTCTGAACTGTGGCACTGGAGAAGACTTTTGAGAGTCCCTTGGACAGAAAGGAGATAAAATCAATCAATACTTAAAGAAATTAATTTAGTTCCCCGATTGATCAATGGTCAAAGGATAAGAACAGGCAGTTTTCAGAGAAAGAAATTAAAGATATCTATAAGCACATGAAGAAATGCTCTAAATCACTATTAATTAGAGAAATGTAAATCAAAACAACTCTGAGGTACCACATCTCACCAGTCACATTGGCTAAGATGACAAAACAGGAAAATGACAAATGCTGGAGAGGATGTGGGCAAATTGGAACACTAATGCATTGTTGGTGGAGTTGTGAACTGATCCAACCTTTCTGGAGAGCAATCTGGAATTATGCCCAAAGCGCTACAAATAATTTCATACTCTTTGACCCAGCAATACCACTCCTAGGGTTATATCCCAAAGAGATCATAGAAGTGGGAGGAAGACCCATATGTACAAAAATATTTATAGCAGCTCATTTTGTGGTGGCAAAGAATTGGAAATTAAGGGGGTGCCCATCAATTGGGAAATGGCTGAACAAGTTGTGGTATATGCACGTTATGGAATACTATTGTGCTATAAGAAAAGAGGTGCAGATGGACTTCATATTTACCTGGAGAGGCTTATATGAACTGATGCTGAGTGAGAAGAGTAGAACCAGGAGAAATTTGTACACAATTACAGACACAACGTATGTGTGATGACCAACTTTGATAGACTGGACTCTTCTCATCAATGCAGTGATATAAGTCAATCCCAAAAGACTCATGATGGAGAGAAATGTGTACATCCAGAGAAAGAACTAGAAAGAACTGAGTTTATATCCAGATTGAAGCAAACTACCTGATCTTTTTCCTGTTCTTGTTCGGTTTTATGTCCTCTTTACCATTTTTCATTCCATCTGATACAATCCGTTTTTATAACCTGACTAATGTCTAATGTGAAAGTATTTACAGATCCTATACCTGACTGTATGTCACCATGGGGGAGAAGGGAGGGAGGGGGACAAAATGTGAAACTCAAGGAACTCTGGAATTGAATCTTGTAAACTAAAAGTAAACAAACAATTAATTAAAATAAAATCCTCTTAAAGCTCAAAAAAAAAGAAATTAATTTAGATTTTTCTCTGGAAGATCAAATACTAAATCTGAAGATTAAATATTTTGGCCACATAATGAGAAGATAGGATTCACTGGAAAAGTCCCTGATGTTGGGAAAGATCGAAGGCAAAAGGAAAAGGGAACAGCAAAGGATGTGATAGATAGAGTCATTGAAGTGATGAAAGTGAGCTTATGCAGACTTTGGGAGATAATAGAGGATAGAAGGGCCTGGCATACTAAGATCTGTGGGATCGTAAAGAGTCAGATATGACTGAACGACAGCTGCAGCAACAAAATGCTGTTTTGTTGTATTGTTGGAACAACAAAAAAATGTTCCAGGCATTGGCCTAGGTGCTGGAGATGAAAAGACAAAAATTAAACAGTTCTTGATTCCATGGTATGCTGAGTGTTTGTGAGGGATGATTATTGAATAGTGTGAGCATCTGTGCCAAGGAAATCTGTGAACACCACAAATCAAAGCTTGATTTATTGTTTATTTCTGGTTCTTCTAATTTGTTTATAGTATTAGCTTTTATACCTAGATCGTGTACCCATTTGAACTTTATTCTGGTATATGGTGTCAGATGTTGGTCTATGCTCAGTTTCTGCCATACTTTTTTCCAGTTTTCCCAGAAGTTTTTGGTCAAACAGTGAGTTCTTATCCCAGAAGCTGGGGACTTTGGGTTTGCCAAATAGTAGATTGCTATAATCATTGACTACTGTGTCTTGTATACCTAACCTATTCCACTGATCTACCCTCCTATTTCTTAGCCAGTACCAAGTGGTTTTGATGATTGCTGCTTTATAATACAATTTAAGACCTGGTATGGCTAGGCCACCTTCCCTAGCATTTCTTTTCATTAATTCTCTTGATATTCTGGACCTTTTGTTCTTCCAGATGAATTTTGATATTATTTTTTTCTAGCTCTAAAATTTTTTTTTCGTAGTTTGATTGGTAATTAAGTAAACTAATAGGTAAATTAATTTAGGTAGAATTGTCATTTTTATTCTATTAGCTTGGCCTACCCACAAGGAACTGATGTTTTTCCAGTTATTTAGATCTGACTTTATTTGTGTGAAAAGCATTTGGTGATTGTGTTCATATAGTCATTGGGTTTGTTTTGGTAGATAGAATCCCAAATATTTTATAATGTTTACAGTAACTTTAAATGGAATTTCTCTTTCTGTTTCTTGCTCTTGGGTTTTGTCAGTAATATGTAGAAATGCAGATGATTTTTGTGGGTACAACTAGAATTTATATAGTGCTTAAAGTCTATAAAGTACTTTACATATGTTAATTCATTTGATCATATATTAACTTATTCCTTAACCATAGTCTACCACATCTCTTTAAGGAGAGGTGATAGGCCTGTTTCATCATCAGTTTTCTGAAGCTATGATTGGTCATTGAATTGGTCATAAGAATTAGAATTCTTAAGTCTTTCAATGCTGTTTATCCTTATATTATAGTAGTCACTGTGTAAATTATTCTCCTTATTCTTACTTCACTCTTTGTCAGTGTGCACAAGTTTTCCCATGTTTCACTAAGTTCTTCATATTCATTATTTCTTTTGACACAGTGATATTCCATTCATTAGCTAGCCATTTTCCAATAAGTAGGTGCCTACTTTTTTTTCCATTTCTTTGTAATCTCCCTCAAAAATTCTGCCATGAATATGTTTGTATTTATTGTAGACCTTTCCTTCTGTTTTCCATCACCTTGGGGTATATGTCTATGAAGCAGCACCACTGGGTCCAAAAATATGTATAGTTCATTGATTTTTATAGTATAATTTCAAATTGTTCCCAGAACAGTAGACCAATTCATAATGGAGCTCTGTATTCTCAGAGAAATTAAATGACTCATCCAAATTCATAAGACCATGAATTTAGAGCCCAAAGGGCCACGTCCAAGATGATTTATTCTAACCCTGTCATTTTATAGATGGCCTGTAGAAATTGAGTGGCTTGTCTAAGTGAACTCCAACCCATTAACCCTAAATCCAATGATTCAATCACAGGATTACCAAGTGGCAAACTTGGAGTTCCAAACTTAGCCTCCCAACTTTCAGTATAACAATCTCTGCAATATCCCACCAGCCTCTTTCGAAGACATAGATACTCTCAGGATGCTCCTAATGGAGTCTACTCTAATTTTTTTGTGGTTTCCAAATAGACTGTCTCTCAGTTTTGCCATTTCCCCATCTCATGTTAAAAAAATTTTTTTTCAAGGAGATATTGCTTGGTTTGTGCTTCAAACAGCCATGAACAGAATTAATTTTCTGAAGATCAGAAAATTGGGGTGGGGTGAGTTTGGGGAATGAACTCTCATCTCCAGAACCCCCTTGGCTATTTTTGATGAAAATTGCTGCTGTGGTATGGACCAGATAAAAGCACAAACAATTTTTTTTTTTGCCCTTTAATGATCAAGTTTGAGTCTGAAATTGAGCCCAGCGGGTAAGAAGATCCTGTATAGATTTCAAAAGATATAGCTTGTTTGTCCATGTCCTTTGGAATACTGCTTTGTTAAGCCTTGCCACCATTCTGTAAAGCTGAAATGGAATTAGCCCTCCAAGACTTTCCCTTCCTTTCCAACTATTCTGGTTAACCCAGAAGGGCTTTATTCCCTTCTCTTAATGCTGCCATTAAATGACCATTGTAATTCTGAGGATGTTGGATTTGGAGCTAGAAGGGACCTCAGATGCCCTCTCTAGTCCAGGTTCCTCATTTTACAGGTGAGGAAACTGAATTCCAAAGAAGTAAAGTGACTTGCCCAAGGTCACACAAGTAGTGATAGGGATAAGATTTGAACCCCTGGCTCCAAGCCAGTCTCTCTCTCTCTCTCTCTCTCTCTCTCTCTCTCTCTCTCTCTCTCTCTCTCTCTCTCTCTCTCTCTGTCTCTGTCTCTCTCTGCCTTCCTGACTTTCTTTTTTCTTTTCTTTTGGCAATTGGGGTTAAGTGATTTGCCCAGGGTCACACAGCTAGTAAACAATCTTCTTTCCACTGCACTTGTAGGGGAGTCCTTTTGATGTTGCCTGTGAAATCAGATTAACCTCTTCTCATCATATCAGACCTCACTGCACCAACAGGACAAACCACCCACCCTCAAGATCCCTATCTCTGCTTACCCCCATCTTACCCACTTGGCGACTGGTGCCTTATTCTAACTGTGAACTTGACTCCCTCCATCTTTCATGCCATTAATTGCTGAGCACCTGGTCCCTGCCTGGGGTGTCTGAATCATCACAGAGAACACCTTTCTGACTTTCATTTTTCTGAAATGGCCTGGGGCCACTGATGGTGTCTTGTCGGAGTTTTGTTACTTACTGGTGGGTGTGCCAACAGGCTTTCAAAAGCGGCTTAGATTCGATAAAAAGAAGCTCTGGCTAGAGAGGAGAAGCCAGAGGAAGGGGAGATGCCCTTCTTGAAACACTCTTGAAAGCCCCGTTGGTGGAATTCAGAGGAATCTTTTGGCCTTTTTGAGGAATCTTTTGTGAGCGTGTGGAAGGTCAGAGGCAGCTCTGGTAAATGCCAAGGGCTGTCTTCCCCCAACAGATTTATTTCTACTTTCCAGGCTCAAGAGAGACATATAGCATGCACTGTTTAGCTGCATACCATTAAAAAAAAAAAAAGGATTTCTACCTATATATTATGAACACACACACACATCTATTTGGGGCTGCCAAGATTGACCTGCAGGGCATTTTGCTGCAGGTCAACTGCTTGTAGAAGCTTGTCAGCTCTGGCTGGAGAGAGATTTATTGTGTCCAACTTATTAAACCTGTTCAAAGGCTTGAATCCAAGTCAAAGCTGCCTGTCTACAAAGGGGTTTGGGCAGTGTTATTTTTAAGATGTTAATGATTTCACCCACAAACCCCAAGGCCCTTAGAGCTCCCACGAAGAGACAAAAACCCAACTACTGTTCCGACAAATTGTCTTCAGCCAGGTTTCATGCAACCTGAAGCAGGAGTTTCCTGGGATAAAGCAAGTAGGCCAACATAGAATACACACTGACTGTTTTATGTTGGTATCAACACGTCCAGGTTCCATGCCTTTTCGCCAGCCATTTCCCCATGCTGGGAATGCTGTCCCTCCACACCTTGGCCTCTCTGGCTTCCTTCAAGACTTTTTAGACCTTTCCTAGCTTCCTAGGTGCTAATCCCTCCCCTTTTAAAGGGTTTCTTCCATTGACTTTGTACATGTCTCCTATGTACCAATTTACAAATGGTGTCTCCCACAACAGAAGGAGAGATTGTTGAGGGAGGGGTTGTTTTTGCCTTCCCTGTATCCCCATCACTTGACACATCACAGTCACTTAATAAAAGCTTGTAGCTTGAGTGCCACATTCCCCAGTATCTAACAGAGTGCACAGCACATAGTAAGTACTTAAACACTAGAAAGGTCAAAGAAGACCTTGTTGTAGTAGGTAGCATCAGAACTAGGCCTTGAAGGGAATTAATGATTCCAAGGGTTGGAAGTGGAGAGAGTTTTAGGCTTGGGGGGAGAGTTCCAGGGGTGAGATCCTGCAGTCTTGAGGTCACATGTGGCCTTCTACGTCCTTGGGTGAGACCTTTTGACTGAGTCCAACTTTTATAGAAAAAATCCTTTTATTAAGGGGATTTGTTCTGTGAAGTTTAGATTCAGTCAAAGGGCTGCACTTGAGGACCTAGAGGGCCACATGTGGCCTTGAGGCTGAAGTTTCCCCACCCTTGGTTTAGGCATTGATATGAAAGAAAGAGAAAGAATTTTGTATGCAAGGAGCAGGGATTAGGCCAGCTCGGCTGGAACCTAGAGTTCAGGTGGAGGAATCATATATAGTTAGACTGGAAAGAGAGGCCATAGGCAGATTATAAAGGGCTCTAAATGCCAAAATTTTATCCTACAGGTAATAGGGAGCCTATGAAGATTCAGCACCGTATAGCTTCACCGGGGAAAAATCTGGAGTTATTAAGACAAGTTTTTGTGGTGGCAAAATTTCCTAAATGTTACAAGATTTTCAATTCAAGAAATATTTATTAAGTATCTGCTATATTCCAGGAACTCCACCAAGCACTGGGGAAAGATAGTCCCTGCCCTCAAGGAGAGAATGGGACAGCAGGGGGTACCTGGCCCAGGGCCATCTTATTCCCTGGTGCTGAAAACAAGCATAGCTGTAGATACAAAGTGTAGACTAAGGTCATTGGATCATAGGTTTAGAAGTAGAGGGGAATTTCAAGGTCACCTAGTTCAACCCTCTCCATTTTACAGATGAGTAAACTGAGGCCCACAGTGGTTCAAGGACTTGGCATGGTTGGCAGAGCTGGGATTCAAGCCCAGGTCTCATTCAAAGCCAAGTCCTCTGCCGCTAATGTTCTTCCCCCTGCCCAGTGCTGGTGTAGAACCAAGGAGATCAGATGAATTAATTATGTCAGCTGATACCAATTCTGGTAGGTTTTGTGGATGGGGGAATGCTTGATCAACACAGGGCTAGGAAAAACTGTGGGTTTGAATTATGAAAGCTCTTCCTGACTCCTACCAGGGCGCAGAATGGAGCACTGGTTGGATGTCTATCTGTGTGTATGTCTGTGTGTCTATACTTGAAAAAAGCTCTCCTTTGTTTCCCACCTCAATGTCCTTTTCTGCCTGGGCAGGCTGCTCTATCTGAGATGGCTGGCAAGGCACCATGATTCCCCTGTGCCACGGAACCAACCTGGCTGTTGTCTTAGGCCAAGGGTGGAAAACCTGTGGCCTGAAGGTCACATGAGACCCCTTAGGTCCTCAAGTGTGGCTGAATCCAAACAGAAGTTCAGACAAAGGGCCACACTTAAGGACCTAGAGGGTCATATGTGGCCTTGAAGCCACAGATTCCCTACCCCTGTCTTAGGCACTGCAGTTCTGAGCCTGGGCAGACCTCCGCATACCAGGTAATCTGATGAAGTCGTTCAACATAATTCAGGACATCAAACTACACTTGGCAAAACAGGAGTCGGGAGACGCTTTTTCTCTGCCAGTCATAACATCAGCAGTGCCAGAGTCCAGGTTGTGCCAGGGCATTCTGTCAAAGGCACACCCACAGAGAATGAGCAGCTCCCATTGAAACATATGTATGATGTGAGAACACAAAGATATTTCCTGATGTGGTGACCCTGGGAGGTAGAGCCAGGACCTGTCAGCGGTGAGACCTCTAAGGGGGTGTCGTGAACAGATTGGGGATCAGGCAACTTGACTTCTAGTCCCAGCCTGCTACTAAAATGCTCTGGAAAGGGTCCCGTCCCCTCCCTGGGCTTCAGTGTCGTCTTGTATAAAATTCAGGGTTAAATTAGATACACTGTGGGATCCCTGCCTCCAGCCCCCAGCTCCATGAGATCCATGATATCAGAGTGGAAAGAGGGCTGAATTTAGGGGGCCTTTGAATTTCAGCTCCACTGAGAACTGGCTTTGTAACCCTAGTCATGTCTTTTTATCACTCTAAGACTCAGTTTCCTCATATGAAAAAGGGGGATAATACTGCTACCTGCCCTACCAACCTAAACAGTGCCTTGTAAACTTTAAGGTGCTATAGAAATGGGAGTTATTATAGAAGAGGAGTAGAAGAAAACCAGAGAAAAGGAAGAGAAGGAGGGACGGGGGAGCCCTCTGAGCCAATTCTAACACTGCTATAACTTGGATCCATTCCTATGTTTTATTTTCCATTCACAAGCCTTCACCTAGGGCTTTGCACACAAAGGAATCTTCAGCATGGTATAGCTTCTGACTGAATTACAGTCAGGGTCAGAGGTGCCTGAGCTTTACAGTGATGATCTGTAGCCTTTGACATTATTGCCTAATATCAAAACTCAGAAACCAGAAAACTCTGTGGTTCAATTTCCTGAATGAAAAACTGATCACCACAAGTGATTTAGAGTCTTGGTGCTTGAGACAATGTAGGGGATAAGGGTTGGATGAAATATCCATATGTGTTCTTTTTAAAGAAATTTCCTTCCTTCCTTCCTTCCTTCCTTCCTTCCTTCCTTCCTTCCTTC
>NW_027185573.1:5643824-5687569 GCF_028583685.1 Petaurus breviceps papuanus | reverse complement strand
TTCCTTCCTTCCTTCCTTCCTTCCTTCCTTCCTTCCTTCCTTCCTTCTTTTCTTTTCTTTTTGCCTTTTGGAGGGCAATTGGGGTTAAGTAACTTGTCCAAGGTTACACGGTTTCTTTTGTGTGGGTGTTAAGTGTCTGAGGCCGGAACCAAACTCAGGTCCTCCTGTCTCTGGGGCCAGCGCTTTACTTACTGCTCCATCTAGCTTCCCCCTTCCTTCCTTTCTTCTTCCTTCCTTCCCTCCTTCCCTCCTTCCTTCCTTCCTTCCTTTGCTAGTAGTGGCATTGCTGGGTCAAAGGGTATGCACAGTTAGGTTGCACAATAAATCCAAATTGCTTTCCAGAATGGTTGGATCAGTTCACAACTCCACCAATGGTGCTTTAGTGTTCACTTCCAAATTCCCTCCAACGTTTATCATATATTTTTTCTATCATATTAACCAATCTGATAGGTATGAGGTGGTACCTCACAGTTGCTTTAATTTGCATTTCTCTAATCAATAGTGACATACAGCATTTCTTCATATGCCTATAGATAGCTTTGATTTCTTTATCTGAAAACTCCCTGTTCATATCCTTTGACCATCCATCAACTGGAGAAGACTTGTATTCTTAGAAATTTGACTCAGTTCTCTATATATTTGAAAAATGAGGCCTTTATCAGAGAAATTTGCTGCAATTTTTTTCACAGTTATGATTGCTAGCTGTGTATTTACCTCCATCCTGTTTTTTCCTGTTTATCCTTCTTTCTCTCCCTTTTTACCCTGTCCCTCCTCAAAAGTGTTTTGCTTCTAACTTACTGCCTTCCCCAATTCATACAATATCTGTTCCATATTTGTTTTAAATTGGTAGGGGAAGAAAAGAAAATTGTGTTAATTAAAAAGAAAATAAAGTGAAAGCTTAAAAAAGAATAAGAAACCCTAGACCTTCACAATTACTTGATGATAGTTCCCTGAATGGAAAAGTAGTCAGTTGCCTTCTGGGACTCAAGCTGTCTATTCCAGTGGATGTTGAGAGAATGAGGTGCCACATTCATTCGTACTTTCCATATCTCAGGTAAATGAGTGTGTAATTGTAGACATGCATAGGATAAGAAACAATACTGTGAACTGAAAAGTTATGAAGACCTGGTTCCAGTGAGGGGAGTCATTAGCCGTGGCTATGACAGGAGTGGGCTGATGGCAAGGAAAGCATTTGTGTCAGAGTGGGGAGAAGTCACTTGAAAGAAGAATGGCCCATGGCATTTGATTTGATTGAAAAGGAAGGAAAGCAGGGAGGGAGGAAGAAGGGAGGGAGAAAAGAAAGGAGGGACGGAGGGAGGAATGAAGGAAGGGACAAAGGAAGGAATGAAGGAAGGAAGTAGAAGGGAAGATGGAGGGCATGGCAGCCTAAGTTTGAAACTTACTCTCATTAGAATTGGCTAAAATTAAAAAATAACATACACATGCAGTTGGGTATAGAAATCTATTTTTCTATATGTTCTATATATAGATCTATATATATTATATATAACATATATTATATATAGATCTAAATCTATATCTTCCTACAGGAAAGTAAGAGGGATAAGAGAAGGGGGGGGGAACTAATGGAAGGTACAGCAAGGACAGAATTTACAAAAATATCCCCCAAACCAGAGGAATATTTTCCTTTGGGGAGAGTGGATTCAAGCTTAAATTGGCATGATACGAAACATTCTCTTTCAACTTGGAGGCTAACTCTCCCTCGTGTTCACACAAAAGATACATAGGCAGAGTGAGTTCAAGCTAAAGTCATACATCTAAGGAAAAAGTGGAGCTTAGGTATATCTCTTGACTCTTTGCTTTGGGAATCCTCTTCTCCCGTTAAGGAATCTCCACCAAATCTACTCTGGGGACTAGTGTTAAAAACGAACATATTTCTCCTTTGCTTAACTAGGCTGATCCTTGCAGGATGTGGTGTTCTGGCTGGTGGCCTAGTCTAAGTCAAGCAGTTTGCTCCTGCAGAATGTTTCCTCACTAGACTCAGCTACTGATGCTATTGGGCTTATAGCCTCTGATACTAATTCTGGTTCCTGAGGGGACCTTGGAACCCTCTCCTGACCTTTAGAAGAAAACAAGATTGTAACCAAATCCATTCCATGTCTAGGAATTCATTCACTTTAGGTTAGGAAAGAATTAATACAAAAGAAACAGGCGCCATGCATTCAGGGCCATATGGTATCCAGATGGGGAGGTGAGACAGCTGCAGCTTCTTCCTCCCTTTTTTCAGAGGCTCATAGCATTTCCTCCTTACAAAAAAACATCAGGGAAGAAAGAAAGACCTTTCAGAACCTTTCCTTTGCACCCTCAATTCTAGTTCTTCAGATAATGAGAAGAATCTTTGTCATCATAGATAGAGTACTGGGTCTTCAGCTGCTCATGGTGAGAAGCAGACTCACTAGTATTCACGTCGTGAACTGAAATGAGGCAGGGAATATTATGTATATTCTGTATAACCCATCAGGAAGGGCACATCTGCCCATACTCTGAGGACAGGACCTCTCCAGGACCAGTCCCCTATTAAGCACAAGAGACAAAGCCATCCAGGGGCTTACCTAGGAAGGACCTGGGCTCATGGTCACTTGGAAGCTGGATGGGAGATGGGGGCAATTTCCTCTGACCCCAAACTCTTTTAAGGATGTTACTTAAAACAGTGGAAAAGAAGGAGAAAGGTAAAGGGCAGGGCTGATCCCTTTTGTATATCCCCTGAGTCATCAGTCATCAACTTCCCTGGCTCAGCAACCAATCAGGGGATTTAGCCATGAGTCATACACTCCAGAACCACCCTTCCTCCCCTCAAGCTTTGCCTGGAGCCAGGAGGGATGACTGAGCATGCTCCTCGGGAAGGGAAGGATAGATACCTGCTACGTTTCCTTGATGACCCTGAGGACATGGTGCCTGCTCCTTTTATGTTTAATCTTTCGTAATCAAAAATGAATGAATACCTAGACATGAAATGGATTTGGTTACAATCTTGTTATCTTCAAAAGGTCAGAAGAGGCTTCTGGGGTCCCCTAAGGAGCCAGAATTAATATCAGAGACCACCAGATGCCCAGTAGCTTAGTCTAGTGTGGAATGGGTTGGCCCACCAGCCAGAACACCACATACTACAAGGAGCCAGCCTAACTGAGCAAGGGAGAAACGTGTTCACTTTGGACACTAGTCCCTGGAGTAGATTTGGTGGGGACTCCTTAAAGGGAGAAAAGGACTTCCAAAGCAAAGAGTCAGGAGGTAACCCTCATCTCCTCCTTATCACCTCTCCTCTCTTTTTTCAAACATTTATTAGCATCTATTCTCCAGCTAGGCAGTACAGCAGAGAGTGAAGGGCCTAGAGTCAGGAAAGACTCCTCTTCCTGAGTTCAGACACTTCCTAGCTATGTGACCCTGGACAAGTCATTTCACCCTGTTTGCCTCAGTTTCCTCATCTGTAAAATGAGCTGGAGATGGAAATAGCAAACCATTCCAGTATCTTTGCCAAGAAATGGTGTTATAAAGAAATAGACTGAAATGACTGAACAGCAACAGATAGTTGTAGAGGTGGAAAGGACATTAATGATTATCACTTCCACCCCCCCATTTGACAGGTAAGGAAACTGAGGCACAGAGGACTAATATGACTTCCTACACAGGTAGTAAGTAGCAGAATTGGAATTCAAATTTACATTTGAAGGAAGCTCTTAGTTTTTAGGCCTTTGCTACTACAAGAAGAGCTGTTATAAATATTTTTGTAATATAGATCCTTTTCCAGTTTCTTTGATTTCTTTGTATATGGACCCAATAGAACTATCAGTGGGTCAAAGGATACTTTTAAAGCCTGGACCAGGGGTGAGGAAGCTGTGGCCTCAAGGTCACATGAGGACCTCTAGGTCCTTGGGGTATGGCCTTTTTTACTGAGCCCAAGTTTTATTAAAGGGATGTGTTCTGTGAAGCTTGGATTCAGTCAAAGGGTCACACTTGACCTAGAGGGCCACATGTGGCCTTGAGTTCCCCAGCCCTGTGGCCTGTACTATTTCTATAGCTCTCTAATTCACCAATATAGGGAATTGGCCCAAAGACCAGGGCTTCATCCTCTCCTTGTCAAAACACAGTATTACATGGTAAGTCCACTGGAGAAGAGAAGTCACATGAGCTCTTGATGGGGAAGCTTTTCTTCTGACTCTTTCTGTGAAATCACTGTAAACTGAGAAAGAATCTTCATTGATGAATTCAATGGTTCAGTGGATAAAGCCCTGGGCCATAGTCAGGAAGACCTGAGTTCAAATCCTGCCTAGGACACTTACTAGCTGTATGATCCTGGGCCACTCATCTTACCTTCTCTTTGCCTGAGTTTCTTCAACTCTAAAATGGGCATCATAACAGCACTTACCCCACAGGGTTGTTCTGAGGATCAAACGAGATGATTTTTGTAAAGTTCTTGGCACATAGTAAGCTCAATATAAACGTTAGCTATTATTCTAATCATCATAAACTCAGTCTCAAGTATACCTCTTATACTGAGTGCTGCCAGCCAAATCATTGCGTTAGCTAAAAGCCAGCTTTCCAAAATGGGCTTTAGAGGAGCTGTCTGTAATTTTTCTTGGAGAGGAAACCTTGTTGATACAGTGTTAATTATAGCTGCCTTTCTAGGAGATAAATCAGGTTCCATTCCTAGCCAGAACAGCATTTGAGACAGGGTAGTATAATGGCTAGAGTTTTGGATGTGGAGTCAAGGAAAGCTTGGGTTCTAATTCTGCCTCTGCAACTTACTAGATCTTGAACAAATCCCTTAACCTTTATTTGCCTCAGTTTCCTCAAATGCAAATCAGGCATTATAATAACATCTACCTCAAGGGATTGTTGTTAAGCTCTGATGAGGTAACTGTCAAGTGCTTTGTAAATGGTAAATCTCTATGTAAATACTCAGCTATAATTTGTGGTTAACAGTGGACTTGAAATCAGATGAAAGGGGCTTAAATTTAAACTTTGTCGCTAAGATTTAGAGTTGGCAGGAATCTCAGAGACCATAAAGTCCAACTTCGTCCCTTCACATATCAGAGAAATGAGCTCCAGGGGGGTTGTGTATGTATGATCCTTGATCAAGGTCACATAGCTAAGATCAGAGACTAGACTTGAACTCAGGACTTCCTGACTGCCATGGCAGTGCCCAACTCACTAAACCATGCTTTCTTTCATCATGTGACTATTGTGCAAGTGAATTTCAGGTTGCCTCTGAGCCTCATCTGTAAAATGGGGTCAATAATACTTAACTTCCTACCTTTTAGGGTTGTTATGAAGGGTTTGGGATTCCACCACCAGGGCCTTGATCATTTTTTTTTCAGTCATGACCAACTCTTCTTGACCCCATCTGGGGTTTTCTTCACAAAGATACTGAACTGGTTTGTCATTTCCTTCTCCAGCTCATTTTACAGATGAGGAAACCGAGGCAAACAGGGTGAAGTGACTTGCCCAGGGTCACACAGCTAGTAAATGTCTGAGGCTGGATTTGAACTCAGGAAAATGAGTCTTCCTGACTCCGGGCTTGGCACTTCATTCACTGTGCCACCTAGCTGCCCTTCCATTGCCAAGTGCATTATTACTGGCACAAGCTAAGTCCCCAGCCTCCATGACCTTTCTCCTTTGGACTTCATAGAGCATGTGTTTGTATCTTTGTATCTCTTCCTGGCTTCTTTCAGTAAGCTGCTCGAGGGCAGACTGTTTCATTTTTGTCTTTCACCCCTCCTCCCTTTTATCCTCTCCCTTCCTCCCTAGTAGACTCATCTGCAAGGTGAAGGAAGAGTTGGACCACATGCCCTTTAAAATCCCTTTTGGTGCTGTGCTCTATGGGCTCAAAAGAAAGGTGAGATGTGCAAATGCAGAGTCATCTCCACTCCAAATGTTCCTATGGACTGTTTGTCCTGGACCTGTGGTAGAGCATCCCGAGCCCATATTGGTCTGATCAACCACAGCTGGACAGAGTGTACCTAGACTCCAACATAATGATATCATTTTGATCCTCTTCAAGAATGATGGATAATCAACTTTTGCTTAATTGTGTGGATATTTTTCCAATTTATTTACCAAATTTAACATGATTCATCATAAACACTTTTGTCTAACTCTGTCTTTGTATTGCCTGGTGTCCCACAGTGTGGGGCATAAAGTCCAGTGGGAGTAGCATAGGAGATAGGGGCCTGTCTTAGGGGCAAGACTGGGAGCTCTATCCCTGACCATCTCTTGGAGAGTTGAACTCTGTTACTGGTAGGCAAAACACAGGCCATTTCCAAAGTACATTTCCATGTACAGAATTACAATGAACTCAGAGCACATTTAGATCTCTATCACATTAGCATGAGCCCTAAAAGTAACCAGATGTTACACTTATTGGTTACTTCCCCTGAAATGTCTATGAATTTTGCCTGGTGGTGTTTTTGCTATAGTAGGGGAACTAACTGTAAGTTTTTGTTGATACAGTGGGAAGGGGAGGATTTGGAACTGCAGTTAGAGATCCTGAGTTCTAATCCTGACTTAAGAGCTTTCCCTCTCTGGGTTTCGGTTTTCTCATCTATAAAAGAAGAGGTTGGTGTATTACTTCTAAGATTCCTTTAATTTAAAATCTTTAATTCTATGATTTTGCAACTTCACCTAGCTTCTAACCACTTTGAGTAAGCTGCCTTGGGTTTAAAGGTTGCCCCCATATTCCCTCATTTTCTAGAGATCACATGGGCATAAAAACACCTTCCGAGGGGGCATTAGAATAGTGATTGTGTCCTCTCCTGACTCTTCTGGAGACTTTCCAAGGTGTCAGGTCAGAAATTCTGCCCTATGCCTTTCTAACAAGCCTATTTTGCCCTTTGGCAGCTGGATGAGTCAGGAGACTCTCCTAACTATTGGTCCCTCTGTCAACATTCCCTCCTGACCTGGATTTTACTTAGAATAGGTCATGGGTTAGGGATCCCCCCCCTTCCTTTGTTGTTGTTGATTTCTTTTCTTTTGTTTTGTTTTCTGAAAGGAGGAGAAAACTTGGCCACATTTTTTCCTTCCTTCTCATCTCTTGCCAAGGGAATTAGCCAAAAATATTTATGCCTGACAGTGCTAGCTAAAAGCCTAGATTGGAGCTGAAGTTGATCTCACTCACTTGCTCTTGTCTATGGGGAGGGGTTGACATCCCCTGCTTAGGCCCATTCATTCCTCATGTCCAGCCCGGGGGAGATCAAGTCACCCAGTGGCTATGGCCTGAGCTCTGAGATCAGCCAGGGACTCCAGGTCAGCCGCCACTTATCTGAATGAGGCACCAGAGTGGCTGGGAAAGTACAAATCCATTCTGAGGACAAGGAAGGCTTGGACCTAATCAGGAGCTCAGGGGGGAAATAGAGAGGCCTATGGGGAGTAGATTGAGGATAAGCAGAAAAGAGGCCTGATCATTTGCTCTAGACTCCCTGGAGGTAGTTCACCTCCACTCAGCCTGCCTCCCCACCTCCTGCCAAGGGTCACACATGCTGGTACCCAGAGAGCGTTCCCAATACTATTTTTGTTGGCGGGGGGATGTGGGGAGAGAAGGGCAGATGGGAAATAAAGAGCATTATGGCTCTGGTCTTAGGCCAAGTCTCAAGCCTGCATACTCTATGAAAACAAACATGAGTGAGAATGTTCCTATCCCTGGAATGGTGGGAAAATAGTTAGGAAGAAGTCCAAGAAGACAGCTGCCCTGGTGGTGTTCAAAGGAGGGAATGGCATCTAGAGAGTCCAACCCTGGGAATGGAACAAGGAGAGAACCCAGGGTCAAATATCTATGACAGGACTGTGGTGTTTTGTTTTTTTTTCCACTCGGGTGGAATGGGTGAATGGGTCATTCCTCTCACTTTCCACCTTCGAATGGTAGATCTGGACATATTGCAAGCTCCTGCAAATGATATTCCTCTGTGTATATCCTCTTTATCACCTCGACAGTTGGGCAGGACAATGTAGAGAGCACTGGGCTTGAAGTCCCAAAGACCTGAATACAATTTCTGCTTGTTGTCTGGCCTTTGTTTGAAGAGGATCAATGACCTCACAGGGTGATGTATTGACTCCTGTGTGAACTGGATTTAAGTGAGGCAGAGTTGCACAAAGTTTCCTGTCTCACTCTATCTTCCTGAGTCATCGAAGTCTAGTGGTAAGACAGCAACCAAGATGACTGGTGATGGCCTGGGAAGCAGTGGATGACCTTGACATCTTCAATGTCTGACCAAGCTCTAAGGGTTTTATAGGGCCTGCTTCAGCCTTCTTCGTGGCCATTTGAACAAATGGTTCTCATCCACTCATTTTGCCTGTGGAAGTCTTCACAATGCTTGGGGGAGACACCCTCCCAAGTCATCAATGGGTCTGAGGCCCGTGTGCCAAGACAGTTTTACTGGGGTGTGGCTACTGTGCATGCTTCAGTTTCTTGGATCCACAGGTGAGAGTTGGGTAAAGTTGGACACCAAAGGTGTATCGGTAGCCCTGAAAAAGCCTTGGCAGCCCTCACACCAGAGGTCCTAGTCCTCCCTGAACTCTCTATACACCCCAATTCCTGCTTAGACTCTTATTAGCTGTATGTATAACCCATTTTACCACTCAAAGCCTCACTTTCTTCATATATAAAAAGAGGGGCTAGACTTGAAGTTCCCCAAGATCTAAATGGATGATCTTATGAATCCCAGGTATGGCCTGAATTTGTAGAAAGTATTCCCTGTACTAAAAGAATCACAGATCCAGTCCCCATCCCTAATCCACCACAGATAAAGGCAGTGTGATATAGGCTGGATGGAGTAGTCCTTGTGTCAGGAAGGTTCATCTCTAGACTCTGACACATAATGTCTGTGTGACCCTGGTCAAGTCACATAACAACTTAGTGACAAACCTTGAATTTTCAAAGGAATTGCTGATATGTATCTATGCTTTGTTGATATTTATATGAGTACATTTCTCCCTAAATAGAGTTTAAGCTACTTTAGAGTAAGGATTGTTTCATTTTCTGCATTTGTATCTCAAGTGCTTATCATGATGACAAGTATATAGCAGATGCTTAATAAATGCTTATTGGTTGATTAGTGGAAGGTGTTTCCTTAATGAGAATTCCCTTTGCCAAGGAAATCACTGGGCTGGGTTCCCTCCATGCCACCCCCACCCCCAAACTAATTCTACCACAGTATCCAACATTTGTTGGCATTAGCTGATATTTATGTTGTGCTCTAAGATTTGCAAAATGCTTCATGCATATTATTATACCTCTAATGTAAACTTGGACAAGTTGTTGTTCAGTTATTTTTTCAGTTGTGCCCACTTCTCCATAATACCATTTGCAGCTTTCTTGGCAAAGATACTGGAGTGGTTTGCCATTTCCTTTTCCAGCCCATTTTACAGATGAGAAAGCTGAGGCAAACTGGATTAAGTGACTTGCACAGGATCACACAGCTAGTGAGACCAGATTTGAATTCAGGACTGATTCTAGGCCTGGCACTCTATGCACTGCTAACTTAGCTTTCCTAATCCTCCTTTTCCTCATCTTGATGGCTTCTGAAAGCTTTATTAACTCAAAATCTATAATCCTGTCATGTCATTTGATCCTCATCACTGCTATAGAGGTAGGTGCTATAATTATCATTATTTTATTTTTTTAAATAAATTTTGTGTATTTCATTAAATATTTCCCATTTTAAACATTCATTTTAGAACTTATTTGAGTCCCAAATTCTCTTCCTCCCTCCTTGAGAAGGCAGGCAATTTGATATTGATTATATATGTGAATTCATGCAAACCAAATGTCCATATTAGGCATGTTGCAAAAGAAAATACAAATAAAATAAAGTAATAAGAGAGTTTTGAAAAAAGGATGCTTCAATCTGCATTCAGAATGCACTAGTTCTCTCTCTAGAGTTGTATAGTATTTTTCATCATGGGTCCTTTGGAATTGTCTTGGGTCATTCATTGTCTTGATCAGAGTAGCTAAGTCTTCCATAGTTGACCATTCTTACAACATTGTTGTTACTATGTACAATGTTCTCTTGGTTCTGCTCACTTTGCTTTGCATGAATGTGTATGTCTTCCCAATTTTTTAACTTTATGTAATCAAAATGTGAAAGAAAGTGGCTTAGCAGTATCAGATCTCAACATGTATTACAAAGCAATAATCACTGAAATCTGGTACTGGTTAAGAAATAGAGTGGTGAACCAATGGAATAGATTAGGTATACAATACACAGCAGAAATGACCATAGTCATCTAATGTTTCTAATCTAAATATCCAAGATTTTGGGACAAGAAATCACTATTTGACAAAATTTCTGGGAAAACTGGAAAGTAGTTTGGTAGGAACTAGGTATAGACCAACATTTCATACTGTATATCAAGATTAGGTCAAAATGGGAACATGATTTAGACATAAAGGGTGATATCACAAACAAATTAGGAGAATATGGAATATTTTAGCCATCTTATTTATGGATAAGGGAAGAATTTATGACCAAACAAGAGATAGAGAGCATTATGAGATATAAAAAAGATAATTTAAATTACATCAACTTTAAAAGGTTTTGCACAAACAAAACCAATGCAGCCAAGATTCAAAGGAAAGCAGAGAATTTTTACAGCAAGTTTCTCTGATAAAGGTCTCATTTCTCAAATATATAGAGAAATGAGTCAAATTTATAAGAATATGAATCATTTTCTAAGTGATAAATGGTCAAATGATATGACTAGGCAATTTTCAGAAGAAATCAAATCTATAGTCATGAAAAAATGCACTAAATCACTATTGATTAAAACATTAAAATAACTCTGAGCTACTGCTGCATATGTATCAGAATGGTTAATGTGACAGAAAAAGAAAATGACAAAATGATGGAGAGGATGTGGAACAATAGGTACAGTAGTGCATTGTTGGTGGAGTTGCGAACTGATCCAAACATTCTGTAGAGCAATTTGGAACTATGTCCAAAGGCATGCATACTTTTTGACCCAGCAAAACTACTACTAGCTCTGTACCCCAAAGAGGTCAAAGAAAAAGTTAAAGGACCTATATGTATAAAAATATTTATAGTAGTTCTTTTTGTGGTGGCAAAGAATTGGAAATTGAGGGGATGCCATTAATTGGGGAATGACTGAATAAGTTGTGGTATGTGATTGTGATAGAATACTATTGTGGTGTGAAAAATGACAAGCAGAATGCTTTCAGAAAAACCTGAGAAGACTTACATGAACTGATACAAAGTAAAATGAGCAGAATCAGGACAACATTATGCACACTGACAATAATATTGTATGATGATCAACTATGAATGACTTAGTTGTTCTCAGCAATACAATGATCCAAAACAATTTTGAACGACTTATGATAAAAAATTCTATCCACTTCTAGAGAAAGAATTGACAGAGTCTGAATACAGATTGAAACATACTTAAAAACTTTTTTTGGTCTGCATTATCTTTTATAACATGTAACATATGGAAATATTTTTCATGACTGAACATGTATAATCTATATCATATTGCTTGCGCTCTCAAGAAAGGGGAAGGAGTGGGAGGGAGGCAGAGAATTTGGAACTCAAAACTTTAAAAAAGTTAAACATTTTTGTTTACATGTAATTGATAAAAAAATTATATTTAAAATTAAATTTTAAAAAAGAATTTTATAATTGTGTTCATATGATCTCTGGGTTTGCCTTGGCAGGTTGACTTCCAAGTATTTTATATCACCTGCAGTTATTTAAAATGTAAATTCTCTTTCTATTTCTTTCAGTTGAGCTTTGTTGGTAGTGTTTAGAAATGCTGATTTATGTGGGTGTATTTTAAATCCTGCCACTTTTCCCAAGTTGTTGATTGTTTCAATTAGTTTTTGCATTGATTCTGTAGGGTTCTCTAAGTATACCATTATATTATGTGCAAAGAGTGATAGTTTTGTTTCCTCATTACCTATTTTTATTCCTTCAATTTCTTTTTCTTGTCTTGTTGCTATAGCTAGCATTTTCAATACAATGTTGAACAATGGTGGTGCCAATGGACATCCTTGCTTTACTTCTGATCTTATTGGAAAGGTTTCAAATTTATCTCCATTACCGATAATACTTGCCCTTCATTTTAGATAGATACTAATTATAATTTAGATAGATACTACCTATCATGTTTACTCTAATGCTTTCTACTTTTTTTAAATAGAAATGGTTATTGTATTTCATCAAATATTTTTTCTGCATCTATTGAGATAGTCACATGATTTTTGTTTTTGTTACAATATGGTTAACTATACTGATATGGTTAGCTATATTGATACTGTGGTATTAAATCAATAATATTGAATCAACTTCACATTCCTGGTATAAATCCCAACTGGTCATAATTTATGATCTTGTGATATATTGCTGTAATCTTCTTGCTAGTATTTTATTAAAAATATTTTGCATTGAAATTCATTAAGGAAACTGATTTTTTTGTTTTTGTTTTTGCTCTTCTTGATTTAGGTATCAGCACCATATTTGTATCATAAAAGGAATTTGGTAGGACTCCTTTACCTATTAAAAAAATAGTTTATATAATATTGGGATTAATTGTTCTTTAAATGTTTGGTAGAATCCATCTAGTCCTGGAGATGATTTTTTTTTTTTACGGACCTCATTGATGGCCTGTTGTTATGGGAATGGGAATTTAAGATCTCCCCTGCCCCTAGGCCCTTTGATAGGCTTAAGTGACTCTGAGAACATTGCTTGATTTGAAAATATACTTTGCTCCCTAATAGGCTGAATGTGGTCACATGGAGCCTGTGGCAGGAGGCTTGTTTTTCAGGAATGCCCACACCTTGTTGCTTTTTGATTGGGCAGTGGGTCAAGAGGGCTGTGACATTCTCTGATCCAGGAGAAGGCTATATATACCCCGATGTGAGGTTTTGCTTTGGGGCTCACTTTGAGAAGAGTTGTGTGATTTGACCAGATGAGACTCTGGGCAGCCATTGAGCCCCTCAGCTTTGAAAACCCAGATGTTGTTGCTTCCCTCTCTGGTAACTAAATATGGATGTAATGGTCAGACTGTTGGAAGCCTGTCTGCTGATGCTTCTCTGTATTTTTTGTCTCCTTGTAACTTGTTTGTATTCTCTGAAGTTCGGGGTGCTGACCTTTTTCCCCTGAACTAGGTAAATGACATATGTTTGATTAAAGCAAGATTGTTAACCCATTTTGAGTTGCTTTCCTTTAGAAAACAGATCTAAGAACCTGTTTGGCAGCCACTCTGGGTATGCTAGGGTGCTTGCTGCTACACCTGTTCAATTTCTTTTTCTAAGACAGAGTTATTTAAATCTATTTTCTCTTCTATTAATCTGGGCAGGTTTTATTTTTGTAAATATTTATCCAGTTCACTTAGAATTTAAGTTTTTTTGTGGCATAAAATTGGGCAAAATGCCTCTTAATAATTGCTTTAGTTTTGTTTTAATTGGTGGTATGTTCAACCTTTTAATTTTTAATACCAGTAATTTGGTTTTCTTCTTCTTTTTTTGAAATCAAATTAACAAATGGTTTGTCTATTTTATTGGATTTTTTCTCCCCCATAAATCCAACTTTACACTTTATTTATTAGTTCTGTGGTTTTCTTACTATCAATTTTATTAATTTCTCCTTTGATTTTCAAGATTTCCAATTTAGTGTTTAATTGGGGATTTAACATTTGTTTTTTTCTAGTTTTTTTTGTTTTTAGTTGCATGCCTAATTCATCAGCCAGTTCTCTCTCTATTTTATTGATCTATGCATTTAGAGATACAAATTTTCTTCTGAGAGAATCTGTGACTGTATCCCACAAATTCTGGAATGTTATCTCATTGTTGTAATTTTCTTTGATGAAATTATTGATAGATTTTATGATTTTTTATTTGACCCATTCATTCTTAGGATTAGATGATTTAGTTTCTAATTAGCTTTTAATCTATGATTCCATGGCCATAATTTTTTTGCATTATGGTATGAAAAAAGTGCACTTGATATTTCTGCTTTTCTGTGTTTGCTTGTGAGGTTTTTATGTCCTAATACATAGTCAATTTTTGTGAACGTGACACGTACAACCGAAAAAAAAAGGTATAATCTTTTCTATCCCTTCTCAGTTTTTTTCTAGAGGTCTACTATATCTGACTTTTCTAAGATTCTATTCATCTTCTTGATTTCTTTCTTATTTGTTTTATGGCAAATTTATCTAGTTCTGATAAGGAAAGGCTGTGATCTCCTGCTAGTATAGCTTTAGTGTTGATTTCTTCCTGTAATTCATTTAACTTTTCCTTGAAGAATTTGAATACTATTCCATTTGGTGCATATATGTTTAGTACTGACATTACTTCATTGTTTATGGTTCCTTTAGCAAGGTATAATTTCCCTTGCTTATTCCTTTTAACTAGATCTATTTTTCCTTTTCCTTTGTCTGATGTCATTATTGCTGCCCATGTTTTTTTTTAATTTAAGCTGATGCACAATAGATTCTGCTTCAGCCTCTTACTTTAACTCTGTGTGTCTCTTTTTTTCAAATGTTTTTTTTTTTTTGTAAACAAAATATTATTGGATTCTAGTTTCTAACCCTTTCTGCTATCCACTTCTGTTTTATGGGTGGATTTATCCCATTCACATTCAAAGTTATGACTACCAACTATGCATTTCCCTCTATCCTTTTATTTCTCTTTATCCTTCTCTCTTTTTTTTATCTTGTTCCTTCTCTCAAGTCTGTTTTATTTTTCATCACTGCCTTCTATTATCTGTCCTCCATTTTATCACTTTTTCTCCCTTTCTCTTGTTTGCTTCCCCTCCTACTACCCTGTTGGGCAAGATAGATTTCTATTACCAATTGAGTGTGTGTGTGTGTATATGTGTGTGTTTGTATTTTTCTCTCCTCTTTGAACCAATTTAAATGTTAGTGAGGTTCAAGTGTTCCCTCTCCCCATTTCCCCTCCCCACTGTAAAAGCTCTTTTATGAGAAATAATTTTGCATATTCTTCCTCTCCCTTCCCTCTTCTCCTAGGGCATCCCTCTTTCTCACCCCTCCATTTATTTTTACATCATCCCAACAAAATCAACTCATTCCCATGCCCCTCTTTTGTGTAGAATCCTTCTAATTACCCCAATAATGGTAAAGTTCTTAGAAGATCCATGTCTCCTCTTCCATATAGAAAGGTGAATGGTTTAACTTCATTGAGTCTCTTATTATTTCTCATTCATATTTACCTTTGTATGCTTCTCTTGAGTCTTGTATTTAAAAATCAGATTTTCTTTTATGCTCTGGTATTTTCATCAGGAATGCCTGAAAATCCTCTATTTCTTTCAATATCCATTTTTTCTCTTGAAGCATTATTTGTTGGGCAGGTTATTCTTGGTTGTTATCCTAGCTCTTTTGTCTTCTGGTATGTCATAGTCCAAGCCCTACATTCCTTTGAAGTGGTAGCTGCTAAATTTTGTGTTGTCCTGACTGTGGCTCCTTGATATTTGAATGGTTTCTTTCTAATAGTATTTTCTTTTTTACCTCAGAGCTCTAGAATTTGACCATAATACTACTGGGAATTTTTATTTGAGATCTCTTTCAGGTGATGATCAATGGATTATTTCAATTTCTGTTTCACCCTCTGTTTTGAGAATATCAGGGTGATTTTTTTTAACAATGTCTTGAAATATAATTTTCTTTGTTCTTTCTTTGAGTGTGACTTTCAAGTAATTCAATAATTCTTAAATTGTCCCTCCTCAATCTTTTTTCCATGTGAGTTGTTTTACCAAAGAAATATCACACATTTTCTTCTAATTTTTCAATCTTCTGACTTGTTTTATTATTTCTTGCTTTCCCATGGAGTCATTAGCTTCCACTTGCCCAATTCCAATTTTTAAGGAATTATTTTCTTCAGCAAGCTTTTGTATGTCTTTTTACATTTGGCCAATTCATTTTTTGATGTTTTATTTTCTTCAGTATTTTTTTGTGCCTCCTTTACCATGTGCCTCTTTTTATCTTTAAATTTTTTTCTTCCTTTTCTGTCATCTCTTCACCTAATTTTTCCCTCTACCACTCTATTTGATTTTGAAAATCATTTTTTTAAGTTTTCCAGGAATTCTTTTGGGGCTTGTGTCCAATTCACATTCTTCTTTTGAGGCTTTGTAGCCATTTTGACTTCATTGTCTTTTGAGTTTGTGTCTTGATCTTACCTGTCACCATAATAATTTTTTATGGTCCGATTCTTTTTTTGTTTTTGTTGTTTGCTCATTTTCTCACCCGATTTCTTGATTTGGAACTTTATGTTAGTATTGGGCTCTGTTTTGGGCATGTGGTGAGGGAGGGGACTGTCTCAAGTTTCAGAGCTTGTTCTGGGGGTTTGGAAGTTTTGGGTACTTTCAAGGTGCTGTGATCTGGGGAGAGATGTGATCACTGCTCTTCTGGCTTTCACTGTGGTCCTTATCCAGGAAGGGTCCCTGTTCTCTTGGAATTGAAATAGATACTGCTCCTTACAATCCCTGTTCCCTTGGGACCAGAAGTGATACTGTTACCCAGGGTTTCCAGTCACTTACAACCAAAAATGCTCCTCCAAGCCCTTCATCTATGACCCAGAAGTATGCATAGGCAATGGAGCTGCCAAACAGCATCTGGTCCTGTGTCCACTGCTAGCACAGGGATCCCCTGTAATCTCTTTATGACCAGTTGCCAGGTTTCTTTACTGTCTCTGGCTTGGCAGCTCTTGAAGTTGCTGCTACTTCTGTTGCTACCACCTAGTCCCACCCCTGGTGTTTAATCCACATGGGTTCTGGGTCAGTCTCTACCCCATGCTCTGACACTCCAGAATTTGATTTGAGGCATTATTTTAAAGTTGTTTGGAGGGGAATGTTGGGAGAAATCACCCAAGAGTTTTTTCTACTCCACCATATTGGCTCCATCACTACAAGTCCCTCTATTATCCCTATTTTACAAAAGAGGAAACTGAGGTTTGAGGAATTAAGTTCATTCCAAGGATCATAGCTAGTAAGTGTCTAAAACAGTATTCATCCCTAGGTCTTTGTGACTATACTATAATGTTCTGTCTACTACTTTAAGCTGCCTTTCCAGTCTAGTTCCTGACATAGTCCACTCTCTCTATTATCCATATTGGTGGAGAAAATCATTGCACAATTTTTTTGTGGGATTTTTTTTTTTTGGACAGCAGACTGCTTTTCTAATTATTTCTTTTTTTTTTCCCTTGGACTAATCAATTACTTCCCCCCACCCAGGGGCATATCAAAATGATGGTAAGAGTAAAGGACTTTAGATTATAATGGATAAATCTACAATTCATTCTGTTTTAGTCCATTTCTATACAGGGCAAAGAGAACTAGTTTTGGAGTCATAAGACCTGAATTAAATCCTGGATCTTCCTCTTATTGCCTGTGTGACCTTGGGCAAATTACTTGGCCTCACTGAGCCTCAGTTTCTTTTCAGAAATTAGGGGATTGGACTAGATTGTTCATGGAGTTCTTTTTAGCCCTAATTATAAAGTCTTGTGATCACAGAGAGGAAGAAAACACCCACATTATTATTCCCATTTTATAGATGAGGACATTAAAACTAGAGGGTGGACAGCAACTTGTCTATTAAGTGCCAGGGCAAGGCCTCAAAAAGCACATGACAGGTCATAGATTTAGAGCAGGAAGGAATCTTTGAGGCCAGCTAGTCCAAGCTGCTTAGTGGACAGATGAGGAAAGAGATCTGGAGAGCTGACAATGACTTCCCCAAAGTCACACTAGGAGTGAGGGGAAGAACCAGGATTTGAACACAGCTCCTCCAACTTCAAATGCAACTCCCTTTCCTTTGGGACCTAGTGGTGAGGACTGAATGAGAGAATGCTCCCCAAGAGCTTTTGTACTACAGCTATGTAAATGTGAACTATTGTGTTGTATTACTAGAGACCCTGGCCACACCCATGCTGGGTGATTCAATGAACTGCCCCATGTGACAGTCAGCCAACCGATTACTCCCTCCCCCGCTCCATCAGTGAGCTGAATGGCCTTCAGCTCCCCTCACCACCTGGCCCCAAATGCCCACCATTAGCTTCACGAGTAAACTAGACCACAAAGGGCCAGCAGGCATTGTTTCCAGCAGGTCATTACTCTCTGTCATTCCCACATTAGGCTGCTGAGAAAGGGTAGCAGAAAGAGGCCCCTAGCCCTCTATGGCCAGCCCAACTATCCAGACTGGGGGCTGAAATATTTAAATTCTTTACTACTTGGAGCTGGGGGGGGGGTGGGAACTTCAGAGATGGAAGGAGTAGGACACAAGTAGGCAGAAGAATAAAGTTTAAAGGCTTTAAGAAATGAAGACATTGGATGGTAAATATTTATGGAATGGGCAAAATTTGGTCTGCTTCTGAGAAACCCAGTTTAATGTAAGCAACATTACTAACACTGTGTGATCATGAGAAAAATCATTTGACTTCTGTTGCCTTTGGTTTTCTTATGTAGAAAGCAGGAATATTAACACCTGTTGTGATGATGAAATGAAGCCACATGTAAGAATGAGACTTAGTTACTATTGGATGCTGGTGATGGGATTTTTAATGCAATCCTAATGGCAGAATGGCAGAAAGAATTCTAGGCTTGGAGTCAGGAGAGGACTAGGTTTGATCTGCAACTGATCCTTAGGATTATAGCTTTAGAGAAGAGCTTTTTAGCCTGATTTGTGCTATGGACCCCTTTGGCAGTTTGGTGAAACCTATGGACCCCTCCTCAGAACCATGGCTTTAAAGGCATCAAATGAAAACATAGGATTATGAAAGTTAGTGAAACTAAAAATATAACTTTTTTTCTTCATCCAAGTTCATAGATCCCTGTCCCTGAAATCTATTTATGGTCCCCTGGGGGGTGTCCTGTGACCCCAGGTTAAGAGCCCTGTGCCAGAGGGAGAAGAGACCTCAGGGGCCATGTAGTCCAAATATCCTCATTTTACTGATGTGGACACTGAGGTCCAGGGAGATTAAATCATTGGCCCAAGGTCACAGAAACAGCAACAGCAGGACATGACTCCAGGACTAATACTTATTAGCCATGTTATTAGTAATATAGACACTTCACATCTCTGTTTATTCACCTGACAAATGGAGATAATAATACTATTAGCATCTACATTATGGAGCTATTGTGACAGCAATATGATGGATGAGATCATGTAAAGTGCTTTGCAAACCTTAAAGTGATATGTAATATATAACATACAATATATGTTATATTTATAATTTATTATATATTTTAGAATATGTTACATATTTTATGGAGCAGCTAAGTGGCACATGGATAGAGTTCAGTGCCTGCAGTCAAGAACATTCATTTTCCTGAGTTCAAATCTGGCCTCAGACATTTACTAGCTGTGTGACCCTGGGCAAGTCACTTCACCCCGTTTGCCTCAGTTTCCTCATTTGTAAAATGAGCTGGAGAAAGAAATGGCAAACCATGCCAGTGTCTTTATCAAGAAAACCTCAAATGGGGTAATGAAGAGTGAGACATAACTAATCAACAGAACAAGAAATATATTTTATGTTACAGAAAAATATGTTATATCTATAAATATATTTTATAGCTTTTAATATATCATCTATAAATATATTTTATAGATTTATTTCTGTATTATGTCTATAAATGTTTTATAGATTTATGTATTACATCTATAAACTTTCTAGATTTATTTATATATTATATCCATAAATATATTTTATAGATTTATTTATATATTATATCTATAAATATACTTTATAGATTTCTGAATATCTATAAATATATTTTATAGATTTATTTCTGTATTATGTCTATAAAATTTATAGATTTATTTCTGTATATCCATAAATATATTTTATAGATTTATTTCTGTATTGTCTATAAAATTTATAGATTTATTTATGTATGTCCATAAATATATTTTATAGATTTATTTATGTATCACACATTATCTTTTTATAGATTTATATATGTATATATCTACATATAAAAATATCTTTATATCTCTCGGTAAATATGATCTATATATGGTCTGTATATATGGATCTATATTAATTAGGACTTAAGACTGGGAGGAACCTTAAAGGCTGTCAAGTCCAAGTCCATATTTTATAGATGAGGAAACTGAGCTTCAGAGAGGTTAAATATCTAGTCATAATCATAGATCCAGAAGTAGAAAGGACCTTAGGGTCTATCTCAATCATCCCCTTCATTTAACTGTTGGGGAAACTGAAATGAGGGGATTTGCCCAAGGTTAGCCAAGTCCTAACTGGCTAAGTTGGGATTTAAATATGGGTCCTGAGGCTGTGTGTTATCATAGCAATAGTACTTGATTTGGCTGGCATCAGGGAATGCGGGTTTGAATCCTGGCTTTGATCTGTGTAATGTGGACAAGTCATCTCATCTCTGGGCCTCATTTTTCTTCATCCATAAAATGAAGTGTTTAGACTAGGTATCTAATATTTATTTATTATTTATTTTAATATTTGTAATAATATTTGTAAAGTGTTGTCTTATAGCTGTATATAAAATTCTGATTATTATTATTCCTCTGAGGATTTGGGATGTTTTTTTCTCTATTTCCATTGGCTCAGTCTGCTACCTGCTGTCTCCCTTTGCCCCTACCCATTATTAGTAGGCCAATGATTAGCTTCCCTGGTCTATTTAACCACTCAGTATCAGATAGTTTTTATAAATAGATATTTATTTCAAAGATATAGGAAGAACAAATGAACAAACATTTCCCCATTCATATCCCAAATACTTCCCCTACACTGCCTCAAATTGAATTTAGTTCCTACATAGTGTTGGCTCCACCTCAGGGCATCTATTCTGGGGTGGCTGCAAAAGCTTGCCTAGACTTCACTATTCATAGATTCCTGTGACTTGTCCTCCTTACCCTTTAAAATTTCCTGATCAGAGACACCAATGTCTTTTAACTAAAAGGAAAGCCAATGCTGAGCCAATGAGAGAGACCCATGTCTTAGGGCCACATGACCTCAGAAGGGAAAGCCTCTATAGCCTCTCTCTCCTTACAGTATAGTCTTCCAATGGGTGTTGTGAGTGGATCAGTTCCATGAGGAGGGTGATGTCTTGACTTGCAAATGAAATGGATTTAAGTGGGGCAGGGCTGTATGTACAAAGTCATTAACCCCACTTTCTCCTCCAGCGTTATCTCAGTCCAGTGGCAAGACCATAGGTCAGGACTATTGGAGATAGCCCCAGTGCAGTGGGGAGATTCTGGCCTTTTTGAGCTAAAGTCTTTCCCAAGGCTTAATCACATGATCAGTCAGATGAAATGAGTTACAGAAAGTCCTCAGTTTCTCGGAGGTATTTCCTTTATAATCTGTGGTGATTCTCTAAGAAGCAGGCTATCCAGACACTCATCCCAGTCCAGAACCCTCATTATACTAAAAACCTCTTCCCCATCCCATGAAAAGAGATGGTGGGGGGGAGTTCCCAGAGCCCTGTTTCATCTATTTGGGTACCAGAGACCAGAAAATTATAGGAAACCACAGGTCCTTAGGTGAGAAATATCCCCACCTTCAAAATCAGACAGGGGAAACCCAGCTTTACTTGTTATACTTTACATTTTTCAGAGTTAAAGATGGTGTTTCATTATCTTGATGAGAATGCTTATGAATAACTACATAATAATTATATTCAATGTAATTATTCTAGCTAACTCTTCAAGGCTACCTTTGATATACTTTACTCACAATTTGTATGTTATGACGATAGCTTATGTCTTATAGTTTATCAAGTACTTTTCTCATAACAGTCCTATGAGTTGAGGTAAGGCTTATACTAATATCCCCATTTTACAGGAGAAAACTGAGGCTTAGAAAAGTAGAGCAACCCGTCCAGAGTCATATAGCCACTAATGAGCCCAGCTGGAATGTGAATTCAGCTTCCTTGGATTTTAAATTCCGAATACTTCCTATTATGCCATAATATATTAATAATTTGTGTAGCACATTAAGGTTTGCAAAGCACTTTACCAATATTATTGCATTTGATTCTCAGAATACTGTCAGAAAGATGCTTTTATTATCTCCATTATATGGATGAAGAAACTAAGTCATTCAAGGCAGAAACTTAGATGCTGTCTACAACTCTTCACTCTTTCTCACTCTCTCATATCCAATCAGTAGGGCAGCTAGGTGATGCAGTGGATAAAGTGCTTGGGCTGGAATCAGAAAGACCTGAGTTCAAGTCCAGCCTCAGAAATGTACTAGCTGTGTGACTCTGGACAAGTCATTTAAACTCTCTGTGCTTCAACTTCTTCATCTGTAAAATGGGCATGATAATAATATCCGCTCTCCAGGGTTGTTATGAGATTCAAATGATATAATATTTGTGAGCCATAAAGCATTATATAATACCAGCTGTGATTAAGCACCAGCTGTGTGTTAGACATTGTGTTAAGCATCAGGGATACAAAAAAAAGTCAAAATATAGTTCTGCTATCAAGGAGCTCACAGTTTAATGTGAATGATCATTTACAAGCAAGATATAGAAAGGACAAATTAGAAATAATCCCAGAGAGAAGATGCTAAGATTAAAGTGAACTAGGAGAGGCTTCATTCGGAAGGTCAGATCTTAGATGGGATCTGAAGAAAGCCAGAGAAGCAGAGAGATAGATGAGGAAGGAGAGAATTCCAGGAAGGGGCGGGGGGGGGGATGTTCTGAGTTGGGGCAGGGAATGTTGAGTGAGAGAAACAGCCAGTTCTTGTTACTGGTCCTCTAATTCCAAATCCACGGCAACCCTGTCTCTATGAAGAGCCATTCAACAACTCAGTTCAATAAATAGTGTGCAGAACCCTTTAGAGAAATCGTTATTATTCGTCTTAAACCCACTCAACTTTAGAACTTCCCTACCTCAGTGGAGGTGGCCGCCATCTTCCAAGCACCTAGGTCCGCATGGTCGAGGTCCTCTCTCTTAGTTCCCATGGTCAATCAGTTTCAAGTCTTGTCAGTTTTGCATCCACAACATCTGCCTGTGTTTCCTCCTCTCCACTCATGGAGCAGTTGTCCACTTAGGTTCTAGCAAAAGTCTCCTAATCCATCTCCCTGCCTCTAGACTCTTTCCCCTCCAACCCATCTTCCATCCAGCTGCCAGACTGTCATTCCTTCTGGCAGATCACACCCCTGCTCCAGAAGCTTCAGACCTTCTATAGTCTCTAAAATCAGAATCAGATTCTTTTATCTACAGTTTATTCATCTGTAAAATAGGAAATGATAATAGCACATTCATTCTTATTCTCATATGTTGCCTCCCCCATTAGAATATAAGAGTCCTGAAGACAGGTGTGGTTTCTCTATTTCTTTGTAACTCTTAGGCTGAGTGCAGTAAGCCTTAGTAAATAAATATTTGTTGATTGACAGCCAGATGGCTCAGTGGATAGAGCATCAGGCCTGGAGTCAGAAGGACTGAGTTCAAAGCTGCCTTTGGATACTTACTACCTATGTGAACCTGGGCAAGATGCTGTGCAGTTTGCCTCAGTTTCCTCATCTGTAAAATCAATTGGAGGAGGAAATGGCAAACCACTCTGGTATCTTTGCCAAGAAAACCCCAATTGGGGTCATGAAGAGTCAGACAGGACTGAATAACAACTTATTGATTGAGAGATTAGTGTACATACTCACATAATCACAGATTTAGAGATAGAAGGTTATGACAAGGTTATTCAGGCCAGCCTCCTCATCTGAGGTCCAGAAAGTCACCCAGCCGATGTCTGATGCACAATTCAAACCCAAATCTTCCCACTATCTAGTCACTAAATCCATCTGTCCTCAATAGAGTGCAAGCTGGCTGAGGCCAGGAACTATTTGCTTTTGTTTCTCCAGCCATATGTGGCACATATCAGACTCTAAATGACCAGTGTCTGTTGAATTGAACTGAATTGATTGGTTTAAGGGGACATGTAAAATTCAGATATTTTCCCCCAGCCTCCAATAGAAGGTCATGATGTAAAAGAGGTCATTCTGACAGCTTACCTTTTGTTTAATAAACACTTTTGTCATCACAACCCCGCACAATAGTGTATAAATGTCCTAGGGAGGTTAAAAAAAAGAACAAAACTGAAGTCAAACAGAATGAGAACAGGACTGAGAAGTAAGTGGGGCAAGGAGGTGATGAAAGAAGGCTTCTTGGAAGAGGGAATTTGCATGGAGCTTCTTAAAGACAATTAGGGATTCAGCAGACAAAGGTATAGGGAGGGTGGTGAGGAGATGGTATTCCAGGCATGGGGAACTGTGTGAGTGAAACCTCAAAGAGAATGGAATATATATGTATCTAACAATTTTAGGTTTCACATCTGATGCTATCCTTCACCATTTGGGCTGAATTTTGTTTCAGGGACATCTGGCCTCTTTGGCCATGTTTGTCCAAGATGGGTGGTTGAGCCTAAGAACCTGGGTTTTATTTTCTAATGAAAGCTCTGGCTAGAAATTAGCCTGGCTTTTTTTTTTACTGGCAAGGATCTTGATGTCCAAACCACTGGCCTGATAGCTTTTCTGACTCTTGCTGTGGAGAGGATGCTGAACTTGGAGCTTCAAGACCAAAATTTGAATCCTTCTTATTACCTTGGGCAAATCTCTTCACTCATCCAGGCCTCAGTTTATTTCTCCATAAAATGAGAGGGATTGGCCTAGATCACCTCTAAGCACCCTTTTTGTTCTAAATCTATTATCCTGCCCTGTCTGGATGCCCAATGTAAAGGCATTTTGGTGGAAGGAGTGTTTTGTCTTTTTTATTACAGATCGTGATTTGGGGAAAATGAGGCCAAGAGGAAGTGTTCTGGAAAACTGACCTTCCTTGTAATCCTTCCCCATAACCAAGGGCTATTCGGGAATCCTACTCCTTTGCAGAAAGCAGGGAGCATATGGTCCCTAGACTCCATCTTCTCTATGATTAAGATTTCATTAAAAATGCCTTCCAGTTTGTCAAGGGCAGGGGTATGAGAGAGTCTAGTAGAACAACGCCCTGTCCTGTCCCAGGAATAGCTCCTTGCCTCCAGAGCAGCTGCTGGGGGCCTGTCCTCTCCACCCCGGTACCACTGGGCCTGTCACTGTGCCCAGCTTTATGCAGTTCATTTCAGTGTCCATTTATTCTTCCAAGCCTTGGGAAGCCAGTCAACGTGCCAGGCAGAACCAAGGCTTCTAAACAGTGGGGGTGGAAGGATCGTGGTGGGGTGCGAATGAGGCTTAGGGGGTGGGAGAGAGGGAAAGATAGATCAAGCAAGCACCCACATGCACGCACACACACATCAATGAAAGCTCTTAAGCGATTTGTTCAGAGAGAAGGAAAGGAGAACCTGCTCTGCTCCTAGGGCATAAACAAGGATTTGAGGGCAGCTTTAAATAGCTTTCATTAAAAGCCAGTCGGCAAGAGCTTTGGGAATCTCAGTTCATGTTGGCTCCTTGCCCATCTTCTCTGATGAGTCACATGGCAGCAGAGGAGTCTCCAGTCCCTTCTGCTCTGTTGCTGCCTGTGAAAAGCAGCCTAGTAGTGGAGAGAGGGCACTGGCCCGAGCTTCAGGGGACCTGCATGGGAGTAACTGACCAGGACTATGGCCTGCCCCAGGGGGAGCAGAGCTGGATGCATGATGAGCAGAAAGAGAAGAGGAACAGATGTATCAAACAATTATCAAGCCTTCATTAAACATTTCCCATGTACCAGGCACTGTGCTAAGTGCTAGGGCTGCAAAGAAGGGCAAAAAACAGTTCAGTCCCCTTGGGGATCTTGTACTTTAACTGGGGGAACAACATGTAGTAAACAGGGAAATATGAGAGATATACAGAGTATATGGAAGGTAGCCTTAAAAGGGACGGTTCTAGTGGCTATAGGTGAAGGATTGGACAGGGGGTGGGGGTGGTGAGAGGTAGCAATAAAGTCTCAGAAGAAGCCATGTATCCTTAGAGAAGGAGGGAAGGAAGGCCTAGGAATGGGCTACCTCAGAAGGTAGTGAGCTCTCCATCATTGAAGGTCTTTGAGCTAAGGCTGGACAACTACTTGTCGGGTTTATTTTAGAAAGAATACTTGTTCAGGGCCTCTGATGTACCTTCCTGAGGAAGGCAGCTAGGTGGCACCATGGCTAAAAGAACTCTGCGTATAGAGTCAGGAGGACCTGAGTTCAAATCCAGCCTAAGATACTTGCTAGCTATGTGACCCTGAGCAAGCCTTTTAACTTCGGTTTGCCTCAGCTTCTTCAATTACAAAAGGGGGATAATAGCATCTATCTCACAGGGTTATATTTGTAAAATACTTAGCACAGTGTCTTGGCACATTTGAGGACTAGATAAATGCATATTCTTTCCCCTCCCTTCCAATGGTGAGATCTGGTGGTTCTGGGATTTGGGGCAAGAGGCAGGAGGGTACACTGGAATCCGATGACCTCTACTATAAAACTTATCCTTGTCACTTATTACCTCTCTGGCTTTGGCCAAGGTATCACTTCTCTAGATCTCAGTTTCTTCATATATAAAATGAGGGGATTCAGCTAGGTGACCTCTAACTAAGGTCTTCCCTTTCACCTCTAACTGATATTAGCACAAAGAAACCAAGAAGTAATCCCTTCCAACTTTAAATCTATATGACATTACTTTACCTTTCTGTAAAATGGGCATAATGATGCCTATTCTTAGAGAAATTGAGTTAGGGAGTACATAGGGAGCTGGCCTCAGAGTTAGGTCCATTCCTGCTTATGATGTAGACTGTTTTTGTGACCCTGGGCAAGTCACTTAGATTCCCTACTTGTAAGGAAGCATAATAATAAAATAGAATAATGATAGAATATTATCATTAGAAATAAAATATGTGATTGTAAAATTAGTAGGCAGCAGGTAAGCATAGTCGCTAAAGGGCTGGACTTGAAGTTCAAATACTGCCTCAGTCACTTGCTAGCTATAAGTTAACCTCTCCAAGCCTCAGTTTCCCCATCTGTAAAATGGGGATAATAATAGCACTCTCTTCACGAGATTGTTGTGAGAATCAAATGAAATTACATATATAAGATGCTCTGCAAACTTCAAAGTATTGTATAAATGCTAGCTATTATTATGACAACAGTAATAATATAATAATTATAATAATAACAATAATAGTCCACTGAAGTAGCTCAGGGGTATAGTGCCAGGGCTAAAGTCAGGAAGATTCATCTTCATGAGTTCAAATCTGGCCTCAGACACTTACCAGCTGTGTGACCCTGGGCAGGTCACTTAACCCTTTTTGCTTCAGTTTCCTCATCTGTAAAATAAGCTAGAGAAGGAAATGGTCAACCTCTCTGGTATCTTTGCTCAGAAATCTCCAAATGGGGTCATGGAAAGTCAGACACCACTGAAAACTATTGAACAACAACAACAAATATTAATGTGATTAATGTCATAATAATCATTAAATCTAATACTATCGATCCTAACAAGAAAGATTCTAACAAGACAAACTGAGTTTATCCTATGTTTGTGTCAGGTATAAAATTGAGGACGGGGGAGGGGAGAAGGGGGCCCCAAGTCAACCTCCCGAGCACTGGGCCAAAGGGGCCAAGAGTTCTCTGTGGCTCACAGAGGGAGGCGGCTTTGCAGACTCTGGGAAAGGCCAATGAATGGAGATGTGTTCTCTCTCCCAGTTTGTGGGCAGAGCTGGAATAAAGAAACTCCAAACAGAGAGCGGGTCCCCTGGAGAGCGGGGAGTGTGAACTTCGCTATGGTTTAGGCCTCTGGGGGCTGGGCAGGGGCTCAGGGTTACTCGGCTACAAGGATGCTTAGGGAAGAGGAGAGAATAAGAATGGAGGTGAGAGAAAGTCTAGCTAAGAACCCTTGAAGGGCCAGACACCCCACTACAATTGAGGGGTTCTTTCCCTGGGGCCCATGAACTTAAAAAATATGATAGTTCTTTTAATATAATTGGTTTCCTTTACAATACTATGTATTTTACTTTCCATGACATAAAAAAGGCTAACTTCTACTTACTGAACAAGGAAGAGGAAGAGGATCTGGAGCTGGCCTACAGCTGCCCTCAAAGAGTCTGGGGTGTGTGCCTATGTACATGGAGCGAGGTAGAAGGGACTTACTGGGCAGAGAAAATTCCACATTAACATTCAGCTTAGTTGTGTAGCTAGAAGTAAAGGATGTCTCAGGTCTCCAAAGAGGTAAAAATGAGAACCCTCAATGGAGAAGCAGGCTCTCTGGGTGCTAGTTGACTGTGCGACATATAGATTTAGAGTGGATGGGGAATCCTAGAGGGCATTGAGTACAACCTCTCATTCTACAGAATAGGAAACTGAGGCTGGGAGAGATGAAAAACTGGCCCAGAGGTTAGTTGTTCAGTTGTGTCTAACTCTTCATGATCCTGTGGACCATAGCACTCCAATGCTGTCTGTGAGATTTTCTTGGCAAAGATATGGTCTGCCATTTCCTTCTCCGGTAGATGAAGGCAAACAGAGTTTAAGTGACTTGCCCAGGATCAGACAGTTAGTAAATAGCTGAGGCAGGATTTGAACTTGGGTTTTTTCTAAATCCAAGCCCAGTGCTCTATTCACTACTACACATTAAAATAAATCAGGCTCTACCCAGAGGGCCTGGAATAAAGGATGCCATAAAAGAAATGTGTGCTTGAAAGAGAAAGGCAAGGGATAACCAAGGACAGGTTGTGTGCCCAACTGGTATCCACATGATGTGAAGGGAAATTGAGGAAGTCTCTCAGAATGTTGAAGGGACCCCTAAGTCAGATTTATGGAAAGATGTGTGAAAGAATCACCCAAGAGGGACAAACACTAATGAGTGGTGATATGCATCACTATAGGGAACATCCACATTGAGGAGACCACAGATTCATTGGAATAATTGTGTATTTGAATATTAATTTAATTTCAGCGAGTTCTATCTTGGCCAAACCCTGTTTACCATAAACTCCTTTGATTGATAGTTCTTGGATGGTGAGCGTCACATTATCAAGTCAAGAAGTATTTCATGAGTAGCTGCTATATGCCTTGGAACAGGGTGGAAAGTTGGCAAGCCAAGGATGTTGTGGGGGATATACAGCCCAATAAGGAGGATGGAGAAACTTATAGTTCAAAGACTTGTGTTTGGAAGCAAAAGACCTGGATTTGATTTTATAAAATTATATTTTATTTCTTTAATTAACAGAAATATTTTTCCTCTCCCTCCCCCTCCCTACTATATTTAGGGGAATAAAGAAAAGAAAAATTCTTGTAACAAATTGAAATGGTCAACAAGACAGTTTTCCTCATTGGCTGTGTTAAAACAATATACATCTCTTCACCCTGATAGCCTCACCTCTTTGTTAAGAGGTAGTTAGCATGTGCCCATCTTTGTTGCTCTGGAATAATAGATGATCATGGCGTGGATCAGAGTTCTCACATCTTTCAAAGTTTAATGTCATTGATATTAGATAAGTCCTTCTTCTTGCATTCTGTATCCATTTATGAAGGTCCCCCAAAGTATTCATTTTTATAATCCTGACTGGTAGTATAAAATGTTTTTCTAGCTTTGCTTCCTTCTCTCTGCATCAGTTCATACATCTTTTCACTTCTCTTTGAAACCATCTTTTCCCAAACATCTTAGAGTACAATAGTATTCCATTACATTTACATACTATAATACATTTGATTTGAATCCTGTCTGGATCACTTCCTCGTTGTGTGATCTTTAACCTGTGTGGGCTTCAGTTTCCTCAACAGTAAAATGGAAGGGACTGGACTAGGTGGACTCTGAGTTCTAAGTCTGTGATCCTATGCTCCTACATTCTGTTGGGGATGGGTCACCCCCAAGTTGTCCATACATGAAATTGAGAGAACAAGATAAATGTTCTATCTAAATTCCAGGTATGTGTTCTAAACTGTGATTACTGTAGAAATTTGTGGAGGACAAGAGGATCAGAAGTCTGAAACGGTGAGTTCAATTTGCTCCCAAATGGGTTCACTAGTCTAGCACCAATGATACAGTGGAGAGAGAGGACAGTAAGCCTGATAGCTTAATCTCATAGCCTTCCCCATCTGTGAGATGTAGGGGTTGGGCTAGAAGGTCGCTGAGGACCCTTCCAGCTCTAGGCCTAGGGACCTACCGCACAGAAGCTTGACTGAAGCTTAAATTTTAGAGTTGAAAGGGGCCATTGAGTCTAACCCTTACCTGAATGGAAATAGACTTTACGTCACCCATGACAAATGGTCATCCAAGCTCAGCTTGGAGACCTCCAATGCTAGGGCACCCATTCCCTCCAGAAGCACATCTGTTGGTTAGGAAGGAGCATAATAAGACTCCTAATGCCTCTAGAGAACGGAGGAGGTCTCTGTCAGTCTCAGCTCCAAGGCATACATCTTTCAGGGAGGTGGGCTTCCTCCAGGGGAAATCTCTCCTGTTTGGCAGCCTTCCCCTATACCCCTCCCTCTTCCCACACATTTCGTACCCCTAGGTTTCCAACTGCTCCAGTCCCAGATCCCCCAGAACTGGTAGCTCAGCAAGTTCTGTCTTGTAATTTCGAGATGAAAAAAAAAAAGAAAAATACAGTTTGTTAACATGATGGAATGCTTTTTATCCCATCAACTACTCCTTAATTGCATTTGCAGAGTCTATTTCTTCCATCTCCCAGTGATTTCATTAATAATTTCTAACAGCCTAATGAGTTAAAGGACTTGGTATTTTGTTATGACTTGGTAGCATAATGTTAGTGTGGCCTAGTGGATAAACAATAGTTTATTGAACCTAGGTTCAAGTTTTACCTTTGACACATAATGACTGTGTGACCCTGGGCAAATTACTTAGCCTCTCATTGTTCTGGACAACTTCCTAAGACTAGATATTGCAGAGAATGTGCTGACCCACTTTCAAAGAAGGACCTTCTTCCTCTTGTATTTCCCTACACCAGTGAAATCACAGATACAGTCCCTATATCTATTCTTGGTAGCATGAGCCGAAGAGCCATGTAACCCAAAATTCAAATAGGGAGAAAAAAAAGCCAACAAGATTTGTGTTGTGTGTATATTTTAAAGAAAATGAACATCTGAGGAGAGAAAGTCAGGGGAATTTCTTCTGGAGATTTTCTCCGACTTGGGCATTTTTTACCCAGCGGTGATTTCATGAAGGTTTGTGATTAATTTCCTGATTAGACAAGAGTCCCAGAAATGTGCTGCTATTGATGATTGAGCTAAGGGGCGATATTCCTTCTCCGGTTGGATACTAATATCTAAAGTCTCTGATGGCTCTGACATATTATAATTTTGTCCCTTGATTTATGAAAATCTATGCACGTTTTGGGGGCAATAGCAATAATAGCTAACATTTCTATAGTGCTTATAATATACTGGGCTCTATGTTTTCAATTATTTAGCTTTATAATTATTATCTCATTTATAGATATTATATCTTTACAATTATTATCTCATTTATAGTTATTGTATTTTTACAATTATTATCTCACTTACAGTTCTTAAATCTTTACAATTATTATATCATTTGATCCTTACAACAACCTCAGGAGACAATTGCTATTATAATCCCTCATTTTATAGATGAGGCAGACAGCAGTTAAGTGACTTTTGCTTAGGATCTCACATCTAATAAATATCTGAGGAACGATTTGAACTCGAATCTTCTGATTCCAGGCCCAGATGTGCCAAAAATAGCAAAGGTTATTGAAATCAAAGAAGATGCCTATAAAGAGAGAGGAAGCATGGAGTAGTTGAAACACTCCATTCCTCACCAATGGCGGCTCTCATTTAGGACATTTTGTCCCTTTTAACTCTAGATTCATGATTGTGTAACATGAACATAATGGAAGATTGCATGGTAAGCAGGGACAAGTATAAGAAATTCAGTGATATTTGGGAAGAGGTCTCATAGCAAAATACCTCCGAGTCCTCAAATTGCAGTCTTAGGACCAGAGATCAAAGCTTGACTCTGTTTTTTATGACTTCTGAGACCTTGGGAAAATCATATCACTATTCTGGGTTCCAATTTCCTCCCCTACAAAAGGAGAGGCTTAGACCAGCTGATTTCTGAGGTCTTTGCATACATCTATGATTCTATGACTAATTATTTAACCACTCAGAGACTCAGTTTCCTCCTCTGTAAAATGAGAGGATTGAATTAGATGGCCTGGGAGGTCCCTTCCAACATTAGTATGATGAGTCTCTAATTCTAAGACAGACATAAGCTAATAGAACCAGAAACACACATACACACACACACACACAGTGACTGCAGTCATGTAAATAGAAAGAACAAGAAATGGCAACAGAACTGTGTAATTATTATGACCAACCTTGGCACCTTTCACCAGAGAGATGGGGAACTATGGATGTGGAGTGTCACATGTGCTATTGAAGGTGATTGAAGTGGTGCTTGGTTTTACTGAACTTTTTATTTGTTTTAAAGGTTTGATATAAGGGAAGGTGTTGGGTGGGTGGGGGCCAGCTAGGGGGATATATTCAGAGACGAATGTGTCATAAACAGAACAAAAAGTTTCAGTAAAACCTTTTTTCCAAAGAAAAAAAGTTTAAAACAAAAAGTTTGTACACAATAGATGCTTAATAAATGTTGTAGATTTGAGTTTTATAAAATAATGCAATGAGAAGAAGAAAAGAAGGAGAAGAAGAAGAAGAAAAGGAGAAGGTGAAGAAGAAAGAGGAGGAGAAAGAAGAGAAGGAGAAGGAGAAGGAAAAGAAGGAGAAGAGGAGAAGAAAGTGAGCTTAAAGACTGGAGTTTGTCACAATCAGATGAAGAAAAGTGAATGAGAAGGAATGGACAGTGAACCTTGAAGACTGAGAGGGAAGACCTCAAAAGGTGTTACACTTTATACATTGAAATTAATTTAAATATAAGCGTTTACTTATCAAGTTTACCTTTTGTATTTTATTTTTTGGACCAAATTTGTGATTTCATCAGTGTAGGGGAATTTTTTTTGAGAAGAAACTGTCTCTAGTATTCAGGTCTACAATTTTTGGAACTTGCAATCCTATACAACTGTCTGGGATGCTAATAAGTTAAGTGACTTGTCTAGGGTCACACAATAAAGCTATCCAGAGACATGACTGAACTTGGGCCTCTGAGGTGGTCCTGTCTACCACAGCACAATGCCTCTCAATAGCTATTTGTATTGATGTTTAATGTTGTTTCTAATTTTTTTATAGAAAGGAAAATGGCTGTCATATACTGGGCCAGACCTCTTCTTTCTTCTCTCTCACTCTAATTCCCATCCCGGTTTCTGCCCCTTGGTTCCTTGTCTCCCTGCAGTCCCAGACCTAGCACATCCTAGGTAGAATAACTTCTCCAAAGTAAAAGAACACTCTCCATGGGTCTAGATCCCACCAGAGACACAACTAGCTGCGTTACTTTGGATAATTTTCTTCACTTCCCTGGCCTCAGTTTCCCAATGTGTGAAATGAGAATAAGTGGCCTCTGAGGTCCTTTTCATTTCTAGGCCTGTGGTTCTCTGTTCCCCTGCTTAGAAGGCTTTTAAAGGACCATGGGTGGCAGGTTCCTGGGAGGCTTCCTACAAGGAGGGCCTCAGACTCTGACCAAGGTCACACAGGGACAGACAGAAGTGACCAGAGGAAAGCATCCAGTTTAGGATGAGGAAGGGTTTTTTTTCATGTTGCCTTCCTGGCAACTCAGGGAGAAAAATCATTGTGTGCATGCTTGTTGTGAGCATGATGAATCCACTCCTGCACTCCTGGGGGCTGGGCCTGGTCTGTGGCTTTCTTGGTGGAGGGGAGCTAGAGAGCAGGGGCCAGGGTGAGGGGCGAGGGGCGCCCCAGACGTCAGGTCCTTATCTGCCCAGGCCTACCACAGACCCCTGTCTCCCTGGCCTTTCCCCCCAAGCCACATGGACTTTCCCACATAGTCAGACTGTCTTGGGGGGATCTCATTTGCTGTTAAGGAATAATCCCCGACAAATGCTTTTCATTAAGGAGCCTTCATGAAACAAAATCAGGCCTAACAAGGGGGTTAGGCCTTTGAAATGTAAACATTGTAACTACTTGAGGTACCCCTGCACTGGTTTTAATTGAAAATGCCTTGAAAGCAGCATTTCCTTGAGAAAAAAAAAGAAAAGAAAATGAAACCCCACCCCTTCTATTGCCTTCCCCCCCTAAAAAGGTGGGGGAGGGGAGGGCAGGTCAGGGGAGGGAAAGGAGGCCTTCATCTGTACCATCTATGGGTGACCAGGAATGGGGCCATGGAGCTGCTCCAGCTGCCTGTACCCTGTCCATTCTGCTGTGAGGGAGAGGGGACAGGAGTCTCCATCTTGCCATTCCCAGGCCCATCTCTGCCTCAGTCGGTCTCCAGGCAGGGGCATTTGTGCTGGATGTGGAATTGAAGGTCAAAACTTGTAACCCCTGTCCATCCTGTTCAAAACAACCTCTTAGCACTCCTCTTCCAGCCTTGAGACCCATTTTATCTACTCAGTCTGACCCCCATTCTCCAGTCCTCCCTTAGGATGGTAGATAGAAAGCTGAAAGGGACCTTTGAAGTCATCCAGTTCAGCTGTCTCATTATTAAAGTTAAGGAAATTGAGTCACAGGGGGAACTCACCCAAAGTCGGTAAGCAGTAGAACAATAATTTGAACTCAGGACCTCTGACTCCATATTCTACGCTCTTTGCATAGTGTTATACAGTGCCTTCCAGGCCTGTGGAAGCCTTCTAGGGTGGATGGAGGTGTTTATAGAAAAAACTGGCTTTCCCGATTTTCCCCAAGAAGCTGAGATGTAAGGAATCTTCACCACTGCTTAGACTGCCCAAAGCAATAGGCCTGTTGCAGAGTACGAGGCACTTTCATAAACTCAGGAAATCACAGATTTAGAACTAGACCATACTTTAGAGGTCACTTCCTCTGAATTGCTCATTTTTTTAGAGTTAGAAACTGAGGCCCAAGTGAGGGCAAGTGATTAGCCCAAAGGGTACCCAGCAAAGATTCAAACCCAAGTCCTCTTGATTCAATAAGCTTTTATATGGTTGTACTTTGTGCAAGAGATTCTTCTGGTATCTCTGGGTCAAATTAAGGCATGGAGTGGGGGTTAAGCAGCTAACCACTTAGATGCTTGCTTTGGGGCAAAGGAGGAGGAAGGAGATTCTGCTTAATATGTAAATCCTACTTCCCTTAACACTCTTGAGAGAGGTCTGATGTTTCTGGAGAATCTCTGTTTACCCTGCATCCTTCCTTTCTGCTACTGCACAGTAAGAGGCTGGAGGAGGAAGAGGAAGAAGGGAGAAGAGAAGGAAGAAAGGAAAAAATGAAAGAGAAGGAAGAGTTAGGGAGGAAGGAGAACAGGAGGAAGAAAGGAGGCCTAGAGGACGAGGAGGAAGGGAAGGGGGGGGGAGGAGGAGGAGGAGGAAGAAGAAAGCAGCCCTGGTGAGATTCTCTTGTTCTTTGAAGCACACAGGCTTCTCATCAGTTTCTCTCCCCTGCTGCTCACAAGAAAGGGCCCAGCAGGCTGAGCCGGGGCTGGAGAGGATGGAGCCCAGCCCACATTCTGGCTGGTGTGAGCAGAATACACAGTTTTTTGGTTGGGATGACTCGGGCTCGCCAGGGGGCCCTGGGCTAGTGCCTGTTATTTTGAATAGCTGAGGGTGATGGAACAACAACCCCAGAATTATTTTTTTTGGGGGGGAGAGGATCTGAAAATCTGACCTCAGTGAAGCCAGACAGTGAGACCATCCGAGATTGTGGAGGAAAAATAGAGGGGCTCTGGGGGCATTCCTGAAGCCAGCTCAGCTTGAGTGTGAGCTTAAATAGGGTACATCTCAGCAGCTCAGGGCCACTTGGTATTAGGAAATATGTTTGGTTTGAATGCAAAGATGAGCTCATGGGACCATTTACAGGCCAAGAGTCAGTCTGTGCTTTTGAGCTTTTTCCTCCAGTGGGGACAGGGTGGCCGTGTCCCAGCAACACATATCTGTGACCTGGTTAATAAGAGCTTGGAGGCTAGCCCATGATTCTTTGGCCTTAAGGTTTGCAAAACACTTTCATCACAGAAATTCTGTGAGGTGGTTAGCCAGTGAACATGGTTTAGCCCCGCTTTACAGATGAGGGAATTGAGTTTCAAAGAGAGATCACAAGAAGATAGACAGCACTAGATGGGACCTCAGAGGCCATTGAGTCCATTGCCCTCATGGAGGCCCTGGAGAAGGAATGACTTGTTCAAGGTCACACATTTAGCAAGAGGTAGAGTCTGACTTTGAATACAGGGCCTCTGACTCTACATGAAGCTTGGTGAAGTAACTTGTCAGTAATCAGAGATGAATAAATGGATAGATGATAGATGGATCAGATAGATAGGACAGATAGACAGACAGGTAGGTACACAGGCAGAGAAATAGTTAAGTACATAGATAATAGGTAGATAGCTAGACAGGTAGATAGGTAAGAAGATTAATAAAAAGTGAGTGGATGACAGACAGACAGGTAGGTAAATAAATAGATAGATGATAGGTGGATAAGTAGATAAATAAAAGATAGATAAATGATAGCTAGATAGATAAGTAGATAAAGAACTAAGTAGATGGTAGACAGGTGGATAGACAGGTAGAAGGATAAATAAAAAGGTAGATGACAGATACAACATAGATAATAGACAGGTAGATAGATATATAAGGAGATAAAAAGTAGATGATAGGAACATAGGTAGATAAATAGATAGCTAATACATAGGTAGAAAAACAGGTAGGTAGATAGGTAGATAAATAAAAAACGTAGACAGATGATAGTAGGCACAAAGAAAGGCAAGTAGGTAGATAAATAATACATATATAGACAGGTAGATAGATACAAAGTTAGATGACAGGCACATAGACAGGTAGATAAGTATATGCCCACTTAACCGTGGTTTCCTTGGCTGTAAAATGAAGAGAATCTTCAAAATTATCCTACGAAGTATATAGAGAAGGACTATTCTCATTTAACAAAAGAGGACACCCAAGCCCAGAAAAGCAAAGCGAAATTGCTCCTCATGAGTCTGGTAGCTGAGACTAGAACGCAGAAATTCTGACATTTTGGTCCAGTGCCTTTAGTGCTGATGGGGTAAAGTTGTCTGAAGATTGGAGGTAATGATGTATGGCAAATACTTGGAGATCCTTAAAGTGCTATTTAAATGTTAACTATTATTAGAAGTAACCTGTATGTAACTATAGCTAACGCAGACAATAGAAGCCTTTCATTAAAATGATATTTTCTGAGCTCTACCCTAGAGGTATTTGGAAGGGTACTAAGACAAAAAGCTTTGTTAACAAGCATCCTTTCTTTCTCTTTTTGGACTAGATAAAAAAGACTGGACTTCATTGGTATAGGGAACTTCTGGCAAGTCAACTTCAAGGCAAGTCTGTTGCCTGTGAGGCCTGATTGGTTAAGTGACTTAGCCAGGGTCATACAGCTAGTATGTGTTTGAGGCAGGATTTGAATTCAGGCCTTCCTACCTCTCAGCAGACATCATAATCACACCCAATTTTTAGGACCTCTCAGTTGATAAATCTCTTTTGTTGTCTCATTAGATTCTTACAATATCTCACCATGAAACAGGTCCGATCGTTAGTGTCCAGAGGGAGATAACTAGAAGGTGAACAAATTCTACCTCATGCCACATGAAGATTGGTCAAAGGAAGTAGAGGATAGAAGGGGAAGAACTCCAAACAGAAGATTGATTCTGATAGACAAGACCTGGGTTCCAATTTTGCCACTGACACCTACTGCCTTTGTGACCTAGGGCACCTTTTTCTTGGCATCATTTTTCTCTTCTGGAAAATGACATGGTTTGACTATGGGTCTGATCCATCCACATCTATGTTCCTCTGTCTGAATGGGATGTTGATAGGCATCTTCAAATATTTGAAGGGCTGCCATGAGGAGTGAGGAGTTAGTTAAGAGGACTTAGATTTGTTTTGTTAGAGTGATCTAAAAATAGAATGGGCTGCCTTAAGGGTAATAGGTGCGGTGTGTGTCTGCCGCCCACCTTGCCAGGATGATGTGCAGAGGAGTTTCGGCCGCCAAACCGGCCATGGCTGAAATGCAGCAGATCGCGGACAAGGTAAAGGTACAGCTTGAAGAGAAAGAAAATAGGAAGTTTCCAGTCTTTAAGACTGTAGAATTTAAAAGTCAGTTGGTTGCTGGAGTAAACTACTTCGTTAAGGTTCGTGTTGGTGAAGAGGAATTTATTCATTTGTGAGTGTTCGAAAGTCTCCCTCATGAAAACAAGCCATTACTTCTATCCAGTTATCAAACAAACAAAACGAAGGACAAATTGGTCTATTTTTAATGTACCATTTTGAATAATGGCCCTTATATGAGTACATTATATACATCATATGGGCAGGTATTAAAATTTTGAACAATAAAAGAAATCTGATATTATTTAAAAAAAAAAGAGTAATAGGTGCCCTCTTCATGGAGGTCTTCGAGTAAAGACTGGATGGTCACTTAGGGAGAGTGTAGGAATTCTTGTTCAAGTTTAGGTTGGATGGATGGCTGCTTAGGTCTCTTGGAGCTCTGTGATTTTGGTTATTCAACTATTGTCTCCATTTATAGAACATGAAACTGAGACTCAGTTGAAGATATAATCCATTATATAAATGCTGGGCCCAGGAATAGAACCTTAGACTTCTAACTCCCAGGTCTTGTGTTTCGTTCTGTAGCTGGCCACTTTTCTGAAGTGCTCAACTATGAACATTTCTTTCCTTCCTTCCTTCCTTCCTTCCTTCCTTCCTTCCTTCCTTCCTTCCTTTATTCCTTCCTTCCTTCTTTCCTTCCTTCCTTCCTTTTTTCCTTCCTCCCTCCCTTCTTTCTTTCCTTCCTAATACATTTCCTCCCTCCCTCTTCCCTCCTTTCCTTCCTTCCACTCCCTCCCTTTTTTCTTTCTTTCTTAAAACAATTATAAACCTCATAATAAACAAACTAATGTACAAATAAGAAGTAAAATCATATTAAGCTTATTATAAATGCATAGCATGTTATACTTTACATTTTAGCAAAGTAGAACCAAACAAATGAATGCTTAATAAACAAACAAAAAATGTCTTTTTCCTCTTTCTGAGTCTGTAATTTTGTCCTTTTGATTTAGTTTTCTAATTTTTTTTTTATTTTAATAGTTTTGATTTTAGTTAGGAAGAACTGTGGACAAATCCCATCCAGGGTGCTTACTAACTATATGATCATAGGTATGTCCCAGCCTCTACATATACCTCAGAAAACTTTATGGGACTGATTCAGTCCAAATAAATTTAAGCAGGGTCCACTGTGTCCCACGTACTATCCTATGTTCCTAGGAGACAAAATAAACAATCCCTGCCCTCAAAGAGTTTCCATTCTGCTGGAAGGAAATGAGAGGTACCCAGGGACTGCAAAGTAATCTGAGGTGGGGGGAGGTGAGAGCCTAATTATTTGTGTGTGGTAGTCACATGCTACTATATGCAGGCTTAAGGAAATCACTTCTCTCATTCTCTTTTCTTCCTCTGTAAAATTAGGGTGTTGTTCTACAATGATTCTCCCTGATGTCCTCTTCCCCCTCCAAATCCCAAGATAATAGTAGCTATATATTCATGTATGACTTTGAGACTCACATACATTGTCTCATACATTGTCTGATTTGATCCCCAATTCAGGTTAGACTGGATGAGCTCCAAAGTCCTTACCCACTCTGTATTTGTGACTGTCTCTTGTGATTCTCCGTCCTTTTCAGGTGAAATATACATTTATCGTCATGTGCACTTACTCGATTGGACCTTTATTTACCACTGGTCAAAATATTGGAATTTATGGGAATTTTCAATGGTTTCCAGTTTCAGAATATCTTAAATCAAGACTGTTCCTAGAAAGCCACCAGAAATTTGCTCATGATGTTCAAAAACTTGTCAGCCTGACATTATAGGTGCCTGTGTGTGTGAGCTTGTGTCTCTGTATATGAAATCATCCTACAGACAGGTTTGCCAGTAAAGCATTTCACTGGAACCCATTTCCATCAGCACCTTGGAGTGCTTCAACTAGATTGTGTCTTCCCTCAAATAATGGGTGGGTGTGTCTCAAATGGCTGAGAGGTTTTCCTTGTTTCAGAAAGTGATCTCAGCTAGGCTAAGAATCCAGTCTCTTGGGGAGAGACTAAGATGGGGGAAGAGGAGGGAATACTGGCAGGGGTGGGTAGTAGAGATCTAAGGGAAGAGCCTGCTTTCTGATGTGTATAGTAATAGGCTTTGACCACTAAGTTCATGTAAGTGGGCAGATGTGTGGAGATTCTGTCTTTTAAAACTTATTCAAAGAATCCTAGATCTAGAATTGAAAGACACCTGCAAGGCCATCTAGTCTAACTCTTATTTTATAGATGACTAAGCCAGAACCCAGGGAAATGGAATTTTTTTTTACATCACCTTCAATTCCAAATGTTTCCCTCCCCAATGTCCTCTCCATTGAGCCATCCCTTCTAACAAAGAATAGAAAAGAGAAAGAGGAAATGTCAATTTAGCAAAAACTAACTATCCCATCAGTCTGGTACTCTCATACATCTGACAGCTGATGTAATGTTCCACACCCCTAGTCCTCATGCTTGCGAGAAGTGAGAATTCTTTTGTCTCTTCCTTGGGGCCAGGCTTGGTCATTATAATTATACAGTTCATTTTCTGGGTTTTTTTTTACTTTTTCCATTTATTTCATCAGAGTCAAATATATTATCTTCTTTGTTTGGTTTACATCATTTTGAGTCAGTTTATGTAAATATCTGCATAGGATGGGATGAGACGGGACCTGTGATTTTATTGGTCAGGGAAGAAATTCCCTCTGCCAATGCAGGTTGGTACTTTTTCTGCAATTTAGAATTTTAGAGAGTGTCCTGGGATCAGGGGTATATTGTAAATGTTTATCTGTTGGCTCTCTGAAAACAACAACAGCTACGACAGCAAACATGTACACAACAGAATTTTAAGTTTAATCTCTATTATTAATGTTTTCTCCATTACTTTCTTAACAAAATGAGCAGTTTGGAACATTCCCATATCACTTCATATGGAAGCTTCTCTGAGTTTTCCTACCATACAGTCAGAACAGATAAAAAAAGCAAAACTACCAAACTGACTCTCTCTTTCTTGCTGAGTCCAGAGGGTAAAGATCGTAGTTCACTCACAGCTTGGGCATTGTGAACTGAACTGAACCAGTGAGGGTGAGGGGAGAGTGGAAGGAAGGCTTCCTTCTTTTCCCAGGTCTCCTTTTTATCCTGTTTCTGGGCTGTTTGTCTTGTTCAATTTTGTTTGACCTTCTAAGTTTTAGGTGCTAACAGTAATCCCCACTGGATATGGGAATTCAAACTGTGGTGATCTTATAGCCTAGACTCTAGGTCGGATGTTGCAACTAGCCAGTTCAGTAGAGAAGACCTGAGAATCCAGGCGGCTGGAACTTGAGCCCATCAGGGTGGGGTTGGACTTGGAACTTGGGACCCTGCTCTATAGGAACTGAGTTGTGGTTTGTCCTTCGTTTTTGAAGAGGATTAATAACATCATGGGGGGGGGGTGTGATGTTTGATTCTCATGTGAATTGGATTTAAGTGAGGCAGAATTGCACAGTTTTCAACCTCACTAAATCTTCCAGAGTCATCAAAGTTCCAAAGTTAAGATGACTGGTGATGGCCAAGGATGCAGTGGATGACCTTGATGTGTTCAGCATCTGACCAAGCTCTAAGCCCAGGGTGGGGAACCTGCAGCCTTAAAGCCTCATGTGACTTTAGGGTTACAGGTTCCCCATCCCTGCTCTAAGCATACCACAGGGCCTGATTCAGAAGCCTTCATGGCCACTGGGACAAATTATTCTTTTCTGTCCATTCCAGTGGGGGAAGTCTTAACATGCTTCTGGGCGATACCCTCCCAAACTCACCTATGGGTTTGAGGCCTGTCATTTACCCCCATTTGGAACTGAGGACCTGAGATAAATTAGGAACCTAGAGACTGAGAGGGTCCAGGATGGGATTAAGTCCCATATATTGGTAGAGTAAGCTGTTTGTATTTTTTCAATATTCCTTTGAATTTATTATTTTTTTTTGGTAAAAGCTCTGTTAGTGGTTAAATAGAGCTGGAGTGCAGGGGCTCCTGCAGCTAAAGCAATACTGTCAGTGGATCCTGGAGCCATTGATAGAGAACTTAGATACTCCAGGCTCCCTTAAGGGTACCAGAGAACCTTGGAGGGGTGAGATATAACACACCTAGCCTTCAGGGAATGGGATCTAGGGTGGCCAGTGGTGCATTAAGTCTAGACCAGATGTAGGGAATCTGGGACCTTAAGGCCACATGTGGTCTTCTAGGTCCTTAAGTACAGTGTTTTGATCTGCTCTGTAAAATTTGGATTGAGGCACAAAGCTGCACTTAAGGACCTAGAAGGCCACATGTGGCCTTATGGCCCTAGATTCCCTGCCCCTGGTCTAGACAATCAATCAGTCAAGCCCCAATTTACACACAAAAAATGATCAGTTGTTACAGCTGACTCCAGCACACCCTTGCCTGGGCACTGGGAGACAAAGGACTTTTCCAGGGTCACATTTGTCCAGGGTCCAGTATCCATCAGAAACAGGAGGGATCCTGACTTTTCCTGACTTTGAGGCCAGCTCACTATATACTACCTCTCATTACTTCTCTATGTGTAGACATTATTGCCCACATTTTACAGTTAAGGAAATGGAAAGGTAAGATAAATGTCATAGATACTAAATTTAGAGCAGGAAAAGATTGCTTCTTTGCCCCTTTTGGTTAAAATCAAATGGAGGTGGAAGGGGACCTTAGAGGTCGTCCAGTTGGAAAACACTCGTCCCCCATTTTACAGATTAGGAAACTCAGACCTAGAGAAGTGACGTGACACTGAATCTGAGGCCTCCTTTCCATCCTTTACTTCAGGCTGCCTCTCTCCCCATGCTCCTCTGAATTTTTCATGTTCTTTGTGTCTTAAGGAAGACCCATTTCTGAGAGCTACCAGCTCTACCAGGAGAAATAAAATATGTTTAAGAATTTAATTTCTGCATTAAACCAAGACATCATCTGTGTTAGGTGGAATGCAAAAAAATTCTTCAGTAGAATTCATTGTCAATGGGGCGGCCAGGTAGCACAGCGAGTAAGAACACCGGCTCCAGTGTTGGGATGACCTGTGGATCAAATCCGGGCTCAGACACTTAGCACCCACCCAGAAACACCTGGCCGTGTAACCTTGAGCAAGTTACTTAACCCCGATTGCTTAAAAAAAAAAAAAAAGAATTCATTGTCAAATCGGGGGAGTAGAAAAAATAAGAGATGCATACAAATGTCTGAAAAATGATGGAATTTGAATACATGACCTCTGACTCAAAATGCAGCACCCTTTTTGGTACCCCATATTGTCTCTCTATACACTGCCCAGGGGCTGCAATAGCACCTACTATGCAGAAGGGATTGGACAGATTCGTTAGGAAACTAATTTTCGTGACTGTGTAGAGGATGTACTAGAGAGGGAGAGAAATCAGAGGCAGGAAGACTGACTATTATTACAACCCTAAAGGGGAGATGGGATGACTTAGAAGAGAAAATAACTCATATTTGCATATAAATGGCTCAAGTTTGATTGAACCCAAGTTAGCGTTGGAAAGCACAGGTTCTTTCTTTTTCTTTTCTTTTCTTTTCTTTTCTTTTCTTTTCTTTTCTTTTCTTTTCTTTTCTTTTCTTTTCTTTTCTTTTCTTTCTTTCTTTCTTTCTTCTCTCTCTCTCTCTCTCTCTCTCTCTCTCTCTCTCTCTCTCTCTCTCTCTCCCTCCCTCCCTCCCTCCCTCCCTCCCTTCCT
>NW_027185573.1:5600371-5643724 GCF_028583685.1 Petaurus breviceps papuanus | reverse complement strand
CCCTTCCTTCCTTCCTTCCTTCCTTCCTTCCTTCCTTCCTTCTTTCTTTCTTGGGGGGGAGGCAATTGGGGTTAAGTGACTTGCCCAAGGTCACACAGCTAGTAAGTGTGTCTAGTGTCTGAGGCTGGATTTGAACTTAGGTCCTCCTGACTCCAGGGCCAGTGCACAGGTTATTCCAAGCCATGTTTTGTTGTGGTCATTTTCACAGAGAGTCAGTGTGAGGTGGTGGGCAGAGAAGTAGACTAGAAGTAGAAGTAGAAAGGTATGAACTCCTGGTTTAGAGTTCTGGTTCTGATACTTACATCAGAAGGTCAGACAATCAAGCTTTCTGAGACTCAGTTTCTTCATCTGCAAAATGGGGAAAATAATATTTGTACTATCTCTGTCTCTCCTTCTCCTTCCCTCCCATGCCCAGGCATGCTATGAGCTAATGGTAAAACAATACAGAACATGTGGGATTCAATTATCCTGTCCTAAAATATTCAAGTAGGAAGGACACATAGCATTTTGCCCAGCAGCCCCCACTCCCACCAACCAGCTGGGTGCTAAGTGGACTTTAATGGATAGAATGCTTTGCAAGGGTGAAACTTGAGACTTAAATTGTAACTTCAGCATGTTGGCTGATAAGCCCACTTGAAAATTTTCCAATACTAAAGAATTTTTTTTAATTGCCTGAGTGCTTTCATTAGCTGGAATGCAAGCTGCCCTTCCTTGGAATTTCCAGGGAAATGTGTAAAATGAGTAGCTGGATTCTAAAATGAATGTGCCACAATATATCATTTTCATAGTATTCAGAGCCCCAGGCCAGAATGTTGCTCTGTTTCTCTGCCTAATTTGGGTAGTGTAGCCAAATGGTTATGGCAATGGATTGGAAATCTAGTGAGGGTAGTCTTGTGCTCGTGGTTTGAATTCTGAAATCCCCGAAAGTTGGAAGAGAATCTAATTTTTACAGGCAACGTGGTAGAAAGCAGAGGTATAAAACTCAAATCAAAATTAGGACCATTAAGCCCTACATAAGCATCTCTGCAGACCACACATTGACTTAGAAAACCACACATGTTTATATATATTAATATGCCAACCCATTAAAATCAGAAAGGAGCTACATTTTAATTTTAATTACAGTTTGGGCTATACTTGGGTTTGTTGTGAGCTGCTGCAGGTGCAGCCCCTGGCCAGTGTATTTGATACCCCTGGTGTAGAGAGACAATATGCGATACCTAAAAGGGCATTGGATTTTGAGTTGGGGGTCCTGGATTCAAATCCGACCTCTTCTATTTACTAACTGTGTGACTTTGGTCAAGTCCTTTTCCTTCTCTGGGTATAAGTCTCCTCATCTCTTTTTTTGTGGACTCAGATTTTCATTCTTAACAGTTTCCCATCCCTCCTGGGTTGACTCACCCCTCAGAATTTTCTTTTTTTATCTTTTTTTTTCTCTTTTTGGAGTGGGAGGCAGGGAAATTGGAATTAAGTGACTTTCCCAAGGTCAAACAGCTAGGAAGTGTCTGAGGCCGGATCTGAACTCGGGTCCTCCTGACTCCAGGGTTGGTGCTTTATTTACTGCGCCACCTAGCTGCCCCTCCTCTCAGAATTTTAGCATATGGTATCCTACTTATTACCTTTCCTTGCCCCATTTGAAATCTGCTGTTCTATTCCCTGCATTCCTCTACTCTAATATGAATTTTAAGATGAAGATATTATTTCTCCCAATGTTCATGTAATTTTTACTTCATTAACCAATACTTCCTTATTGGAATACACTCCCTCCTTAACTTTGTCTTATAGGATCCCTTTCTTTCAAGACAGCTCAAGTGCCATCTTCTCCATGAAACCTTCCCTGATGCCTCCAACCTCTAATGCCTTTCCTTCCGAAACTATGTTGTATTTAACTGTTTTGTATATATTTGTATTTATTTACTTTGTGTATTTTTGTCGTATAGATTTTTCATATGGACTTATCTTCCTCATTGGAATATAAGTTTTTTTGTGAATAAGGACTTTTATCCTTTGTATTTGAATCCCTAGTTCTCTAGTCCAGTGCCCGGCATATGTTAGGTGCTTAATAAATGCTTGTTGATTGATTATGATGGGTCAGAATCACATCCAAGATGGCAGTTCTTTTTGTTTCCTCCTTTTGAAAGATGATATGATTTATTAAGAGAAATTAAGAAATTATTAAGTACTCTGCTTTGGCAGCAAGAGAAGTTTAAGGGGGGTGTCAGATGATTGAAAACCTTCCACTGAGGCTATACAATGGCTCCAAGCTAGACTTGTGATGTTTCCCATATTCCTCATTTTATTCTCCTTCTATCCAGGTGAATTAAAGTATGTTTCCAGAACAGCAATAGCTTTTCTTTCATCTTTTGTTGATCTTCACTCAAATGCCTTCTGCCATGATGCTTTAATCTTAAAATATACTAATCTTCCTTCCTTCCTTCCTTTATCAATTCTAAAAGTAAAAAGTCATGGTTAATAGAATCATACACCTAGAGTTGGAAGGGACTCTTCATTCATTTTAGTCATGTCCAACTCTGCATGATCCCATTTGAGGTTTTCATGGCAAAGATACTGGAGTGGTTTGCCATTTCCATCTCTACCTCATTTACAGATGGGAAAACTGAGGCAAACAGGATTAAGTTACTTGTCCAGAGTTCCACAGCTAGTAAGTGTCTGAGGCCAGATTTAAACTTAGGTCTTCCTGACTCTAAGCCTGATGCTCCATCCTCTCCTCCGTCTAGCTGGAAGGGACTCCAGATGCCCTCCGATAACAATAACAATAACAACCCTTTCATTTTACAGATGAAGACACAAAGACTCAAGGAGGTTATAGTCTACGGTTTACAGGTAGTGAGTATCAGAGGTGGGATTCAAATCCAGGTTCTTTGACCCTAGAACCAATGTCCTTTCTATTCCTTTCAAATAAGGTATGTCTTTCCAAAGCCATATGAATTATTTGTCTTGGACCTATCTCTTTACACTAGGATCTCTAGTTAGTAATGTAGTGGGCTATCCATCTGACGTTGAGACTTTGAAAGTAAAGGACTAAAGCATAGTTATAGAGCTTTGAACATAGGTTAATTGGATAATTTTTTTTTTTTGCTTTTTGGAGGGCAATTGGGGTTAAGTGACTTGCCCAAGGTCACATGCCTAGTTTTTCTGTTGTGTCTAAGGCCAGATTTGAATTCAGTTCCTCCTGATTCCAGGGCTGGTGCTCTATTCACTGTGCCACCTAGTCGCCCCTAATTGGATAATTTTTAAAAGAAAGTTGTAACAGTTGATAAGATTCAGCCCATAGTCCAAGTGAATAGTAAGAAAGGAGCAATATGTTTGTATTCATTCTTACCTCTGAACCTACTGGCCTCTGCTCTGCCTCTGCCTTTGTCTACCTCTACTTTATCCTCTCCTTTTTTCTTTCTTTACATTTCTGTCTTCAGTATTCTCTCCCTCCTTCTCCTGTCTTTTTCACTTCTCCTGGACCCTTTCTCTATCTCTTCTAGTCTTCACTCTTAACTCTGTCCCTCTCTTCCTTTCCCGTAACTACCCGAAATAGGGTTATATTTTAAACCACTGCTTCTTTTCATTGCAGTTTTACAATCCCTGTTCTTTGTTAAAAATAGAATTTATTTTTTAAATTAATTAATTTATTTTAAGTTTTCTACATTCATTTCCATAAGTTTTAAATTTTCTCTGCCTCCCTCCTCCCCTCCCCAAGACAGCATGTAATCTGATATAGGCTCTACATGTACATTCCTATTAAACAGATTTTCACATTAGTCATGTTCTAAAGAAGAATTAGAACAAATGGGAGGAACCATGAGAAAGAAAAAAATGAAACAAAACAAGAAAAAGTGAGCAAATAGTATGTTTCACTCTGCATTCAGATTCCATAGTTCTTTCTCCGGATGTGGATGGCATTTTCCATCATGAGTCTTTTGGAATTTCTGTGGTCTTTGCATCGCCAAGAAGAGCTAAGTCTATCAAAGTCAGTCGTCACACAGCACTGGCTGTTATTGTGTACAATGTTCCAGTTCTGCTCACTTCACTCAGAATGAGTTCATCTAAGTCTTTCCAGGTTTTTCTGAAGTCCGCCTGTTCATCATTTCTTATAGCACAATAGTATTCCATTGCATTCATATACCACAATTTGTTCAGTCATTCCTGAGTTGATGGGCATCCCCTCAATTTCCAGTTCTTGACCACCATAAAAAGAGCTACTACAAATAAAAAAAAATCAAATTTATCTAAGTGCAAACTAAAACAACCCCTTCATATGTATCAGATAGGCTAATGTGACAGAAAAGGAAAATGACAAATGCTGGATAGGATGTGGAAAAGCAGGGACACTAATGCACTGTTAGTTGAATTGTGAACTGATCCAACCATTCTGGAGAAAATTTGGAACTATGTCCAAAGGGCCATAAAACCGTGTGTACCTTTTCACCCAGCAATACCACAACTACATCTGTATTCCAAAGATCAGAGAAAAAAGGAAAAGGACCTATATGGACAAAAATATTTATAGTAGTTCCTTTTGTAGTGGCAAGAAATTGGAAATTTAGGAAGTCCCTCAAAATTGGGGGATGAATGCAGAGGCTACGGTATGTAAGTGTGAATGAATACTGGTATGCTATAATAAATGACGAGGGGGATGTTTCAGAAAAACTTGGGAAGACCTGTATGAATTGATGCAGAGTGAATTGAGCAGAATCAAATCACTGCAATATTGTATCAATGACCAACTGGATCAATAGCTATACACTTTATCATAAGCACATATTGAATCAGCTTTCTGTCTGTCTGCCTGCCTCTCTCTTTCTCTAGACACCCAGAGGAGCTCAAGAAGTTTCATAGATTTAGAGTAGAAAGGAATAGGAGTGGTACAGTGTTATGAGATTTTAAAAAGGGGGAAATCCTTCTTGCATGGATAAAAAAGCCTTATGGAAGATGGAATGCAAATTGGGTCTTATAGTATGGTTAAAATTTAAGATGCAAATAAAATTGGTGTGGGAGATAATATTCCAGATAGAAGGTACAGTGTGAACAAAGGCATGGAGGTGGGAAAGCATAACCTAGCAATATCAAGTTGACCAATATGGCTGGAATGGATGGCTTACGTTGTCAGATAGAGATGGGAATTTGCAAAGAGGCAAATTTTGACTTGTTGTAAGGATTTCATTTGAGAGAAGGATTAGACTTGACACAAGGAAAAATTTCTTCCTAATTAGGGTTGATCCTATAACCTTGAATGCCAAGGTAAAGTCTGGGTATAGGAGAGTGAGGATTAGAGCTTTGCTTTTGGAAGAGTCACCTGGGAGAAAATTCAGAATAGATTAGAGAGAATCAGAGGTGGCAAGACCTGTTAGGGGGCTATTTTTAACTCTGTGGGCCTCTCTTCTGAAAGGCAGACAGCTGTTCAAGGAAGTGAAAGGGGCCAGTAACTACCTGTAATTGGTAGTTATCCCACCCCCACCCCTAGCCAAAAATATATTTTTGATGCTGGTGATTATAGTTTGTCCCAGCACCAAGTATCAGCCCCTGGGTATGTTCACAACTGACCAGAGAGAGGTTTCTGAATAAAGAAAGAAATAGAGGGGTGTGTTTGGGATGAAGTGTTTGAGTGACAAGTTATGCAATTATCTGCAATTAGAGAGATTGTTTGTGATGAGTCAATGAGGAAGAGTGACTGAGGAGGGGTGTAGGTAGTGCAGAAAACAGTGGTTTGGGAGGCCCTACTGTAACCCTTCCAATGTTGGCATTATGGGGCTAAAAAAAGAGTAGGCATCAGGGTTCATAGGATAATAGCTCTAGAGATGAAGGTGATGTCAGAGGCCATTTAGTTCAACTACCTTACTTTACAGATGAGAAAACTGTGGCCCAGAAAGGTTAGGAGGGATTTTGTAGATGAAGTATTGACAAGATGAGACTTGAGGAACTTTTGGATGTCTCAGCAAGAGTTAAGAGAGTTGGGAGATGAAGTAGATGTTATAGATTACAGATTTAGTAGAATAATCAGAAGGGAATTTAGAGATAATCTTGACCAACTCTTTCATTTTACAGATGAGGAAACTGAGACCCATTGAGGCTCAATGACTTTCCCAAAGTTACACAAAATAAAAATATCAATAACTGGAAGTACTGTGCTGCTATGAATTTCCATTTCTATGGGACTTTTTACAAATAATTTTTCTTGGAACAATAGCCTTTGTGATCATGGGCCAGTCAACCTCTTGGAATCTCAGTTTCCTCATCTTTAAAATGGGAATGGTCACAGGATTGGTGTGAGGAAAGCACTTTGCAGACTTTAAGCATTATAGATTATGAGTTATTGTTATCATCATCATAATTATCACTCTTATTTCATTATTCCCATCCCTTTTGATGAATTCCAGACAGAAACAATCAGGGGAGAAGACCTGATCCTGCCATTATTCTTTTATGCTTAATGATTTTTGGATGAAAAGATTGTTTTTGTATCGGAGTGATGGGATATAGCACTCTGCCTGGACCATTACTCTGGCATATATTCTTTCTTGTGGAATGGGTCCCCAGAGGGCAGCAGCTGTTCTCAGGGTTTGAGGCTGCTTCTGTGGGGTCATGCTTCTAACACTTAGAACTCACAATCCCCCACTGGTGTATGCTTCCCCTCAGCAATCAGCCAGTAGACTTAATTAGCTCAAAGCAGCATAATTTCCTCAAATGGCTTAGTGAGAGTAATAGCTACATCCCTTTCCTCCACAAACCTGAGGACATAGTCTCCCACAAACACACCCAGTGTCTTTAGGAAGGGTAGTCATAAACTTAGATTTTAAGGGTAGTGAGGCACATGTGTAAGAACAAATATGTGCGAAGGCAAGTCATGACACCGGAACTGTTTCCCTCCTTGTACAATCTTCTCAAAGCTCTGCCTTGAGTTGTTTAGCTGAGCTCCCAGGATTGGCCCCTCTCTTGATTCTATAACTAGCTCTCTTCTCCAATGCCAGAGCTCACTTTCCCTGAAACTGCTTCCTCCCTCAAGTGACTGTCTCTCTGTTTTTGTGTCTTTCTGTATTTGTGTCTGTTTTAATTCTGTGGCTCTGCTTCCTGCTGGATGCAGGATCTTTCTACTGGCCAAGCATCTCTGACTCAAAAGCCACATAGCTTATGAGAGAAGGGTCCAAATAGCTTGGAGATTGTGAATATTTGGTATAAAAACATCTATTAAAACTTTGTTTTTATGGGTCAATGTTAATGTCTGAGTGATTGTGCATAACAGTGTAGTATTTAGTAATGCTCTGATATAGAACAATTTATTGATTGAGTTCTCAAAGATATGTTAAGGTCTATATTTGTGCTGTGGGAATTTGACATCTCTCAATCTATTAAAGATAGCAAGCTTCTGGGGCAGCTAGGTGATGCAGTGAGTAAAGCGCTGGCCCTGGAGTCAGGAGGACCCAAGTTCAGTTCCGGCCTTGACACTTAACACCCACACAAAAAAACTAGCTGTGTAACCTTGGGCAAGTTACTTAACCCCAATTGCCCTCCAAAAAGCAAAAAAAAAGATATCAAGCTTCTGCCAAAAGGTTCTAGCCTCAGTTTAATAAGTGCTTTAATAAGTACTAAAATTGTAGAACCTGCACTGATGTAGGGTATAGTATCTCCTATTACTTTGAATAATTGACATTGATCAGTAGTTTAGCATCCTCAAGGATGGCCCTTCTGTAATTTGACCTGCTTCTGTAACATGACCTGCTCTAAAATTGCTATCATAAAGCCTTCCATTTCTATAAACCTGTACAATTTGGTCATTTGTTCAACATTTAACATTCCTAAACATTGACTGAGTTGGTGCAGATGTCACCCATGGAAGGCTTTTTGATTACACTCTTGGATCTTAGTCATTTTGTGGTAGGTCATGCCATAAGGAGGTAACCCATTTTGACTCATATGTGGCAATTATTTTGGTGTTTAGCTGTTACTATCCTTTAATAAATAAATAAAATGATGTCAGCTTGTTAAAAATGTTTCTGTAGGTTTTTGCCCATTCATTATATGCTCTGAGAATGTCTATTATTCTTCTTTCCTGTTTTTAACGAGGAAATGTTAAATCTTTCTATTTGAATGTTAGGGTGACAGGTCCTATGTTTTGTTAGTATTGCTTGGGTTTTACATGTACAAAAGTATTTATAGCAGGTCTTGTTGTGGTGGCAAGGAATTGGAGACAGAAGGAATGATTGGTAATTTGGGAATGGCTGAAGAAATTATGGTGTATAAATATGATGGAATATTACTGTACTGTAAGAAATGATGAAGAGGATAGTGTCAGAGAAAATTGGGAAAATTGGATGCACTGATGCAGAGTGAAGTAAGCAGAACCAGGAGAAAAAAAATGTCAGAATAACAATAATCCAGGGATGAACAATTTTGAAAGATTTGGGAACTCTGACACAAAGGCTGGGTTCAAGAATAGTTCCAGAATAATAGTTGGGCTCCCAAACTCCTCATGGAAAAGCACTTAGAGTGGACATGATCAATGTAGGAAATGGTTTTGCTTGACTATACATGTTTGTTACTGTGGGTTTGTGACTTTGTATCAGGAGTTTTGTTCTCCTTGTTTCTAAGTGTGTATGTGTGTATAGGGATAAGAATGGGGAGAAAAGGTAGATTTTTGTTTGAAAGTCCAATTTAATTTTAAAATATTGTATGGATCTTTGTTAGGATGCTTCCCCAAAGCCTAATGGTTCCCTTGCATTCTCCAATGTGCACATTAAGACTAGCATCACATAGAGGTTAATTACTTTAGATGTATTCTTCCCATTCAGATTTTATTTCAAGATACCAATAAGTCTCAGAGACAGCTGAGGTGGGAGAGTGTACAGAGTGCTAAACGGGGTCAGGAAGATGAGTTCAAATACAACCTTGGACACTTACTGCGACCCCGGGCAAGTCACTTAACTTCTGTTGGCCTTGGTTTCATCATCTCTAAAATGGGGATAAGAATAGCACCTACTTCCCAGAGTTGTTATGAAGATCAAATAAGATAACATTTGTAAAATACTTAATTCAGTGTCAAGTCTGGCATGTAGTAGACACTTAATACATGCTTATTTCCTTCCTTCCTCCCTTACAGATTCAGCCACACCTTAGCAGATAGGACTAAAGCCTACAGCTTCATTGGTATATGGAGTTCTCAGACGAGGAAAGTTCTACCAATCCAAGTTTGTGCTTTTTCTGCAAATACGGGTAGAACTTTAGAGAGTTGCCTCAGGTGACTTGCCCAGGGTCACACAGTCAGCATGTGTGAGAAGTGGAACTTAAACCCAAGCTGTCCTAACTCCAAGGTCAGCTTTTTCTTCTCTCAGTCACCCAACCTTTCTAAGTGAAGACTTTCAATGACCAAAGGTTCTTCAGCTTACCCTTCTCACATTTTAGTCATTTAATTCCTTGTTTCCTCTAAGCCTAGGGACTTGGAAAGGAAGTTATTTTTCATAATTACCCTTCTGTGGTCAGCAATGTGTTGTAGGATTTGGAGGTAAGGATGATTGTGACAAAAAAAAAAGTTTTTGCCTGGAAATGATGAGATCTGTGCCTAAAAATGAGAAGAACAGAAACCATGGGAAACATTTAAACATAAAAAACCCAACAGGAATATAGGGACAGTCTGGTATCCAAGGAGAAAGGGGAAGAGGTTTTATGAGATAGGGAGGGAGGAAATGTGATATGATACCATGCTGGTGCACGCTGAAAGTATTCAAGGCATTGGTCCCTCTGGTGTGTCCTTGTTCACTTCAGTGGCTGGTGGCATCTGCTCTGTTTTATAGCAGCTGGGGCGGGGATTGGCATTTCTAATTTGTTCTGGTATATCCTTCCTTCTTTTGGCCACCAAAGCAGAAGAAAAACCTTTCCTTTATCCTCTGCATAAAACGAGTCAGCACAAAGGTTGGGATATGATCAGCCTGCCAGTCTCTGCTTCTCCACCTGTTTCTTTGAGTCTTAGTGGCATTTTTTCACTGACTAAGGTGATAATGCAATCAGTCGGTATATTATCAGAGCCTACTTTGACAGTATTTCAGGTTTCTCCTCTCAGAGCCCACAGAGTCCCCACTGTAGACTGTCTTTGCTGGCATTTCCCCATTTTGCTGTTCTTCTTCTCCCTGGTTCCCAGCATGGACAATGGATTGAACTCTGAGGGGGTAATAATAAAAATATTTTAAAATAGTTGTAATTATACTAAATACTCAGAATCTCCCAGGTGTTGAAATGAAAAACTTAAACAAACACCAGACACTAGCAGAAGAAATTAAAGTCATATGGGATCAACACCAGACACATTTGGCTCCTGTCACTTGTACTGGAGTTGTACCAAGGATCCATGATTAATTTCATCATCATTTTCCCTATCCTTGTTTCTTGACCTCAGAGAGCTGAATGAATAACAATGATTAGAGGCTACAGGGATGAATATTTGGGCTTGATATAAAGAAAAATTTCCTAACATTTTCAAAGTTTAGTTGTTTTAGTTGTTTTTTACTTTTGGTGAGCCCATTTTGGGTTTTCTTTGCAAAGATACCAGAGTGCTTTACCATTTCCTTCTCCAGTTCATTTTATAGATGAGGAAACTGAGGCAAGCAGGGTTAAGTGACTTGCCCAGGGTTACACAGCTAGTAAATGTCTGAGGCTGGATTTGAACTCAGGAAGATGAGTCTTCCTGACTCCAGGCATTCCTGACTCTGCACTAGCTGCCCCTTCCTAATATTTATCCCTATTCTAAAGCAAAAAGGCCTCTAAAGGTGGTGAATTAACCATAATTGGAGAGGTTGCTGTGGAAAATAGATGACTCTTTGTCACAGATGTTGTCAAGGTACTTCCTCATCAGATATGGGGTGGATATGCCTCCCTCTTAGGTTTCTTCTATTGCTGACAGTCTAGGGTTTAACCACAGAGAGATTAGCATAGAGCTGGTCAGGCCATGGAGACTAGGTCACGTGAGAATCAGACCCTGGCTCTTCCAGGAGGTTAGCACTGTCTAACCCAGAAGGACTTCCAAGATCGGCTTTGGCACCATGTCCTCTGCATACATCTACTGTACTCTGATCTCTGGATCTTCCCATGGTTACAGCATCATAGTTTTACAACTGGAAAGGATCTCAAATACCATCTGATCTAACCCCCTTATTTTGCAAATGAGGAAACTGAGGCCCGCAGAGGTTAAATGACTTACTCAAAGTCACACTGGTTAACACAAAAACTAGCCTGCGACCTTGGGCAAGTCACTTAACCCCAAATTGCCCTCCAAAAAGCAAAAAAACCAAAAACAACAAAAAAAGTCACACAGGTGCTAAGTATTAGTCAGGGTTTGAACTCAGCTCCTGTGACTCCAGTTCCAACTCTCCATAGTGTCTCTTTGCTTGCCTTTGTGTCAAATGCAGCTCAAAGCTGGTCTAGTAAAGTTGGTCACAAGTGTGTTGGGCATCCATGAAGCTAGGAGTAGGCATGACTGAGGTGGGAAGCAGGCACAATGGTTTCATGCTGTCTTAAGACAAATACAGCTAATTTTTGACTGAGTGATGGTAAGGAGTAGTTGAAGAGCTTCCTGATTCCTTATTTGTTTTAATCAAAATATTTCTGACAGCTGATGATAGATGGGCTCAGGCAGCAGCTGGGAAGAAACTTTTGCTGAATAAACAGAGTTGTGGAGGGCTGCTTTTACCCAAGGTGGATTGTGTTCCTCTCAGTTTGTCTCGCAAACTCAAGGGTCCTCCCCACTTTTTTAATCTTCTGAGAGCAAAACCTGTCACAAACTCTCCAACAGCCTGCAGATGCTGTCTGTAAAATACCCCAAGCTTCCCAGCAGAGTGACTCAAACGCCCTATTTGAGAGCAAAAGAAATTGTGTACAAGTAATACAATAAAAACAGGAAAGTGGAAAGACACGAGAAATGCCAAGAATGTCACTAGATAGAACCTCTAGACAACAATCAAAGTAAATTCCTTAACAACAAAATTCTTGGTTGGCATTCAGAATGGAGAAACAATCCCCTTTTGATACATATATAGGACAGCCTAGCAGCTTTTGGAGTCTGCTTCCAAACTCAGAGAAGCTGTTTCCAAGCTTGAACTAATCAATCATCCCAACCCATTCTTCCAGTCATCAGGGACTCTACTCCCCATCTGACCACCATGGAGGTGGCCTTGGAACCTGAGAGGTTAAGTGATTTCCCCAAGTTAAAGGATGATATCAAGGTCATAGATAGAATTACAACTAAAGAGTTTCTTTGGATGCTTTTCACTACTAGAAAATCCAATTCCTTCCCACTTACGTTATGTGACTATGGCAGGTTATTCTACAAGAATGAGCATTGGGCACTCTTTGGGTGCTGATGGCCACTGTCTAAAGTTTCTGTCTTTCTGAGGAAAAAAAACCCAGCCTGCCTTTGTTTGATATGTAAACCCCCTCATAGATTGGCAACAGCCTATCTTTGCAGAATGATTTCACCTGACTTCCCCTCGTATAGTCTACATTCCAGCCAAAGTGGCTTACTTGTTCCTTGCACGTGATCATACACCTCTCACCTCTGAACATTTGTATAAGCCCTCTGGCATGTCCAGAATTCCCTTCCTCATTCTGCTTCTTGGAATTCCTCATTCCCTGCAAGGATCAATTCCTAAAAGAGTCCCTTCTTATCGCACTCAATTGTGAGGGTTCTCTCTAACAACCCTCCCTGAAATTGCATTTTGTTTGTTTACTTATCTGTTGGATGTTCAGTGACTACAGAATCATTGTTCTAGATCTGCAGAAGTCCTTACCATCAATCTAGTCTGATGCCCTCATTTTGATAGAAGAAAAAATTCAAATACTTCTTGATTCATTCTTCTTTTTTCCCATTTTTTCCCCTCAAAATGTTTCTGGCAGTAAATAACGGATGTCCTCAAGCAGTAGCCAGAACACTTGCTGTTTACATTGGCCCTGAAAATAATCCATAAATTTTTGGAACAACCTTTCCCAGGCAGTTTTTTGTCATCACCAGATACAATGATGTCTGGATTCTTTCATGGGGAAAAATCAGTGCCCAGGTCTGATTTAGATACTCTTTGGTGAGGCTTCCTCCAGAGGGGCAGAATGAAACTCATTCATGTCTCTCCATCTTGTGTGATTCTTGCCTGATTCTTACTGTAAATTACTTATCGAGGAGAGAAGTGGTGTGTTGTAGTGGATAGGCAGAAGTACTTGGGTTTGAGTCCTGCTTCTGACATACCCTGGCTGTGTGACCCTGGTTAAGTCACTGAACCTCTCTAAGACTATAGGTTGCAGAGAAGATGCTAACCCACACTAGTAAAGGGATTTGTTTCACTAAATTCCCTATATTATTGGAATCACAGGTCTGTTACATGTGCACAGTGTCTAGCATGTCTACTAGACATTTAATAAATGTTTATTAAATGGATTGGAATTTAAATATCCCTACCCCCTAATTGTAGAGGATCTCTCCAGGATGCTAGGGGACTTCTTCTGGACTTTATACTGTCTTCTCTCTTCCCTTCCACCTCATAGGATCTCTGACTTTATTCAGAGCACAGCTTGGGTACCATATCTGGACAGAAAGTCTTATCCTGAATCCCCGGTTGGTGCTCTCTCTATTTTGAAATTACTTGTATTACTTTCTACATTTTACCTCAGACACACACTAATCAGGCCTCCCTAAAAAAGTATATCAATGCCCCAGAACATTCTCTAAGACTAGAGAGCTGAGACATGAATCAGTGGATAGAGTTTCCCATGCCAAGAGCTCCCTTATATTGCTTTTTTTTTTTTTAACAGACTCTGTCCTTTGGAATGGAGAACTCCCAGTGAGGTTCCCCCCTCCTTAGACATCTTCAAATTAAGGCTGGACAACTACTTATCTGGTATGTTACAGGACAGATTCCTTTCATGTATGGGTGGGAGTATATGACTTCTTAGGTTCTTTCTGTTTCTCAAGTTTTGTGAAAGTCTATCTATTAATACAGATCAGCAACTTCTCTGCCATATATAGTCTTCAAATTGCCTAGGGGTCCAAGAAGATAAAGTACTTGTGCAGAGCCCAGAGTTGGTATATGCGTCTGAGGAAGGATTTGAATCCAACTCTCCCTGACTGATAGAGCCCTGACTTTGGAATCAGGAAGAACTGATTTCAAATCTATCCTCAGACCCATAAAAGTTGTATGACCCTGGGCAAGTCATTTAATTGCAATTTTCCTTGGTTTCTTCATCTGTAAAATAGCAATAATAAGAGTACCTACTGTAGTGCCAATGAGATATTTACATCACCCTTGATCACAATAAAGACTATGACTATAAATATTAATATTCTCACATGGAGTTCCATAGCAAAATATAACAAGCTCTCATTATAGAGGACAGAACTGAAGCATTTATTTAGACACCAGTAAACCAAATCTCAATACCAGGAAACCTAATCCATCAAAGCAACATAAAAGTTAATGCACCACAATGTAGCAGAGAGCCACAACATCCTTTAAAAAAGCCTTCCCCCAAACCAATACAAGATGAATATTTACTCACAAACATCTCTGTCCCCTTGCCTGAGCTCCTCTCTCTCCCACCATCTCTCTAGCTCTGACTCCTAGCTTCCTGTGGGCTCTGCTCCACCCTTTAGCCAAACTCCTTTCACCAAAGGCTCCATGTTACTACATTCAGCCTATTAGGTGGCAGAGTTTACTTTCAAATCAGGGAAGATCTTCAAATTCCTATTCCCATTATACCTACCTCCCAGGATTATTATGAGGATCAAATGAGATAATATACATAGTAGGTGCTTAATAAATGTTTATTCCCCTTTCTTTTCCCTTCTCTTACAAATATGATCTCATATTTGACTCCAGGACCAAATGTTCTATCTACTGGGTTACCTAGCACATGTTTACATGTTGTATTCTTTGTAGAAGGTAAGCTCCTTGAGGGCAGTAATGGATTCATTATTTTTTCCTTTGTAGCACCAATACCTTAGATAGTAACTTGCCTTTAGAATGTCACTAAGAACTGGATTTGTGATTCAGGGAAATTCAAGGTAAAGAAATTCCCTCTACCAAAGCAGGTAATCACTTTCCATGCAGCCTGGTCATAAGGAGTTGCTTTGAATATTGAGAAGTTAAATGACTTGCCCAGGGCCACTCAGTCAGGAAGTGTCAGCAGCTGAACTTGCATATAATATGTGCCAAATAAATGAAGGATGAATTAAATTCTTGGTAGTTTGGCCATACATCCACCAAACCACCCGCTTCCACTCCACTACGTCCTTGATAGAACCTTTCATATCACTGCTTTTGGGAACAAGGTGTCGTGGTGTTAGGAAGAACCTATTCCAGTCTCCTTGTGCCTTTCCCTTGCCATTTAGGTTTCTTGTTCTAATTCTAGGAGGGCAGAGAAATTCAGATAGGAAATTATTCAGGGCATTTCCACCATTGTGCCTTCTCAGGATCTGCCATCTCTCCCTTCCTGCTCCTCCCATGGTCCTTTCCTGAGTTCAGGAAGGCTAGTGGAGGTTGATAGTAAATAGATAAAGCTCCAATTTCCTTTTTAAAAATTTATTTTAGTATTTTTATTATTTTGTTTTTTAAAAGAAATTTTTATTGCAATAATCCTTTTTTTAATCACTACATTTCCCAATGTACTCTTCGCTTCCTACTGTCCTTTATAATAAAGAAATAAAAGAAGAAAAAACAATTCAGCAAAAATAACCAACATATTCAAAAAGTCTGGCATTATATAGCGTTCTTATAGTCTTCCATTTCTTCAAAAACGAGGCAGGGGGATACCTACTCATATGCCTTCTTTGGGAACAAGCCTGGTTGGCCATAAGTCTACTTCCTCAATATTCAGTTTCAATTATTTTGTTTTTTATTGTTCTTTCTATTTATATCATTGAAATCATTGTCTAAATTGTTTTCCTGACTCTGCTGACTTCATTTTGCATCAGTTCTGATGTTTTCTCAGGCTTCTCTGTATTCATCATAGGCATCATTTCTTACAGCACAGTCACGTTCAACAATATTCATGTAATCCAGCTCTTTTAGCCATTCACTCCCCAATGAATGGGCATCTCTTCTGTTTCTGCTCCTTTACTGCTACAAAAAGTGTAGACCTCCACCAGGGTGGGGAGCCTACGACCCCAAGACCACACATGTGGCCCTCTAGGTCCTCAAATGCAACCCTTTGACCCAATCCAAACTTCAGTTCTGTGAAGTTTGGATTCAATCAAAGGGCTGTACTTGAGGACTTAGAGGGCCATGAAGCTTTCCCACCCCTGCTTTAGGCTCTCAGGTCAGTGTTATTTGTAGTACTCCACAAAAAGTCAGCCAATCAATAAACATTTATGAAGTTCCTATTGTTTGCCAGGCACTGTTCTAGACTCTGGGGATACAAAGATAAAAGCCAGTCGCTACTCACAGTTTAAAGGGCAAAAGACCACCTTGCATTCAAGCTCCTTAACTCTCCATTGCTCAACATGTAAAAGGTGTTTAATAAATTCTTGTAGGTTTGGACTAGATTGGATCTCTTATATTTCCTTTCATTTCTGTCATTCTGTAAAGGCTCTTTCTGGAGACCTATTTATTTCATCCTTCATCAATGATGAAGCTGAATCTATTGGGCAGGTTTTCTCCAAGACCTAGAATTTAAAATAATACTGCTGGTGGGTAGGTTTTGTTATAATAGGGAATGTTTAGGCCATGAGAGGTCACAGTTGGTCAGTTATCCCATCTTTCTGGCTCTGGTAAGGTCAGATTTACTATTCCTCATCCCTTCTTCTCTCCCTCCCTTTCTTCCTTTCTTCTCCTTCTCTCTCTTCCTTTCCTCTCTCCCTCCCTTCCATTCCTCTCTCTCCTTTTTTTCTTTCTCTTTTTTCCTTCTTCCTTTCTTCCTTTTTCTTTCTTTCTCCCTTCCTTCCTTCCTTCTTTTCCCCTCCTTTGATCTTTCTTCCCTCCCTCCCTCTTCTTCTCCCTCCCTTCTTCCCTTCTTCTTCCCCCTTTCCTTTTTTCCTCCTTTTCCTTCCTTTCTCCCTCCCCCTTCTTTCCTCCTTTTTACCTTTCCTCCTTCCTTTCCTCCTTCTCTTCTTTCCTTCCTCCCTCCCTCCCTTCCTTCTTTCCTTCCTTTTACTCACGGTGCTCCTGGTAGCAACTCCTGACAGCCACACTTAGCTATATTGAGATTGGAAATAGATTTTTAGTTCACCTAATCCAACCTACTCACTTCATTTTAATTCTATTTTTAATTCTGAATTTAACAAACACCCAAAATGGGAACATTTCCATATACCAACTAGAGCAGAAAACAGGATTATACATTAACAACTCAAGTCTCTATTATGTTCAGCTTGCTTTTTAAAAAAAAACACTTTAAAGTTTTGAGGTCTAAATTCTATCCCTCTCTTCCTCCCCTCCCTCTTCCCTGAGACAAACAATCAGATATAGGTTATACACATGCAATTAAGCAAAACATTTCCATATTAGTCATTTTGTAAAGAATACTTGAGTAAAAGAAACAAAAAGAAAGAAAGTGAAAAATAGCATGCTTCAATCTATATTCAAACAATATCAGTTCTTTCTCTGGAGGCATATAGTATGCTTCACCATTAGTCCCTTGAAATTGTCTTGGATCATTATATTGCTGAGAAGAGCTAAGACATTCACAGTTCTTCATTGAACAATATTGCTATTGCTGTGTATAATGTTCTCCTGGCTCTGTTCACTTCGTTATGCATCAGTTCATGTAAATCTTTCCAGGTTTTTCTGAAATCATTAATACCAATAAGCACATACCACAGATTGTTTAGCCATTCCCCAAATGATGGATATTCCTTAGATTTCCAATTCTCAGCCACCACAAAAAGCTGGTATAAATATTCTTGTACAAATAAGTCCTTTTTCCTATTTTTGGATGTCTTTGGGATATGGACCTAACAGTGGTACTGCTGGATCAAAGGGTATGCACAGTTTTATAGCCCTTTGAGTATAGCTCCAAATTGCTCTCCAGAATAGTTGGATCAGTTCTCAACTCCACCAATAGTGTCCCAGTTTTCCCACACCCCCTCCAAAATCCAACATTTTCCTTTTTTGTCCTATTAGCTACTCTGATAGGTATGAGGTATTACCTCAGAGTAGTTTTAATTTGCCCAGAGCAGTAAATGGATTTGATCAAGGACATACAGGTATTGGAGTCAGGATTCAATCCCAGCTCTTTTTTTTTTGTTTTTTGTTTTTTGCTTTTTGGAGGGCAATTGGGGTTAAGTGACTTGCCCAAAGTCACACAGCTAGTGTGTCAAGTGTCTGAGACCAGATTTGAACTCAGGTCCTCCTGACTCCAGGGCTGGTGTTCTATTCACTGCACCACCTAGCCACCCCCAAACCCAGGTCTTTTGACTCCCAATCCAGTGCCTTTCTACAACAGTTTCCTGCCTTTCAGGCCACTGGGTATGTAGTTGGAAGAAAGCGAGCCTCAGATTACTTGACCTGTTCAAATATGAACATTTAATTCAACCCACAAAGCATTTATTAAGCTCTAGGGCTTAGACTGTGGATGCAAAGAAAAAAGAGGCAAAGGTCCCTGCTAAAAGTGTGATAGTAATTGTTTAGCAACCAGTATAGCATTTTAAAATTCATCTGTATCAATAACATTTTCTCCATCACCTTCCTTAAATCTGAACAATCAACTAAACACCAAATCAAGCCCTTATTTGTAGGCTTGAAGATTCCGGAGGCATAAATTCTCACACAGAAAATATAACAAGTGGCTTTCAAAGTAAGAGCTCGCTCCAGAGGTACCTTTGTGCTCAGGGAGCTTGCACTCTACTGGTAATCTCTATCAGGTAATCCACGGAGTTGAAAGGAGTAATTAGGGAGGGTGGACTGAAAGGATGTAAACCTAAATTCCTGGAAGGAAGAGACCTTTATTTTTGTACCCCTAAGGACAAGAATAGTTAGAGAAGGTGGCCCTGAAGGGGAGAGTTTTACTTAAATTTTTTGGTCTCAGAATTTACTCTTGGAAATTAGAACCCCTTCCCCAAGAGTTTTTGTTTGTGTGGGTTATAGTTATTGGTATTTCCTGTATTAGAAATGAAAACATCTTAGTGTTACTATGAAAATAGTTTTGATCTCATGGATCCAATAAAGGGTTTGGAAATCTTCAGGGGTCTCTTTGAGAACCTCCTTTTAGGCTAATGGAGTTCTAGAAATTACTGAACACTTTGCATTTCTTTTTCTGTATATCTGTTGCATGGCCCCAGTAAATTCTTTGAGAGCAGGGACCCTCTCTCTAGCCCAGGTCTTAGTACTCAGCAGGTGAGTAATATATGTCTGTTCAATTGAATTGAATTGATGACTTGTGTGATCTAACCCCTTTAGAGAGGAAAAGAAATCAGAAACAAAAATGGGAGAGGAATTCTCACACCTGAATGCATTGATACTGGACAAGGAAAAGGGGAATTTGGGAGAGTTTCAGGACGCTTCAGGAGTGAAGCAGATGGTTGGAAGTCACAAGGTTTTGCCTTAAAAACAAGAAAGAAATGGACAGTCTTTCCGCCATCCCCTAGGGCAGACCCATAGTGATTCTTCTCCATGAAGGGAAAACATTTAGACAGCCGTTCTCCCCAGAGGAGGTAGCCCTTGATGGCCTGTAAGCTATCCCCACATATATTTATGTAGTATCCCCAGGCATTTCCTGGGGACAGCCCAGCTCAGGGTCGTGGTCAGTGGTCATTGTCTTCAGTTGGTGGAAAAGATAATGGGCTCCTCAGCAATAGAGGGGTGCACCCCACCCCCACTGCCCAGACCAAGTCATCACCTCCTGGCTGCCCTTTGATTAAAGCTGCCTTGGATTTTGCAGTATCTTTTGAACTGTAGCATCTGGAACTTGTCAACATGAAAAAAAAAAAATGGCAGAGGAGACTGGAGAACCTCTCCAGCCAAATTCTCCTAATGAAATAGGATGTTACCAGAAGCATTATGCTTAGATGTGTCTCTGAGAACAAAAAGATGCCCATTAGCACCTCACTCTGGAATACCTATTGTTATAATAACAATAATAGTAATAAATAGCACTTATGAATGCTGCACATATTATCCCTTTTGAGTCTCCCAATGACCTTGGGAAGGAGATTCTATTATTATTCCCACTTAGAGAAGGAGGAAACTGAGGCTGGTAGTGGTTAAGTGACTTACCCAGGGTCACACTAATAATAATAATAATAATGATAATGATAACAGTCTGAACCAATATTTGAACTCAGGTCTTCCTAACTCTAAGACTGGCACTTTATCCATGTATATCATGATTTATAAGCCGCTATTCACGCTCTCTAGTGGATTGGTGAGTTTTTCACACGGTCTATCATGGGCCATATGGGATGTTCAGGAGGACCAGAACTGCTAGTGGGAGAGCTGCCCATCATCCACCTTTGGTGTCCACCTCCACCCAACTCTTGCCTGTGTCTCCAAGAAGCTGTAGCATATTCCGCAGCCACACCATATAAAACTGTGTTGGGCAGAAGGGCTAAACCAGGTTGAGGGTAACTGAGGGGCCTCAAACCCCACGGTCCTCCACTGCATCCCAGGCATCAGCAGGTATCTTGACTTTGTCCTGCCACTGGACTTCCATGATGCTGGAGGAAAAAGTGAGGCTGGTGACTTTGACTCTTCCTCACTTCAATCCAATTCACAAGTGAGTGGAGACATCACTGTAATGTCATTGGTCTTCATCGACACGAAGGTCAAACAACAACATATTTGAGCTGACCCCTGTCATGTTCCTTTTATTCACTTGCTATATTGATGGTCACTCTGCTAGGCCCTGCCCTTAGGGAGCTTATATTTGAATGGGGTGAGGATACAAATAAGAGGGAGATGAAAGGGGCGAGGGAGGATATAACGGAGGACTTCCATTCTTGCTGGTGAAACCTGGAGAGTTAGGAGTAGAGGGGATAGGACTGAGGCTGGCCTGGAGCCTTCTTTGCAATAGAGGTTCTGGGAGGAGCTCCTCAAAGGAGAAGGGGGCTAAGGAGGTGGGAGGTGATGGAAAGGTCATTAGGGAACTTCAGGTGTGAGGGGATAGTTGCTAACACCTGTTTAAGATTACCTTTCTTCTATTCTGTATATATCTTCTCTTTACCTAGTGATTTACGTGTTGTTTCTCCTGTTAGATTGTAAGCTTCCTGAAGGCAGGAACTGTTTGTGTCTTTCTCTGAATCCTCAGTGCATAATGACAAGTTTAACACATAGGAAGTGCTTGATAAATCCTTGCTGACTGATTGCTTGACATAGAAGGATCATTGAAGTCGCCAGGGATATTTCAGGTAGAGCAAAGAAAACTTAGATCAATATGGTAGTTCTCTTCATGTATTTAAAGGGTTAATTGATTTCTAGACTTAAGAAAGTGATGCAGAAAATGTTAATAATACAGATTAAACCTAAAAGTGTTATGTATTATATTACACTAATATATATATATATATATATATACACATATACACATACACACACACACACACACACACATAGGGGCAGACAAGTGGCACAGTGGACTTGGATTCAGGAAGACCTGAATTCAAATGCAGCCTCAGACACGGAATACCTGTGAGATCCTGTAAGTAAGTTGTTTGCCTCAGTTTCGTCATCTGTAAATGAGCTGGAGAAAGAAATGGCAAACCACTCCAGTATCTTTGTCAAGAAAATGGCAAATGGGCTTGTGAAGAATTGGACATGACTGAATAACAACACACATACACACACGTGTGTGTCTGCACAGGAGAGCCACTTGTTGAACATTTACTAGTACACTATTGGCTGTATTTAAAATCTTGCTTCTGAAACAAACTGACTGGGTGACCTTGTGTAAATCACTTAACCTCTGAGTGGCTCAAGCAACCCTGATACTATAAGGCATATGGACAATGACTACTATTCATGGATAGGGTTTTTTATACACTGATGAAATCAGCTATGCAGTTCTTTATCTTTTGTCCCCTAAAACTTATTTTAAAAAAATTTGATCATACATAAAACTCGACAATTTCTTTTTTAATATGTACCTATTATAATTAAAAAAATAAAACAATAACTATTGTCATGCTTCCCATCTCACTTGTCTTTGGTTTCTAATCTTTTATGTAGATCTGCAACCAGAGTTGTGTTGGTAAATGTTTAACAACTGGCTTGCCACAAAAAAGCCCAAACATTCACCCACATTATTAACATTTTCACTATAATTTTCTTAAATCTAGACCTCAACAAACCAGTAACTCAAGCCATGATTCGTCGTATTTGCCAATTCCTCAGGTTTAAATGCTCATATGGAAAACTGGACATTTTGAGTGGTTAAAATGACTTGCTCAGGGTCACATAGTCAGAATATTTCTTGAACCCAGCTCTTTTTGAGGCTGAGATCAGTTCTATCTCCAATATATCCCATTGCCTATTTTACCTTCCTTCTATGCATGTGCATGCACCCACAGGTAAAAGCACATACATGTATAACCCACGCACGCAGCAAACACACATATGTGTATACATGTATACACACATGTGCATACATACATGGATGTATACATATATATGCATACACATGTATTTCAGTCACAATTGCTTTTTAATAATTAGTCCCAGTGACCATGAATATCATTTCTCAGATTGAAAACTTTGCTTAAAGCCCATAGCTTACACAGAGCCTTTTTTTTTCAAGCGTGATATAGGCGAAGGATACTTCCTTTTATTTGGCAGCATTTTAAAAAATAAACTACAAAGAAATAAATTGAACAAAACTTTTACAACCCATGGCCTCTGTCCGCTGTGTAAACTGATCCGAGGAGTTGAAATTCCATTGAAACTCATCATTTCAATCCAACGTGGCTTGAATTCCCCACATGCTTAACCTAGAGGTGGTGGGTCTCCCCTTGACCTAGGCTGAGTCCTTTGGAGTGATTCTTCCCCTGGTACCCTGGGCCACCGCTGTGACTGAGGGCAGGTTACCTCTCTTACAGCCTCTGAAGTCCAAATATTTAAACTAAGATTCACACGATGTTTCTATCACTAGCAACGTGGGGTCTGCACCAGAATGTGATAGGGTTTCACTTTCCCCTCCACTCAGTTAAACTTCCAGCTTGGGGTCAGTGTGAGTGTGTGTGTGTGTGTGTTTCTTCAAAGAGTAACTAGAACTATGTGGACCTAAATTGACTCAGAAACTTAATTATCTCAACGATCTTTCCTTCACCATCCTATGGGGTTTAATCCCTATGTAATCATCTTGATAAGTTTCATCTCTCTTCTTTTTAAAAAATTTCTTAGCATTTATCACCCATTATTTAACAAATACATCTTCCTACATAATACACATAGTAAGGGTTAAGAGGCAGTGTGAGATAGTGGCCAGAGAGCTGGCCCAGGAGTCAGTTTAAGAGCTCCCTCTGACCCAGACCATCTCTGTGACCCTAGGAAAGCCTCTTACTGTCCCCTGGCAATTCTTTAAGATTCTCAAGTTATAGACAAATTGCCCATATCCATAGGTTGAGGGAGCTACCATACCAGGAGCTCCCCATGTGGGTAAATGCATAGATCTGGACCAGCGGTGGGGAACCTGAAGCCTCGAGGTCACATGTGGCCTTCTAGTTTCTGGGGTGTGGTGTTTTGATTGAGTCCAAGTTTTACAGAAAAAATCTTTTTATTAAAGGGATTTGTTCTGTGAAGTTTGGATTCAGTCAAAGGGCTGCACTTGAGGACCTAGAGGGCCACATGTGGCCTTGAGGCTGCAGGTTCCCCAGCCCTGATCTAGACCAATTAGCCAATCAATTTATTTATAAGCATTTATTAAGCTATCACATCCCAGGTGCTCAGAATACAAAACCAAATTGAAACAGTCCCTGCCCTTAAAAGTTCATAATCCAATTTTCTCATTAATCCAGTTGAGGAGATAAAAGTATACATATAAGTGTATACAAAATAAATTCTTTAAAAACGTCATCTTGGGGGAGAAGAAATAGCAAGGGGGCAGAGGAGGAATTAAGATGTAGGAGATGGTGCTTAAAAGCTAAGCTTTGGAGGAAAGGAGGTTCTCTAGGTGGCATCTTTGTGCACAGAGCACTGGGCTTGGAAGTGGGAAGACTCATCTCCCTGAGTTCAAATCCAGCCTTGGACACTTACTAGCTGTGTGACCCTAGGCAAGTCACTTAATCCTGTTTGCCTCAGTTTTCTCATCTGTAAAATGAGATGGAGAGGGAAATGGCAAACCACTCTGAAGTTTTTGTCAAGAAAACTTCAAATGAGATCACGAGGGGCTAGAAAGGACTGAAAAATGACTGAAGAACAATGACAACAGCTAAGGGAACTCTGAGAGGCAGAAGTGAGGAGGGAGAACATTTCAAATCCATACAAAGGTCAGGGTACCAAAGATGGCATATAAGTGCAGTGAAAAGGTCAGTTTAGTTGGATCATAGAGTGAGTAAGATGTAGTAATATATAATAATAAAACCAGAAAGGTATATTGGGGCCAGGTTATGAAGGACCTTTTTTTAAAAACAATTTTTATTGATTAAAAAAAAAATCATTATAGGTTTTCCTGGAATCTCTCCCCTTCTTCCTCCCAGAAGCTATCCCATATAACGAATAGTACTTTTGAGACAAAAAAGAAAGAGGGGAAAAAATCAGCTTAACTGATCAATATATCCCAAAAGTCCAAAAACATGTACAATAATAATAGCTAGCATTTATACAGTATTTACTATGTACCCGGCACTGTTCTAAGCAGTTCATGAATATTATCTCATTTGATTCTCACAATAACCCTGGGAAGTAGGTGCTATTTTAATCTCTATTTTACAGTAGAGGAAACTGGGCAAACAAAAGTTAAGTGACTTGCCCAGGGTCACACAACTAGTAAGCGTCTGAGGCCATGTTTGAACTCAGGTCTTCCTGACTGCAGACCCATTCTTCTGTGCACTAAAGTGTCACCTAGCTGCCTTCTGAGCAATACTTGTGGGTGGAAATGTCTTTGCATGTTTTCTTAGTCAAGCTTGTTCTTTATAATTTTGCAATATTCACTTTTTTTTATGTTTGTTCTCTTTACATTGTTATAGTCAATGTGCATATTGTTTTCTTGGCTCTAACTGCTTCACCGTACATCAGTTCAATGTGAATCTTCCCATGCTTCTCTGTGTTCTTCACATTAATCATTTATTACAGTATGGTAATAATCCATTACATTCATAAGCTATGATTTGTTTAGCCATATTCCCCAATTGTTGGGCATCCATTTTGTTCCTTTGATTTCACAAAAAGTGATGCTACAAATCTTTTGATGTATGTGGCCACTTTCTTCTTATCAATGACCTCTTTGGGGTGTAAGCCTAGTAACAGAATCTCTGAGTTAAAAGATATGGACTTTTTAGTCACTTCAACCACATCGTTTCACAAAATGGTTATATTGATTTACAGCTCTACCGACAATGCACCAGTATGCCTATCTTACCACAACCCCTCCAACATTGACTATTCCCATGTGTTGTCATGTTTGCCAGTTTTCAGGGTTGTTTTGATTTGCATATCCATAATTATAGGTTATTTGGAACATTTAACCATGTGGTTGTTAATAGTTTGCAATATTTTTGAGAACTGTTAATATCCTTTGACCACTTATCTATTGGGGAATGTATTTTAGTAATACACACACTATATGCATACACATACATATAATAGATATCAGTTTATGTATCTTGAATATCAAACCATCATCAAAGAAATCTAACACGAAGACTTCTTCCCCATTTGACTATTTCCTTTCTTATCTTAGGTGCATTAATTTTGTCTGTGCAGAAGCTTTTCAGTTTCATGTAATTAAAGTTATCTTCTTTTTTTTTTTCCTGCAATTACTTCTATTTCTTGTTTGGTTAAGAATACTTCTCTTACCCATAGTTGTGAGAGGTCTATGGTGTATAATATGCTTTTCCTCTAATTTTTTAAAATGACATGATCTTTGATACTGTCGCATATGCATTTAGAAAGAATTAGGAAATATGGTATAAAATGTTGGTCTAAGACAAAATTCTGCCAGACTGCTTTCGAGTTTTTTCAGCAGTGAAGGGTTTTTGGTAACAAACTGAATTTTTGTTTTCTGTCCTAGAAGCAATAGAGAATCATTGGAGTTTCCTGGGCAAGGGAGATAGAGTGTATGGTGAGTAAAGGCTACAGTTTTAACTAGGTAGTATTTTCCTCTCCTCTCCCTTCAGGAAACAGGATTTTATTTAACCAAGGAGTACCTTAGATAATACAGTCTTTCTTTGTGAAATTAAATTTTGTTGATATTTTTCAGTTGATATTTCTTTTTCTTTTCTTTGCTTTTTTTTGGAGGAGGAAGGCAGGGCAGTTGGGGTTAAGTGACTTGCCCAAGGTCACAAGGCTAGTAAGTGTTAAGTGTCTGAGGCCAAATTTGAACTCAGGTCCTCCTGACTCCAGGCTGGTGCTCTATTCACTGTGCCACTTAGCCGCCCCTTTCAGTTAACCTTTCTTAATTATTTTCCGCTTTACTACCTTGCCTGCATTGTACAATCCCTTGAGGAGAGAATCTGACAACATATGGACTATTTTACACCTATAGTCTTCTATATCTCTATAGAGAAGAGGGAAATGAGTTTTAACAAGTATTCTCTGAGATTATAACTGGTCATTGAAAATAATCAGAATTTAGCTGCCTTTTAACATTGTTTTTGTTAATATAATCATCATCTGTAAAATGAGCTGGAGAAGAAAATGGCAAACCACTCCAATATCTTTGCCAAGAAAACCCCAAATGTGGTAAATGAAGAGTTGGACATGACTGAAAATGACTAAACAAAACACTATATAAATATTATATGTGTATGTGTGTATATATACATGTGTATGTATGTGTATATTGTTTGTTTAGCTTTTCTGAATCTGAATAATGAGATCATAGGTCTAGAATGAACTGTACGGGACCTTATAAACTATTCAGTTACCCCTCTCCCCCTTTCATTTTTCATATATGGAAACTGAGGCCCAAGGAAATTTAAAAAATTCAGGAAGTTTAAAATTTTGCAGGTGGAAAATATCAGATCCATAATTTGAACTTGGATCCTTTGACTCCTCTTCTAGTATTTTCTCCACTATACCATGGATCCCATCAAATTTCCCAAGTTTTTCCAAATTGTCTTTGTTTATCCTTTCTTAAAATACCGTCATGTGTTGATTTTTTTCAGCCCTCAGAAGAAAGATACTTTTATATAAAGGAAGCATTTTAAATTAACTAAAAAGGATGTAATATCTTGCCACAGTTATAGATAACATTTTAATGCCTAAAGGAAGTAGGAAAAGGATTTTGTTTTAATAAAAATTTTAAAATGTGTGTGTGAAGAAACACAATTTTCAGATGGAGCTTAAGCAATTTTGGACAGAAAATGAACTGTGGCATAAACATAAAAGAATTCAAATAATTTCAACGGTATAGGATGATGCTTCCTGTGGATGTGAACAATTTGGTGGTTTAAACTGCTGGAAAGGGATTTAAAGAGATAGTACGTACAGCAGACTATTCAATTCCATGAACATCTCAGTTTCTTCAGCCATTCCCCAACTCATGGACACCCACTTCCCCCCCCCCCCATTTTTCCATGACTGGATAGGATTTGCAGGGCCTCTTGGGTTAAAGTCAGAGGCACTGAGTTCAAAAGCTATTTTTGTGACTTTGGAAAAATCACTTCCCTTATCTGGGAAAGGAAATAGCAACTGGGTTAGAAGCCTGAGGTTGAAATCCCAGCTCTTTTATGTGTGACCTTGTATCAATCATTCATTTAAACTCTGGGTCCCATTTTTCTTCTCTACAAAATGAGAGAACTAGTTCTACAAGGTTCCTTCCTGTTCTAGATCTATGACCCTTTGATTTAGATGGGGAAAGGGGTGCCAGGGATGGGAAGGCACATAGATTCCAGGCAAAAGGAAGGACATGGACTAAGCCGGGGCAGCTGATGGGTTCAGGACAGGGTGAATGGACCAGTTTAGCCACTGACTGAAAGGAAGGAGAAAGGTAGACGATATCACACCTCCTCAATGCAGCCCACAGTGTTTTGTTAACAAACCCAAGCTCTGGCCAGCAAACAGAGTGACTCAGTTTCCTGTCGATAATTTCATCTACTTCTCTGTTTACCCACGATCTTGTTCCCCACGATCCCGGGAGAGGACCTCCCTTCTCCCTCCCTGCGGAAGTTAGCTGTTATAATTGGGTAGCCTTCTGTCCAAATGTCACCAGTGACACTGAGTTTTCAAAATAAAAGACAAGGGGGGGAAAAAGGATCATGAGGGACTCCTATTTCAAAGCCAAACCTTCAAGGACCAGGCTGGGGAAGCATGTTTTCCATATTACAAGCTCTCATTTAAATTACAAAAGTACATTGACATTTATTTCCCACTCCAGATGAATTTATCAGTACTTTGGTAATGAGGATCAATGATGGTTTAAATTACTGGGTCTTTTAGGCAGTTTCTTTTGATAGTTGCTATTTCCTCCACTTAGATTTCCTTATAGATTGCTGTTATTACGTGCACGGAGCTCAAGATCTCCCTAGACTGGAACTTTTCTCTATTTCATTTTATCTCAAGAGTGATTAAAAAAAATTCTGGGGATAAAGCACAATTTGGGATTTGGATCTGCCATCAGAAGGAAGACAAAAATATGTACTCTGATTCCTGGCATCTATTTTGACTTTCTAATGGGTAATAAACATTCTCTGATTTTTCTCTATTTCTTTCTCTCTGTCTCAATCTCTTTTTTTGTTTGATTCTAGACCTGTGATTTCATCAATAGAGGGAACTCCAGGTGTGCAAATTCCCCTCTACTGAGGCAGTTGGCAACTAACGTTTTGTACATGCAGACCTCTGACTTTATTGGTGTAGCAAGCTTCCAGTGAATGGGTGACCCCATTCCATTGATGAGGAAATTAAATGGGTAATATTTTTAAAATGTTCAAGTTTTAGAGAGTTGCCTTGGGTGAATGGGTTAAATGACCTGCCTACTTTTCCATAGCTAGCGTGTATAAGAGGAAGGCCTTGTACCCAGGTTTTTCCTGACTCAGGGGCTGGTAAGTCCTCTAACCACTAGGCTATACTGCATCATCATCATCATCACTATCAGCACCACCATCATCATCATTTGTATGCTTCTTTAAAGTTTGCAAAGTACTTGACTAAAAAAAGGGTAGGAAGATAGCACATTTGTGACTTCATTGGCACAGGGACCTCCCAGGTGTTCTCTCATAGGAACTCTTACAGGGTCAAAGAATGGGACTTTGTGACCTCTCTCCACCTTAAGGAGATCCTAAGTAACATTGTGACACACAGTAGACACTAAATAAACATTTGCTTATTGATGGATGAATTAGAATGTAGAGACTATTTAACTTATCTACAACTCCTGTAACAGCAGCAGCAGTAGTAGTAGTGATAGTATTAGTAGTAATAGTAGTAGTGATAGTACTAGTAGTAATAATAATGGTAGTAGTGATAGTGTTACTTGTAGAAGTGATAGTACTAGTAGTAATAATGGTAATGATAGTAGTAGTCTAGTACTATCCCTACTACTAGTACTAATATTAGTACTAACCAGTACTAGTATTAGTGCTAACTAGTACTAATGCTAGCAATAGTAGTAGTAATAATGTTACTAATTAGTAGTATCAATAGTAGTAGTAAATCAAGTGACTTGCCCAGGTCACAAAGCTAGGAAATATCTGAGACTGGATTTGAACTCATGTCTTCTTGACTACAGGTTATATGCTATGGTGCCACCCAGTTGATCCAGAGGAACTTAGGTCTTTTGATTCCAAATCTAGCCCTTTCTATTGAATCATATGTGCAATACTCCATAGTCATAGTCTCTGACTTCTGCCAAGAATGGAGGGAGGCACAATTTCTTGGTACATCTCCCCAAACCCTCCACTTTCCTCATGGGCTGATGTCCTTTTTCTGATCTTATGGACACATACACAAACACAGCGTTTATGTGTCTCTGTTCCCTCCCACTCCGTAGATTCTGTGACTCTGTCACTTACAAAAACTGGAGACTGGTGATAGTATATCTGGAATCCGTGGTGGGATGGAGGGGATGTGGGGTCAAGTCACCCAGCTCTCAGTAAACATCAGAAAGCACAAGTCCTTCTATGGTGTTGTTACTGCTACAGCTGTTGTTTGCCTAATGAGATTATAGGCAGGAGACACTCAAGCCAGGTTGTCTCTCTGTCCTGTTTCCCTTGGTGCCAACCCATTCAGATGCAGCATTCAGCTAGCTGCCTTTAGAGAAATGGGCAGAACCCAAGTGGGGGTTGAAACCTCCACATGGCGGCCCCCCCTCCTGCCCCCACCCCGTCCCAGCTTGTTATCTCTGCCTCTGCAGCCGGCACTCACTCTGAGTGAGGCTGGGTTATTGGTTCCAACAGATGTTGGAAAGTTTGCTTGTTCAGAAAGAGACAGGCAGGCCTTTCCCCAGACCTCTTTGATCTCACCTAGGAGGAAACTTATAATCTGTCCCTGCGAATCTCTGCAGTTGGGACTTGAAAGCCAGAGAGGAAAATGTGAAAAGAACAGGAAACAACACATAAAATAAAAACAAATGGTCTTTGAAAGAGGCCAGGGCCCTGCAAGGGCAGGGGCCACTCTGTGTTGAGTTCAGTACCTGGAAAGCCTCCTTTCAGATATTTTTTTAAGGCAGGGATATGCTAAATCAAGGACTTTTGGGGAGTGTGTGTGTGTTGGGGGAGGGGAGGAAGTAAAGAAGGGGCAGGAAATTTGAGTTCACTGATTCACCAAAGTGAAGTGGTTTCTTAGCCTTTGGCAATATGGAAGCCTTTGGAGGAGGGAGAATCATGCTGTAGTTCTTGTAGTGTCCATATCCTTTGCTAAACTATAAGCTCTATGAGGGTAGGAACCCCTTGTTATCCCTGCTCTGATGCTTATTACTTCTAGGACCTTGGACAAGTCACTTAATGATGTCTCAGTTACCTCACTTGTAAAATGAAGGGCCCCCATTGGATGATCTCCGAGGTCCCGTTCAGCTCCAGATTGATGACTTCAGATTCATAACCCTATAAAATTTCAGTTACCTAGACTTGGTACATCTCCCAGTCTAGCATAAAACTCAGTACCTAGTGGGCTCTTACTAAGTGTTTATTGAATTGAAAAAAACAAACAAAACCCTCCACTTTCCTCCTGGGCTGATGTCCTTTTCTGATCTCCTTTCAGTAGACTCTTGCGCAACAAGAACTCTGTCTGGTTAGTGACCCAGAAGTTTGGTTCTTCAGTTGTTTCAGTCATGTCTGTGACCTCATTTGGGGTTTTCTTGGCAAAGATACTGGAGAGATTTGCCATTTTTTTTTCTGCAGCTCATTTTACAGATGAGGAAACTGAGGCAAACAAGGTTAAGTGGCCTGCCTAGGGTCACAAAACTGGTAAGTGTCTGAGGCCAGATCTGAACCCAGGAACACCAGTCTTCCTGACTCCAGGCCAGGCCCTTTGTGCACTATGGCTTCACCTAGCTGCCCTGCCCAGATTTGAAGCTGATTACCCAATCAACAAGCATTTATTAAAGGCCTAGAATGTGCAGTTGCATTGTGTTCAGTACTGGGGATACAAAGATAAAAATGGGACACTCCCTTCTCTCCAGGAGTGTATCTTCTAGGGATATACATTATTTCCCTAGATGAATAAATATTGAATATATTCAAAATAAATACAATTGTGAGGCAGGGCACCAATAATTGAAGGGATCAAGAGAGGCCTCTAAAAGGAAGCAGCACTTGAGCTGAGCCTTGAAGAAGCCTAGAGGCTCTAAAAGTGAAGATAAAGAGAGAGGGCATTTCAGGAATGAGGCACAGCCTATGCCAAGTCCCAGAGGTAGGAACTGAAATTTTGTGAGTGAGGAAAAAAAGCAAGTAGGTTATTTTGTGTAGAATGTATCATCAGGCTAGAAGAAAAGCCCAGGGACAGATTGTAAATGTCCAGCAGAACAGACCTAAGAGCCAGGAGACCTCTTCCTTGATCCTAGATCTGACACTAACTACTCACATGTCCTTGAATGGATCACTTAACCTTAACATATATCAGTTCCCTCATCATTAAAATGAAGATAACTCATGATTACATTGCTCTCGAAGCTCAGAAAGTCCTTGAAATATTGAATTTTATTTGATTCTCAGTACAACCTGTGGAGGTAGGGAAGTCTTAGAGAGGCTAACAGACTTACCTCTAATTAGTGTCTGAGTTGGGTCTTCCTGACTCCAGGTATAATAAGACCTAATTTATCCATCTCACTTGGTTGTAATAAAGATCAGTTATATAAGAAAGGATTTTGAAAAGTATGTAAGCTAGGGTGATTTCCTTCTTCTGATTCATCCTTCACTAAGATGAGGTGAACATTTTGATTCCTTCTAAGAAGTTTAGTATGAGCTGAGGCTGAAATGTCTATTGGGGAAATTCCTATTTCAACTTGAAAAATGGCACCTGAGGCCAGCTTTTTAGAAGACTGAAATTACTTCACAAACATTGTATTTTCATATCATTATGATTTTTATAACCCCTGGCTATTCCTTTAAACACACACACACACATACATACACACACCCAGCAAAATAACTAATCTTAATTCTGAATGACATTATTGGCAGACTTTCATGCCTGCCACTTATATAACTCATAAGTACCCTTAATTATCATTTCAGAAGCTCTTTCTTAATCCAATTTACACAAACCCACAAATCCCCCTCCAGCCCTACTTTCACCCCCTTCCCAGGCTTTTGGATCAGAAAATTAACCATATCCATAAGTTTCCCTTCTTCTACTGATCAGGTACTCCCTACTGACCAGGTGGTCCCTGTTGCCCAGGCATGATTCACTGCTGGCCCCTTCCAGTGATGTGATATTGTTTGCAGCTGGTGCTCCCTATTTTAAATGCCCCTTAATGACTAGGTGCTGTCTAGAGACTTCTCACTGTTGCTATCAGCCAAGACACTAAATCGATCCAGTCTTCCTACTTTCCATGCAAAGTGGGAAATGGAATGGGCAGGGGATTCCCCCCATAGGAACTTTGGAAGAAGGAGAAGGGAAGGCAACAAGCATTGATTAAGTACCTACTACATTCCAAGAACTCTGTCGAGCACATTACAAATATTCACTCATTTGAATCTCACAACCACCCTGGGAGGTAGGTGCAATTGTTTCTCCCATTTAATACAGATGAAGAAAGTGAATCTGAGTGACTAAGTAACTTACCCATATTCACATAGCTAGTAAATGTAGCAGGTGGGGTTTGAACTCAGACCTTCCTGACGCCAGACCCAGGGATTTACCCGGTTTCAGGCTCTTTGGAGGAGGATCTAAGTGTATTGAGTTATTATAGTTTTAATTGTTATTATAAATAATAATTATTATTATATTCCAATGAGTCCGTGATCTCATCTATATAGATATTTCTTTCAGAGATACATGTCATAAACCATTCGTGTCTGCCCACTCTGCATGACTCGTCCAAATAATCCCACGGATTCATCACAGGGTCATGAATTCATGACAACATTCTAGGGACCTTGATGATATTCTCTTGAGGTTATCAATGGAAGACAACATTTGCCTATAGGTTTCCCTTGTTTTTGCTATACAAGTGGTCTATCTTTTTTTTTTTTAATCAAATGTTTCATTGATGCCTTCTCTTATGCTACTTTTCCTGTATAATTTCTTGTCTGTAATGTGTCTACTTGTGCCCAACCTAGTTAATATTATGAATACATTATTTTCTCACATTATTAATGATACAGTCATAACAAAAACTGGCATTTCTATGGCATTTTAAGGTTTACAAAGTGCTTTGCCCAGCACAACTTTGTGAGGTATCATTGTCCCCACTACACAGATAAGGAAAAAGGAAGTACCTGTGATCACAGATTCTATTATTTACAAGTGTTCCAGCAGGATTAGTGCCTTGTTTCCTGGGTTCAAGGTGTAAATTGTATAGATTTTATTAACAGTGGATTAAGGTGAGATTGAGTCCTCAGAGGAGGACCAAAAAAGATTATCCAAAAAAGATAATCACGTTTTCAGAATAATAACCCACTGTTAATCTGGATTTGTGAGAACTCCCAGTCAGGTATGAGAGGAGACAGTAGCTGTATTCAGTTCCACTTAGCAACACTGAAGATAGGAGACTAATGAACTAGAACCTTTAAAAAGCTACTCTTGGAGCTAGTGACAGAGATAGGATTTCAATATATCAATCAACGTCTATTTGTTAAGCCTCTACAAAGTGCCGAGCACTATGGTGAATATTGGGTATACAAGGACAAAAATGAAAACTTTCCTTGCTCTCAAGAAGTTTACTTTCTATGTACATATGATATGTATGTATTCTATGTATTCTATAATACACAGAAATCTATATAAAATTTATACAATGTATAACTCTTGTCAGAATCATCATGGAGATAGACATTTTCCCAATATCCTTTGGCCACTGATGTCATGGGACTGGTGGATTTTGGGGAATCACATCCACCTCCATAGTTATGATAATGTCAGGTTACAGAAGTAATTGGAGGGGTGAGGTACTAGTAGTTGGGGGTGGGGATCAGCAGCTATTTTATGTGGAAGGTGATGCGTGAGCTGAGTATTGTTTGTAGGGACTCAATGAAGCTCGAGTGAGGAAGGAGGACATCAGTGGTGGGAAAAAGCCAGTGAAAAGCAGTTGTGGATGAAGAACCATAAAAAGGTCAGTTTGATTGACTGTAGGAGAATGAAGAACAGGATATAGGGTGTAATGAGAACAGAAAGGTGTAGTGGGCCCAGGACATGAATCAAGAACCTTAAATGCCAAATAGGAGAATTTAAAAATTCATCCTACAGTAAAGTAAGGTGAGGCAAGGCAAGAAGAATTTATCAAGAGCTTGTGATGTATCAGCCACTGTGCTGGACGCTGGAGATGGAAGCTTGCAATCTAATGGGGCAACATGACCCACAAAAGGGAGCTAGAAAGCAGGGGTGGGGGAAGGGAGCAGGGTGGAGGAGGATGGTATTGAAGGCTGGAAAGTCTTCGTAACCAGGCAGGGGAGGAAAATTGGTAAGGAAGAGAGTGTCATTGTCAGACTTGCACTTTAGTAATATAAATTTGGCAGCTCTATGGATGATGGACTGGAGACAGTGAAGGCAGAAAGCCTAATTAGGAGGCTAATAGTCCTCTGGAAGAATAAACTAGCCAGGATTCCTGATTCCCAGAATGTGGGGGAGGGGAGAGAAGAGAAGGAAGCAGCTTGGAAAAGCTCTTTGCAACAATTCATGTAAGTGCATGTTCATGCTCCCTGGGTCACAGGGCTAAGGAGTGTGTGCATGACAGCATCAACTTTGTGCCACAAACAATCTGTACTCCCTGAACCCAAAGCTTTGCTCCTACTTTTCTCCCTATGAGAAGTGTCCTCTACTCCCTATTTCTGCTATCCTTCAAAACTAGCTTAAATACCACCTTCTCCATGAAGCCTCTCTTGATCTCCCTAGAGATTGATTGACTGATTGAACTGAGTCTTGAAGGAAGTCACTGACCTGAAGAGTCAAAGATGAGGGGGACGGAATGGTGCAGAGCTTTTCAGCCATGGGGGACAGCCGGTTCAGAAGTATGGGGATGGGTCATGAAGCATCTTGTGTGAGGAGAAGCAAATAGTCCAATAGTGCTTATGGGTTAAGCACTCAATAAAGACTTGTTGATAGAATGATCTTCAAAGAGGTCCCAGGATTTAGAATTCAAAGACCTGAGTTGCAATCTCTAATTTGTCATTTTACAATTTTGTGACAGCAAGCAAGTTGTCATACCCTCTCTGACTTTGTCTCCCCATCTGTAAAATGGTTATAACATTTTCACTGGCTACCTCAGAGGTAGCTAGTATACATTCTTTCACTCAATCAGCAATGATTGTGTACAGAACTATTCACAAGGTGCTAGGAAAGAGGAGATATAAATTTCACATAGGACATGGTTCCTGCCCTTATGGAGCTTATAGTCAGTAGGGGGATGGGAGACAAACATGCCCCATTAGCACACCTCAGTTGCTGAACAGTTATTGATCTGCCTTGCTGGAGGGAGCTTTCTTGGCAGGAGTTCCTCATGCTTATTTGCTTTGAATCGAAACAATTTAAGAGTAACAAGGAACGAATGAATGAACGAAGAGTTTATTAAGTAAGCATTTCTATATGCATGGCATTATGATAAGTGCTAGGGATACAGATAGAAAAGTCTGATGTCCTTACTCTCAAGGAGCTCACGATCTTAGGAGATTTGGGGGATTTCAGTTACAAGTCAGAAGAAAGATCCATGGTCCTTAGGGTGGGGCCTAAGTGAATATTAAATGACTCTTATAACAACAACCCTCCCATATAAACCAAAAAAAAAAAAAAATTGTCCTTTATTATTCACTGAAATGGGCCCTCCAGCATTGTACCTGTAATGCAGGATGTTTCCTAGGCATAACCTGGACCTTACTCAAAGAACAACCCTGAACCACTAATGAAGGGAGAGGGAGCATGTGGGAAGGGGGAGAAGTAATGGAGGGGTATGATTGTTACCTGGAACCACATGACTCTTAATGACTTTTCCTAGGTTTCTAGCCCCTTTCTCCAATCCTGCCCACTAGAAGAGTTGAATACCATGAGTCTTAGTTGGGGGTGGGGAGTGGGGGGTGAAAACACTGTATTCGATAAGCATCAGACTATAATTGACATCAAGGAAGGATGAGGCTTATTTATGGTGTTCTAAGGAGGCACTATTAGAAGCCATGGGATGAAAGGAAAGGGAATTTTAGGCTGAATTGCAGGATAATTTCCCCACCAGCGAAATCAATTAGACTGTCTAATAGTCTCTGAAGATTTGCATCTTAGCATCAGTTACTTCAAACCGACTTGGCAAAGCTCTGGAGCCCCTGCAGGATGTGTGGGCATGTTTGAGCCCCCAGGAGGGGAGCAGGATGGAATACTCTGCCGCCTTTTTCTTCTCTCCCTCATTTTCATGTTGCCATGACTTACTGACTGCAACAAAATATGCCTCCCTTTGAATCTCTTGCAATAAAAATGACCTCTCTGTATTTGATCCAGACTGACTCATAAACTAAATGGATATTTGCCAGCAGTATGTGCACCTTACCTGGAAATAAATGCTTGGGAGGGGAGGGGAGGGGAGGGGTGTAGTGGGGTGGGGTTCTGATGTCTAACTGAGAATGTTAGACTTGCCCCCATCTTGCTGGTTTTTTTTTAAAGTATGTTCTTTAATTGCTGATTTCCTTTTCCTTTTTTTTTTTTTTTTTCTTAAGCTGATACAAAATGCACTATTCAAAACCCTTCAACTCTGTATGGTACAGTTTTATTACAAGAAATTCCCCTCACATGTAGGGTCCTGGAAAGCTACTCCATATTCAAGGTATATTGTAGGCCATCATTCATTCAAAATTATGGCTCACAAGTCCCCATTGATGTGTTTCTTTTAGCCAGTCAACCAGATGATACATTAGTTTAAAGAAAATGATGTTCAATTACACTGTATAACAAAACAAGAGACAAGAAATAGTCTACTCCCCACTCTTCAACTCCATATACACAGATACAACTGTTCCACAGTTTAACATACCTCCATAGGTAAAAGGACTCTTATAGGGAATCTGTAAGGCCAGGGCAACTCATAGTTGAAGGGAAAGTATCTCTTCCTCTCTTATGCTACTTTCTACCTTCCTGAAGAAACACCATTATCTTTTCACTAGCATTCAAATAGTTAAAGCAAGTTACCAAAGCCTTCAAAGGTCTACTAATACTATCATCAGAGCTGCTCTCTGAGCTACTGAACTGCTGCTACTGATGTATATGTGTTTTTTTTTTTGTTTAATTTCCATAAGAGAAGGTGCTTTCATCTCTTTTAGCACATGGCCTCAGGGGCTATATGTTAAACTTTACTCACACTCATCATGCACCTATCCATCCATTGTCCTTTTTTGTAATATTCATTTTTTAGTTCTTTGGAGAAAGTTGTGTTTTATATCTCATTGTATTGAAATGGAATTATTTCTATTATGTCTTTCCCTTATTTGATGTTCAATTACTTGCTTAATTCTGGTTATATTTCCTTCTTTGGAATCCTTTTGCACTTGCTGTATGTATCCCACTCATGGGATACATCAGTTGTTGAAGGAGGGCTTACACCTCTGGTGTGAAGACTTACTGAGCCCTTTTCAGACACTCAACTCTCACCTGTGGCACCACGAAACTGTAGTATGTACAGTAACCACACCCAGTAAACTGTCTTAGCAGACCTGTTAACCCAGTTTGTCGGTAACTAAGGGGTCTCAAACCTGTTGGTAAGTTAGGGGGTGTCTTAAGGGGTGTGTGAAATTTTATCCCAGTAAAATGGGCAGAGGAGAGCAACTTTCTCCAATAACAATGAAGGCTCAGAGCTTGGTCAGGTCAGATATTGAAGACACCAAGGTCATTCACTGTATCCTGGGTCATCACTAGTTGTCTTGTCTTTTATCTTGCCACTGGACTTCAATGACTCTGGAAGAGAGAGTAAGACTGATAACTTTGTACAACTCTACCTCACTTAAATATAATTCAAGCACAGGGCAAGACATCACCCCATAATGTCACTGGCCTTCTTCAAAAACAAAGGACAAAAAACAGTACCACTCCTGCCTGCACTTAATCAATATAGGAGCTGATAGCATAGAGGTAACATCATTAGGTAGGTATGTCTTCTTTGTCCCAGGAAAAGGATCACAGATCATGATGGAAAGGATCTTAGAGGTCATTTAGTCCATCCCTCTCCTTGGACAGATGAGGAAACTTTGACCCAGAGAGATTATGATTGCCTAAAGTCCCATGATTAGTAAGCACTAGAGACAGGATTAGAACCCAGCTCTTCTGAATCTAGAGCCAGCCCTTTTTGTATCATTAAAGTCTAGTATTTAGCATATTAAAGATCTCACTCAATTTTTGTTGAACTGAAATATCATCCATTTCCACCAAATGTGAAAAGTAGAGTGCAAATTTCAGTAAGGGGGTAATTCTAGTCCAGCTCTGGAGAAAACCATTTGCTGTTGCCCCATCCTCCAGATTATCAGAAAAGGAAGACCTGACCAGGTAATCACTGGTCAATTCCCATGGGATGGTCTTCAATATAATCCTCTTTCTCAGCAGGAACCTCTACTTCCCTTGAGTTTCCTCCATGGGACACTGGTCATTTTGGAAAGTGTATTTGAAGGGCTGTCTTTCCCCATTAGACTGTAAACTCCTAGAGGGCAGAGATAGTCTTTTTTTTTATTTGTATATTCAAGCTTAGCAAAGTACTTGACACATGGTAGGTGTTCAATAAATGTTTTGTAGGTACTTAGTAAATGTTTATTGACTGAGAGACTTGTTATGCTTGGTCCCAGGAGGCAGAACTTGAAATGGTGGAAGGTGGTTGTATCTCCATTGCCTAGTAAGCACTTAATAAAATGCTTGTGGAATGGCTGATCTTAGTTAAAGTTTTGGCTCTAACCCTTACTACTCGTGGGGCTTTGGACAAATAAACTTCTCAGTGTCTCAGGTTCTCTCAATCTAGGGCTTTAGATTAGATGGTCTGTCTAGAAGCCTTTCCCATTCTAAATCTGTGATCCTGACAAGCAAGCTCCCTGGCTGTGGGAGCAGTCCCAAAGGACTGTTCAGAATGTAATAGGTTCCCTTTTCTGGAAAGTTTTCCAGCAAAGGCTGATGACCAGATGTTGGGAGTGTTCTAAAGGAGTTTCTGGTTTGGGGAGAGATTGGGTGGGCTGGCTCTTGGGGTCCCATCCAATTCTGAGATTCGATGGTTCTGGGACTGTTTTACCACCACAATTACTGTCTCCAGAGTGGCCCAGAGGATAAGAGTACTGAATTTGGAGTCAGGAATCCTACCTCAGATACTTCTTAGCTATTTGACCAGAGGTAAATCACTTAATTTTTCTGAGTCTGTAAAATAAAGATAATAATAACACTTCTGGAAGCTAGGTGGTGCCATAGTGCACAGAGAGCTGGACTTGGAGTTGAGAAGACTCGTCTTCAGGAGTTCAAATCTAGCCTTAGACACTTACTAGTTGTGTGACCCTGGACAAGTCACTTAACCCTGCTTTCCTCAGTTTCCTGATCTGTAAAATGAGCTGGAGATGGAAATGACAAACCACTGCAGTATCTCTGTCAAGAAAACCCCAAATGGGGTCATGAAAAGTTAGACGTGACTGAGATAGTAATAGCACTTTCCTGACAGGGTTGTTCTGAGGGTGAAATGAAATAACATATGTAAGGTATTTTATGAACTTTAAAGTGTTATAAAAATATTAGCTTTTATTGTTGTAACACCCAAGCTTGTCATTAAAGGGCCCATCTGTACCTTGTTCCGACAGAGCTCTGTGGGTGAGGACTCCAACAGCCCCAGAAAGTTCCTTCCATCCTGAGCCAATCCCTGGGTGTAAAGATTTCCCATTGTGGGAGACCATACAAGGAGTACATTGTTTTTTTACAATTGACTTCTCAACAAAGACAAAGGGCGGGCCCGATTGACATCTCTTAAGCATTTCAATTGAAATGATGCCCATCCTTCAAGGGAAGATGACTCCAAAGGATGGACAATATGAATTTTGGCAGCAGCAAATCAGCTTTCTAAGATCCCACAAACATTTATTGAGTGCCTACTCTGAGTGAAAGGACTAAGCTCAGTGCTGGATGTTCAAAGATAAACCTCACTCCCTACCCTCAATGAGCTTATACTCTACTAAAAGGAAGTATGATCTGCAAATGAATAAATATGACCGAAGGTCCAGGGTGATCAAAGTAGAGGAGAGATCCAGGCAAAGGCTTCTAAGGAAAACTCTTGGAAAAGAAAGGGCAAATTGTAGTCTCGTTAGTGTTTAGGGGGATGGGGTGAACTTTTCCATGTTGGATGGAACATTGCAATTAACCTTGAGATATAATTCCATCCTGCTTATCCCGACATACACAAAAGCCTTAGCTGGGATATTGAAATGAGCTGTGTTAGCACTCTGAGGTGAGGCTTACCAGCTTAAACCATGAGAGGGTGGCTCCTTGTTTTTAATTCAATTCCTGGCACAAGTCAGAAGATTCTATCAGTTCATCTTTTTGAAGTTTTTCTCTGTTCTTGCTTCCAACTTTATTAGTAAGCTGGCATCTACTGTTAGATTCAATTCAATCCAACAAGCATTTATTAAACACCTACTTTATGTCAAACAGTGGGTATCTGAGGACCAGAAAACCAGAGCCTGCCTTCAAGGAACTCATATACTTCTGGGGAGAAACAATATGTACCTAAATGAGTATATACAGAAAATCTACTATGTAATTTTGGGAAGGGGAAGAGAGCATGAACAATTGGAGGAATCTGATGAATAAATGGTCAAAGGATATGAACAGGCAGTTTTCAGATGAAGAAATCAAAGCTACCAATAGTCATATGGAAAAATACTCTAAATCACTACTGATTAGGGAAATGCAAATTAAAAAAACTCTGAGGTGCTGCCTCACACCTGTCAGATTGGCTAATACATCAGAAAAGGAAAATGACAAATGAAGGAGGGGATATGGGAAAGTGGGACACCAATGCATTGTTGGTGGAGTTGCAAACTCATTGTGAATCATTCTGGAGAGCAATTTGGAACTATGCCCAAAGGGCGATAAAACTGTGCATACCCTTTGACCCAGCAATAACAATACTAGATCTGTATCCTAAAGAGATAAAAAAAAGGACCTATATGTACAAAAATATTTATAGCTGCTCTGTTTGTGGTGGCAAAGAATGGGAAATCTAGGGTATGTTCATCAATATGGGAATGACTAAGCAAGTTGCAATATATGATTGTGATGAATACTGTTGTGCTAAAAGAAATAATGAACAGAATGGATTCAGAAAAACCTGGGAAGACTTACATGAACTGATACAGAGTGAGGTGATCAGAGCTTGAACACTGTACACTGTAACAACAGTATTATAAAGATGATCAACTGGGAAAGAACTATCGACTCTGATTAAGACAATTATCCAAGACAATTCCAAAGGACCCATGATGAAAAATACTATCCACCTCCATCGAGAGAAATGATAAACTCTGAATACAGGTGAAAACATTCATTTTTTTCCTTTCTTTTTTCTTTTGGTCTGTTTTCTTTTGCAATATGGCTAATGCAGAAATACGTTTTATGTGACTTCACATATATAATCAATATCAAATTGTTTACCTTCTCAAGGAATCCCTCCGTGGAATATGTGGGAAGGAGGGAGAGAGTTTGGAACTCAAAATTTAAAAAAGTGAATGTTAATTTTTTTTACACGTAATTGGGAAATGTTTGAAATGAGTTAAAATATTAAAAAAAAATTGGAGGAATCAAGAAGAGGCTCCTGCAAGAGGTAGCATTTGAGAGGAGGGATTCCAAGAGATGAAGGTGAGCAGGGAGCACATTCCTCCTGTAGAGCCTTGAATGACTGCCCAGAAACCACAAGGAAACTCCCGGCGAAGCTAATAAGCTAATTCAAGCTTCTCGAGACAAGAGTATCATTCTGTCTTTATATCACTAGAGCCTGGCTCAGTGACTGGAGCATAGCAGGTGCTTTAAAATGTCTAGTCATGGCCTGAAGGAGCAGCTTCCTTCATACTAATATAAGGTTTCTGAGGTACTTACATGGTATCTTATTTTTGGTCCTCAACAACAACCCTGGAAGGTGAGTGCTAATTATTATTACTCTAATTTTTATAGATGAAGAAACTGAGGTAGACAGATGTTTGGTGACTTGGAGACAGCTGGATGGTGCTGTGGAGAGAGCACCGGGCCTGGAGTCAGGAGAACCTGAGGTCAAATGTGACTTCAGACACTTACTAGCTGTTTGACCCTGGACAAGTCACTTAACCTCTTTCTGCCTCAATTTATTCAACTATAAAATGGGGGTAATAATAACACCTACCTCCCAGGGTTGTTGTGAAGATAAAATGAAATAATATTTGTAAAGTATTTAGCATAGTGCCTGGTACATAGTAAGTACTTTAGAAATTTTGACTATTAATAGCAACTATTTTTATTATATTCTCTGCAGTGTTGCCATTCTTTACCTTGTCATCCTGTGTAACACTCCATAAATCCTCCATCCACTATGCTAGCAGCTCTTCTCTGCCATTTGCTCCTGTTATATGGCACCAATGGCTGTCCAGCCAGGCCCACCTCCTCTTAGGTTCATCCTCCTGAATGATATATTATGCTCCTTATTGCATACACAACTTAACAAAGCCTACTTATGTCTGTC
>NW_027185573.1:5526389-5595371 GCF_028583685.1 Petaurus breviceps papuanus | reverse complement strand
TCTCCCTTTTTCTCCCTTTTTCTCCCTTTCTCCCTCCCTCCCCAGGGTCACACAGCTAGTAAGTGTCTGAGACCAGATTTGAACTCTGGTCTTCCTGACTCCAAGCTAGAGTTTCTATACCTGGTATATTTCTCTTACCTCTTCAGATTGGTGGCAGGGATCCCAGCCTCATTAAAGCTGGGATGGGTTCAAGAGAAAGCTGACTTCCTTAGGTCACATTTTTTTTTTCAGTTCTCTAAATATGAATTCAGATGTTGTTGGCAAGGGTTTCAACCCTCCTCTTTTCCTCCCTCCCACTTTCCTCCGGGCCCCACAACAAAACAGGCCACAAAATGAGTTTGATAATGAAGCATATTAATGGCCCAAATGCAGCCTCGAATTTGGGATTTATTCCTGTAGATCGCATGCTGAAACTTGACTTGTGCTCATGTGCAGATGTGTGAGAACCCCTGGGCTACTGAGGTTGCTAAGACAAAATGCAGTTACTAACATCAGAATTGATGATTTTTCTGTTGTCATTAGAAATCTCAGCCTGGGAGGGGAGGCATAAGGAAGGAGTGAGGAAGACTGGAATGGGGGGTGGGAGGGAAGAAAGATAGTTTGTTGGAGGGTTGATTTCCTTAGACACATACAAAGGAAAGACTCTCAAACTTAGGGGATTTTATTTTCCCCTCCAAATCCTCTGTTGAACAATCTTGATCATCAAAGAAATTATCCCACTTTGAGAATACATCTAATCAACGTTAGTCCAATTGCTGCTCATCTAAGTGGGAGACTCTTGTCCAAAGACCAACACATAGAATCCCAGAGCTAAAGATCCTATCCCAGGCGTAGAGCTAAAAGGGGCCTCAGAGGCTAACATTTTACAGATGGGGAAACTGAGGTCCAGGCACCTGAGGTTTGGAGTCAGAGGTCCTGGGTTCAAATCATGCTTCTACTCCATACTAGCTGTGTTTACCTTGGACAAATAATTTATCTTCTATCTGTAAAATGAGTTTTTCTACACAGAATGTAAGCTCCTTGAGGTCAGGGACTAAAATGTTTTGATATTTTTTGAGGCCCTGGAGATATAAGAATCTGGCACATAGTAGGTACTTGTTGACTGAGTGATCTCCAAGTTCTTTTTATAAGCATTTAAGTGTGTACTATGATCCAAGCCCTAGTAGAGGGAAGGGGGTACAACATTTATACAGATAATAATAATAGTTAATATTAGCAAGTATTTGTAGAGCTCCGAAGGTCTGAGAAGTACTTTGCCAGTGTTATCTCAGCTGAATGGATAATTACTGAATCATACTTTGAGGAGGAAGAGAAAATTCACCATTAGGAACCTGTAGGAGTGGGCACATGAGCTGAGCCTTGAAGGAAGCTGAAGATTCTAAAGGGCAGAAGTGAAAAGGGAGTGCATTCCAGGCGGGGAGGGGTGAAGGGGTGGAGGGGGGCACAGCCTGAGCAAAGGCATGGCAATAGCTAATGAAATGTTCAGTCCAGGGAATGTGCTTGGTGGGTAAGTAGTCCAGTTTGACTGGAATGTAGAGTGTCTAAAGGGCTGATAGGTGGTGTAGTACATAGAGCTCTGAACCTATAGTCAGCAAGATTCAACTTTGTGAGTTCAAATCTGACCTCAGCCACTTACTAGCTGTGTGACCCTGGGTAAGTTATTTGACATTATCTGCCTCAGTTTCTGTAAAATGATCTTGAAGAAGGAAATAGCAAACCACTCTAGTATCTTTGCCATGAAAACCCCGAATGGGATCATGAAGGATTGGAAAAATGACTAAAAAGAATATGTAAAATGGAAGTATTGTGAAATTAGTCTAGAAAAATCATCTGTAGCTAGACTGTGGGGACTTTAAATGCCAAACTGAGGAGGTGTTTTATCTTAGAGGCAAGAGGGAGCCACTGAAAATTCTTGAGTGAGGGAATAACTGTGTTTCAGGAGGATTATTTTGGAGCTGATTTGGGGGATAGATTAGAGAAAGCAAATGCTGGAAGCAAAGAGATCTTGATCTTACTAGAAGCTATTGCAAGATGAAGCAACTTTCATGAGTGGAGAAATGGGAAAGGATGTGAGACTTACGGTGGAAGGAGAATGGACAAGACTTAAAAATTACAGAAGAATGATTGGGGATATTTCATAACTAGGAGTTGTCTCTTCTTCCCCCAAACATTCCTCAGTGCCACTGATTTGATTTAGGACGCTGGTCTGGCTGGGCCATTGACGTGACCCAGCATACATTTCTCACCTTCCTTAGAAGAGAGGAGACTTTCTGAGGATTTCATGGGGGTTTTTCTCAGTACCAGCATCATCTGTTATTTACAGCTGGAAGGGAGCTCTGAGGCCATCTACTCCACTGGCCTCATTTTATGCTTGAGGAAACTGAGGCCCTGAGAGATGAAGGAATTGGATCCAATTCCCTGGCATCACACGCGGTAAGCAGCAGACCCTCTGGTTCCAGAGCCAAGGCTCTTCCCACTGGAATTTAACTTCCTTGTAATCTCACCACTCTATCTTATGAACTACATCATGATAAAAAATGAAATGAGGCTCCCTCCCTCCCTCTTCCCCCATAAAAATTGCTAATAAAATGTAATAAAAAAAAGATCCCCAAAGGGCTTTGGGGGAATTTCATGGAAATGAGTAAGTCGGTCGGATCCCAATGAGAATACAGGCACGGAAACTCCAACACTGTAATTACTTCCCTGTTCACAAGCCCGTCTGTCCCAGAGACACAGTAAGTCTATAACTCTTGTGGGGTCTGCAAAGGGTGCCTGGGCCACTGAAGGGAAGCTGCAGAGATGGCTGGGAGGAAAGGGATGGAGAGGTGGTAAGGCATGCCGTTGGGAGATGTTTACACCTTGGAACCAGGGATGTTCGACAACTCGGTGGGTGGGGGTTAGCCATGGCAGCCAGAGCCAAAGAAATCCCTTAGTATAGACAAGTCTCCTTTCCTTGAGGTATGTGGGGTCACCAGCTGGATCCTGCTGGTGGTGAGAATTTTCAGAAAAACCCCTTCTGAAAAGAAATGCTCTCCTCTCAGCCTTTCTGGTTTCAATCTTCCATGCTTGGCTAAATGTTTTCTTTATCTTTTCATTCTAGAGGTAGTATCAGCCTGCTTCTACAGGGGGCTTTCAGAGTGGGCTTTTGACTCAATTAATAGTAATAAAAGCCACCAAATGTTTATATTACTCTATCGACAACATTTGTCAAGCACCTACTATGTGCTAGGTGCTTCCTTTCTGAATGGGAAAGCAAGAATTATAAATTATACACACAGATACACAGACACATAGACACACACATACATATATGAAATGTGCACATTTAAAGACATCTCTATGCCAAATGTTCATGTGGACTATTTGTACCCCATCCGTGGTAAAGCACCCCGAGCTCCAATTGGCCTGACCAATCACAATCGGACACACTGTACCTTGACCCTGACATAGTGATGTCATTTTGGTTCTCTTTGAGCATGAAGCATAATAACCACCTGATATATAAGCATATGTATTATATGCAGACTTACATATATCTACCTCTATCTACAGAATAAATATCAATTTAATAAATATTTATTGTTCAATTGTGTCATAGGATCATAGGTATAGGACTAGGAAGGGCCTTAGAGACCACTTAGTTGGACTCCCCCTTATTTTTTATTATTTTTCAATTAACATGTGCCTATTTTCTCCCCTTTCCCTCTCCAAACTGGAAAAAAAGAAAATAAAAAACAAAATCTTTATAAAAATATGCATATTTAAACAAAACAGAATCCCACTTTGGCCATATCCAAAAACACAAATCTTGTTCTCCATATTGAGTTCATCATCTTCCTGTCACAAGGTTGGACCTCATCATTTTACAGAGAAGAAAACAATGCCCCAAATATGAAACCCAAAGTTATACAGGTGGTGAATAGCCAAGTCAGAACTTGAACCCAAGTCCCTTGACTCTACTATGCACTGGGATTACTTCATGATAATAGCTATTCCAAAGGGGAGTTGGTTGCCTCTGAAAGTAGTGAGCTCTCTATCTCTAGAAGTCTTCAAGCTGAGGCTGTATGAATACCCATCTAGAATGTTTTAAGAATGATCCTTTCCTCAAGATGCCTCTGCCCTGCGCTGTTTTTGTGTGAGGTGTTCCCTCCCTCCAATGGCTTAACTTGGCAGAAAACCATCCTTCTACCCAGAGCTTTTAGGCCTCTTGCCCCTGCTGCTGTCCTTCCCAATGACTTTGGTGATTTTTGTAAAGCCACCAACTCAATCCCTTCACCCTTCTTGGCCCTTAATGGGAGGTTACTGAGCCCCAATAAAGCAAGGGGTACAAGGGAGGTAAAATTCCAACAATGAGGCCTGTCAAAAGCAGCCGCAGTTGGGGACTCAGCTTCTCATGGATGGAGCCCATGGGCCAATCTGAAATGCCGATCCTTGGCAACCCCAAAGACTCTCCTGGGAAGGCAAGTAACCAAGGGAAGGAGTGACATTTTCGCTGACCCTGGCTTTCATGAGGCCAGAGGCGGGCAGCTGGCAAAGGCTGGCTTGGAGGGTTGCTAGGAGGGGCTGGCCCCATGGCCCTGAGAATCCTCATCCCTGGGGAACTGAGGTGGGGAGGGCAGGCTGACTACAGGGCAGGAGGGGGCAAACAGAAAGACCCAGGAGAGCTTTTGCATTTTCTCTTGTCTGAATTTTGCAATCTCAAAAAAGCTGTCCAGTGGGATATTGGCCCTGACTAGTTTTTCTCAGTTACTTTGAAACGTTTTGGTGTAAATTGAAGCCTGGGAAGGAAGGAATGTGAATAGAGACTATATATGAATCTGTCAGTCAATCAGCAAGCATTTCTGTCTTCTTACTCTCTTCCTGCCATTATATTCTGTGCTGGGAATGTAAAGACAAAAGGAGAACAGTCTCGGTACTCAAGGAACTTAGAGGCTTTCTTACAACATCCCGGAGGAGTGGTTATCTTGCTTCATTTTGAAGTAATACAGTAAGGGGGAAGCCCACCATCTTCAGGGGCAACTCAGATGTAAATATCTTGGGGGGGAGTGAGGACTATTCTATTTTTGTATCCCAAGTACCTAATAGATAGAAGGCCCTTAACAAATGCTTGTTGACTGATATGTGTACATGTAGTTTCTTTCAGGGGCAGCTAGGCAGTAGTGAGTAGAGTACTGGGTCTGGAGTTAGGAAGATTCATCATCCTGAGTTCGAATCTGGCCTCAGACAATTACTAGCTGTGTGACTCTGGACAAGTCACTTAACCCTGGTTGTTTCAGTTTCCTCATCTGTAAAATGAACTGGAGAAGGAAATGGCAAATCACTTCAGTATCCTTGCCAAGAAAACTCCAAATGGGGTCATGAAGAGTTGGACAGGGTGACAAACTGAAGGGTATCCAGAGGAAGGCCACCAGGCTGGTAAAGTCTGGAGTCTAGGTCCTATAAGTATCAGGTGAAGAAACTAGGGATGTTTAGCTGGGAGAAGATAAAGGGAAGAAAATGAGGCCTGGCTTCAAATGTCTGAAGGGTTTTTGTGGGGAAGAGGACAAGCCATTCTGCCTGGCTAGTGGGGAATAAAAGATATAATTGAGGCAGGTCAGGAAAAATGTTCTGGTAATGAGAGATGTTCAAAATTTGACTGGACTGTCTTGGGAGGGGAGTGGGCTGCACTTCTTTGGGGGTATTCGGGTGCACCGGAGTCAATCCCTTGCTGGACTTTTAGATTTTGTATTTCCTCTTTCTTTTGGTTATTCCCAAAGCTACTATAAGTAGGCCAGGCTGCCATTGAGACCCTGTGTCTCCTCAGGGACCATCCCCACATCTTCTGATTCCTATTTTTGCTTAAGGGTGAAGCTTCAAAGTCCAGGAAGAAGGGTGGAGAGGGTGGGACGAGAAGGGGTGGAGAGAAAGATAGGATCTGAGAATCATAAAGCAGGGACTCAAAACTCCTCCAGTCCTCAGGATTAGACTTGTTGGGTTTAGCCCCAGGGTGGGCAGAACCAGGACCGGAGACTGGAAATTGCAAAAGGACCAGTTTAATTTAGCCTTGATGTCAGGAAAGACTTCCTAACACCCCAAATGGAATAGGCCACTTGGGTAGCCCATTAGTAGCAGGATTCCCATCCCTGGAGTTTTCCTGAAAGCAGCTGTTGAATGAGCCACTTGGCATAGATGCTCTAGTAGGGGGCGGGATGTGGATTCCTATTTAAGGTCTGGCGAGGATGGGTGACCTCTAAAGTTCTGGGAGTTGGTCTTTCCCCCCCCTTCTCTCCTTCTGCCTACTTAGGGCCCATCTCCAGGCATCCTGGTCTATATCTTGCCACTGGATCCAGATGGCTCTGGAGGCGAAAGTGAGGCTGGTGAGTTTGCACAGCTTTGCCTCACTTAAATCCAAATCATGCCATCATCTTCCTGATGTCATGGTCCTCTTCAGGGATGAAGGCCAAACAATAACTACCATCTGCCTAACCCTGTGCCTGCTCCTAGAAGTGTAAGAAGGTATAATAGACATCAGCCTTGCACATTGCTGAATGTGATCACAGGGAAGGTTTAAGGGGCTTGAAATGTTCATCTTGGTCAGCCAGTCAATAAACATTTATGAAGCACCTACTATGTGCCATTTGGAGAAGGACATGGCAAACCACTCCTGTATCTTTGCTAAGAAAACCCCAAACGGGGTCACAAAGAGTCAGACAAAACTGAAAGGAATGACCAACAGTGAATGGGCCAGACACTGTGCTAAGCGCTGGGGGAGGAAGACTGTGTTTAAGCCAGGAAGGGCTGTCATATGGAAGAGGTATTTGGCCTGATCTGCTTATTCCCACAGGGAAAAAACCAAACCAGACCAGGTATTAAGCTTTTGTCTAATTTTGTCCCATTTAGTGAGGAAAAACCTCCTAACAATGGGTGGAATGAGCTGCCTTCTAAAGTAATGACTTCCTTCAGCTGAAGGCCTTCGAGCAAAGGTTGGATGACCATGTGTTGGGGATGGTGGCCAGCAGGCCCATTTTGGGGGTAGGGGTTGGACCAGATGACTGACAAAGTTCCTTCCAAATCCAAAATTCTGTGATTCTCTCACTGAAAAATTGGCTGAGTAGAATTGAAAACAGGCTAACAGGCCCTCGTCAGGTTCCTCTCATTCCCACCTCCCCAACTACAGGCCTGCAAATGTTCTGTGAAGCCATGCCAGCACTGAAAGGTCTGCCTGGTGTTTCTCCTTAAACACCAGGAGAACGACGGGATGCGGCCCCTTCTCTTTGCCCTCATCTGCCCTACCTGTTCTGTGTCTGGGAGAACCAAGAGTCTGGACTTTGCAAAGCCAGGGATGGAGGCCAAGGGGGCCTGCCATCCTTACTTCCAAAGAAAAGAAGTTAGCTCAATTCAATCCATTGTGTGCCATGCATGGTATAAGGCACCAGAAATACACAGATAAAAGTAAATCTTGCCCTCTAGGATTTTAGATTCTACCAAGGAAAGAGGGGTGGGATATAGCATTTACTTACTAGCTATGTGACCCCAGGTAAGTCACTTAAACCACTCTGAGCCTCAGTTTTCTCATCTGTAATGGGAACAATAATTACATCAACTATCCATGGTTGTTGTGAGGGTCAAATGAGATAACAACATATGTATGGTGTTTTATATTATAAACCTTAAAGTGCTATATAAATTCTAACAATTTTATTTAAATATATGTACACACACGTGTGTATATATATATATATATATATATACATACATACCTATCTATTCCTCCCACATGCATGTATGTATTTGTGGAGAGAGAGAGAGGAGAGAGATAAGTGGGGGAAGGGGGAAAAAGAGACAGAGAGAGAGAGGGAGGGAGAGGGAGAGATGAGCGGGGGAAGGGGGAGAAAGAGAGGGAGAGGTGGTACGATGGAGTGAGCAGTGCAGTTCTGGATTCAAATCTTGCCTTTAATATTTACCATTTGCATGACCTGAGACAAGTTGGGCCTCAGTTTTCTCATCTGTAAAGTGAGGGGGTTAAAGTAGACCATCTTCAACATCTATTTCCATTTTGATTCATGATGCTAAGTAATGAGTAGACAGTATGTATACAGTGCTTTAAGGTTTTGCAAAGCACTTTATTAATATCACCTCATTTTGTCCTTACAAGGACTCTGGGAGTAGGCATTATTATTTTTCCCATTTTACAGGCGAGGAAACTGAGACAGAATTTAAATTATTTCCCGAGGATCACCTAGCAAGTAAGTATCTCAGGCCACATTTGAATTCAGGTCTTCCCTCCTTCCCTCCTGCTTTTAGGCAGATAGGTCTGTGCACCTAAGTAGATGCAAATTATATATGTGAGGGAGTATGTGGGGTTGTTACGTTTTGCCCATGTAGGTCATATATATATATATACACACATGGGTCTGTCTGGATGTGACTTGTGGGGAGGCAAGAATAGACATCATCTCTAGGGTCTCCTCACTCACTTTTCTCCAAGGGACACTTTAATTCCTGCCTGTGGAAGGAAGTAGGAGGTTGGGGTCAGAGGCTGGCCAATCTGGTCTTCTCAGAGAGAAGAAATAGAATTACATCCATCTGTTCCCTGAAATATTATTAGTCTAGGGGAAGTAATTTTTAGGTTTAAGCTACATTTCCAATAAGTATTTCAAAATGGGAAAGGAATATGTGTGTATGTGTGTATGTATGTATGTATTTCCAAGGCTTGACTCACTTCCCAGTTCTAAAATGAACATACATAGCAAACAGAAAATAAGTCTATTAATCTAAGTCATTAGTAAAACAGAAATAGGAGAAAATACTTCCCCCAATATGAGAAAATATACATGGGAGACATACCAGCTAACACAGAATGAATGAGCTCACTTTTGGGAATGAGAAGACTCAGTTCAACCAAGAAAGAGTGTGTCAGGTCTCACCCAAGGTGAAATTCCCCAACATCTCTAGCTTAGTAAACTGGGAAAAGGACTGTGATAGAGATCACCACTTCTCTACATGCTGGTTTCTTCTCAGAATCTCTCTCTCCCCTCAGGAACCTGATGAGAGGTTGAAATTAAGCGTCTTCTCTGAAAGTAAGACTTGGTTCCTGGAACTTGAAGCAGGAAGCCAGAAGAAATAAGATTTCTTTTCTCTCCAGCCCATGGGTGGGCTTAGGTTTGATCTGTGAAGTTTGGATTCAGTCAAAAGGCTGCACTTGAGGACCTAAAGGGCCACATGTGGCCTCAAGGCTGCAGATTCCCCACCCCTTACCAAATCCATCTGCCCATGAATAATCAATCCTTGCCAATGCGAAGAGAGTCTCCCATAACTGACCTTTTGAGCCAAAACTTACATATATAATATAAATTTTAACTGACTTGGAGATAGAGAAAGCACCATAAAGAGTGTTTAGGGAAAATCTCTTGTAGGAGGTGTTATCCAAACTGGGCCTTGAAGGCAGTTAGGATTTCCAAGAGGTGGAAGTAAAGGAGCATTCCAGGCATGAGGTGACCACCTGTGCAAAGACATGGAGGTGGGAGATGAATTTCATGTACCTGTGTATCATTGATCTCCCTCCATTTCTCTCTCCTCTCCCAGTTCATTAGCCCAAAGAGTGACCTTGATGTCTGGTACAAGGGGAAGAGAGTCAGATTTAAATCACAGGACATGGGTTTAAATCCCAGCTTTGCCATGTATCTGCATGACTTTAGGCAAGTCACATAACATTTCTTGGCTTTGGTTTTCTATTCAATAAAGTGAGGGTGTTAAGTTAGATTAAATGACATTGAAGTTCTCCAACACTAAAGCTGTGATCCATGACCTGGAGGAAATTTTCTAGTGGGCAGCATCACTCCTGGAAGTGGCCTGTCCTCTCCATGCAAGTGGCAGAGAGAGAAAGCTGCCCCCCACCCCCTTGTGAGATTTACGCTCTCTCTGTTTGGGAGCTGTGAGGAGTGGGCAGGCCTCTGAGTTCCTGGGGGGCCCTGGCTGGCCTGATGAGGTTGCAGGCTAGGACACAGAGAGCAGAGCGTAGCCAAGCCAGCTGCACCCTGGGCACAATGCAGGAGTGGGAAGGAACAGGAGATCGGGCTGCAGGGGTGGCATCAGCCTGACGAATGTTTTAACTGCTGCTCCTGTTGAAGCCAGGGAGCCCACTGTTTGCCGCTTCCTGGAGACCTTGGCGTCGCTTCTGAGAACCTCCTCAGGCCCAGAGATAACAGCCCGGGAGGCGAGCTGGGCCAGTTACAACCTTTCCCAGCACATGTTTGTTACCAAACATAGGCGCAGATCTGCACGGGCTGCCGGCTCTGTTTCTGCTTGAAAAGTCTTGGTTCTTCCTGTTATGGAAACAGGTCAGGATCGCCACGTGAAATAACATGCTGCTGCCAGCAATCAGAATGGCTGTTTTTGGGGTGGGGGAGGCAACATTTCCTGGTTCCCTGCCACTCATCAGCCAGACAAAAAGGCATGTGGGCAGACCTGGTTCTTGTCAAATCAGTATCTTCCCAACCTAAGGAATGGGACTGGATATTTCTGAGAATCAGATATCTCATTGGAGGGGAAAATTTTACAATTAAAGGTGTTCAGAAATAGAAGGCCTCCGTGGGTGGGGGGACCCCTGAGTGGCCCTAAACTCAGTGATCGGAGGGATTGAGAAGAATTTCCCAAAGAGAGAAGAAAACAAAACAAAACAGACATCTAGCTGAAGACTGGGGGGTCATTTGCCAAAGGTTATGTAGAGGGTGATTCAGGCTTCAGAGAGGGTATTGGTCTAGAACAGGCAATCCATAGATTGCCACCCAAGTTGGAGAACAGAGTCACCCACACAGCCCTGGAGATAGATCCCTTGACTTGGTATCAGGAAGACCTGAGTTCAAATCCAGTCTCAGACATGTACTAATGGTGTGACCCTTAGCAAGTTAAATGAGTGTTATCTGCCTCAGTTTCCTTATCTGTAGAATGGGGATAAGAACAGCACCCACCTTCCAGGGCTGTTATGGGAATCAAGTGAGATTATATTTGTAAAATGTTTCGCAAAGTGCTATATAAATGTTAGCTGTTGTTATTTCAGATGGTACATGTTCTTGGATGGGGGGGAAAAAGTCCCATCTTTATTTTTACTCACCTCCTTCAATTATTTAAACACACTAATCTGCAGAGGGGTCCATAGGCTTGGGCAGACCACCAAAGAGGCCCACGTCACCACTAAGGTTCAGAAGTGCTGGTCTAGATACTTGCTGAGAACCCTTCTAAATTGGGAGGGCTCTTCTCTGGAATGGCGGGTTGAAGTAAATACAGTCTGTGGAACATGATTTATCTAAACTCAAGCTGAGTTCAGCATAATTAGCAAGTTAGGGGATCATGACTAGAGCATCCCCGACAAAGGAGAGGGACAATTGAAAAGTTAGATAAAACACTTAGAGATTAATCCCCTTATTCTGGAGAAGAAATAGGCCTAGAGAGATGAGGTGACTTGCCCATTGCACTCAGGCTGTGAGTAGCCGAGTCAGGATTTGAACCCAGGTCATCTGATTCCTAAGCCAGTATTCTTTCCACTTTACTGAGCTATTCTCCAGAGCAGTGGTTCTTAGGGTCCCTTTATACTCTTAAAAATTATTGAGGACCCCCCTGAAAAGAGCTTTTGTTTATATGGGTTATAACTATTGAGGGTAGTTAGGTGGTTAAGTGGACAGAGCACTGAGCCTGGAGTCAGGAGGACCTGAATTCAAATCTGGCCTTGTACACATACTGTGTGACCTTGGGCAAGTCACTTCACTCTGCTTGCCTCAGTTTCCTCATCTGTCAAATGAGCTGGAGAAAGAAATTGTAAACCATTCCAGTATCTTTGCCAAGAACCCCAAATGGGGTCATAAAACATCAGACACAACTGAACGAAATATATCAATTTTAACAATATTAGAAATGAAAATATCATAGTATTATTATGAAAATAGTTTTGACCTTATGCAAATTGGGTCCCCCAGGCTTTCTAGATTTCCTCAGCCTGATAGACCAGTAGGCAGGAGAAGCTACTTCTAGGTTCTGGTCATCATCAATGGTCCTGGTGGCTGGGTCTTGACTGAACAAGTGTGTCCTGAACCTTCCCCTACTTGCCTTCTCTTAGGTTCAACTTGATCTACATATAAATCTACATTTCTTTGAGTCCTGACCTTATGTTTGGCAGTCTTGACTGGCCAAATAATAAAGAAAACTTATATTTATATGGCACTTTACACTTTGTAAGACGTTTCTTACCACCCCCACCCCAGCTATCCATTATAATAAAGGGAGGTGGGAACAATGCAGCAAAATTAAGCAATGTCAAAAATTTCTAATGCTCTATTCAATGTCTAACACCCGTAGTTCTCTACCTCTGCAAAGAAGAGAGGGGAAAGTGCTTATTCATCTTTTTCTTTTGAGTCCAAGTCTTAAAAACCTACACTACTTTGCCCAAAGCATTCAGCTATATACTCCCTTAAATGTGCCTAGATAGGAGGAAAAAGGGAAGGATATCTATGCCTTCCTCAATAGGATGGACATTGAGAACAAGAGCTAAAGGCAGATGGAGAGAGATGTAGGGAGAAGGAGGATGAAGAGAAGTTCCTCTTCCACTTGGTTCAGCCAATCACGTTCGTCTTCTTGAAACTCTCTCTTTGGAACCGGTTGTTTTTGAGTCATGGCCCCATTTGGGGTTTTCTCGGCAAACATACTGGAGTGGTTTGTTGTTTCCTTCTCCGGTTCATTTTACAGATGAAGAAACTGAGGAAAACAGGGTTAAGTAAATTGTCCACGATCATACAGCTAGTCGGTGTCCGAGGCCAGATTTGTACTTGAGAAGAGGAGTCTTCCTGACTGGCACTCTATCCATTTTCCTTGCTTTAAATGATATTTTATTTGACATATAAAATGCACAGAGAGGAGTTTCACAATTTGTTAAGTGGACAAGTAAGTGTTGCCCTGTGATATGGATATACAAGTTAGCCATCCTGCCCTCTAGAATTGGGACCAAGCCAAGTCTGAGGTTTAGAGAGTCAGGGGTTGGTATTTATTTAGAGTTCCTAGTAAATGTAATTCACCCCAGAAGGGAAAACAGAAAGCTGCTTTGTCTGCCTTTTTTTTTAAGAGAAGCTTCAGACCCTGCTGGTTTATGGAGCAGTATTTCTCAAATTGTGTTCCTTGGGACCTGGAGTTCCATCAAGAAAAAATTGTAAAGGTGGACAAGAAAAGCCAATGCATTTACTTTGTGCTTTGCAAAGCTGGAACCATACTCTCACGAGGTAAATGGGGCTTTGCCTCAGGGTGCTGACACTGAAGGATGAGGGGGACTTCTTCATTCAGGTGCCCACCCTCTCCAGCCTTGTTCCTGGGTCTCTGCTGTCCTATGCTAGCCTGTGCTGCAGTCCCACCCTCAGCATCCTTTAACCATTCTCCTATCCAACCTTCCTCTCCAAGACCGCCAGGGGAGGCAACAGCACCCCCTCCCCTCCTTCCACTTCTGTAATTGACCACATTACCCTGTGGGGGGGGGGTTTGAAACAGAGATGGTCTTGTTGGGGTTTTTTTTGTGTATCCCCAGTGCTTAGCATAGGTCCTGGCACACAGTAGGTGCTTAATAAGTGTTTATTGGCTCACTGACCATACCCGAAGTCAGACTGTTCTCTAGACCACTGTTCTCCTCTCCTATCTCCCAAATAGTTATGCTTGAGGGACCATGGCCAGTTGTCTCAACTTTTCTCTTGCCTCTGGACTTTGACAACTCTGGAGGAAAGAGTGAGGCTGACGATTTTGTTCAGCTCTGCCCCACTCATGTGAGTCACTGTAGCTCCCTCATGATGCCATTGATCCTCTTCAAGACCAAAGAACATCAAAACAGTTTTTGCTTGAGATGAAAAAATTCCTACTTAGGGCTAGTAATTTCTAAGTTATACTCTGTGTGTGTGTATGTGTGTGTGTGTGTGTGTGTGTGTGCTCAAGGATGCCAAGAACCATCAGATATTGGTTAAAATTGATCATCTGCCAAGTTGGCATCTTACTGGTATTGAATCCATCGAGGGATGTGCCTAATAGTGTATAATAATCACAATAGCCCACATTTATATACTTCTTTAATGTTTGCAAAACACCTTACAAATAATATCTATTTTATCTTTACAATAACCCTGGGAGGTAGGTGCTATTGTGATAACCATTTTATAGATGAGAAAACTAAGGCAAGCAGAGGTTAAGTGACTTGCCCAGGGTCACACAGCTAGTACATAGCTGATGCTGACTTTGAATTCAGATCTTCTGGACTAAAGTAGCACATTAACTCAGGTTGTATATTTCATTGTTGTTCTGTTGTCAGAGGGTACATAAAGTTGTCAGTCTTCATTCACACCACTTAGTACCTGTGAGATCTTGAATCAAGTTACTTGCTCTCAATTTCCTCAACTATAAAATAAAGCATTTATTAAGCACCTACTCTTATCATGTTCTAGTTTGGGATGCAAAAACAGACAAACCAACCAACCCTTGCCCTCAAGGAGCTTATATTCACCTGGGCAATACAACACATCATAAATGCAAGATACTTGGAGAAAAGAGAGATCATTAACTAGGGGAGGCATCATCATAGAAAACTTTTTAGGGAAAATGGCACTCTGACCCAAGCCTTGAAGAAGAAGATAAAAATTCTGAAAGGCAGTGAGAGGAGGAAGTGCATTCCAGGCACAAGAGATTCATTTCTATGAAAGCATAAGAAGAATGTTGAGTCCAAGGAACAATTAGTAGTCATTTTATCTGGAACATAGATTGTCTAAAGGGACTACAACACATGTTCTGGGTTGCCTATCCCAACTCCCATTCTCACTGACAAATTGAGTCCCTAGGGCATAATTCCCATTTCTCCCCCTAAGAGTTAAGGGACTGTGGATAGGTATTTGTCTAATACAATATTTCATGAGCTCCTACTGGTGAACTCCACCCCCCCATGGTTATCAATTAATATCAATTGTTCATCCAGACTTAGCTAGTTTTTAGGAAGGCTTATTGACTAGTGTAGTATAGTAAGAATATCTGCCCCTCACAATCCCATCCCCCAGAAAAGTCTATGATACATTGTCCCTCAAGTACCTAGAGAATTTGGAGGAAAGTGTGATCAAGCTTAGGGAACACATGTAGCAAAGAGGTAACTTGGAGTTTCTAGGTGGTGGAAGTCCTTTCCTCATTATTGGGGGTACCCATTTCCCTTAGGAATGGTATAACTGTATCTTATGCTGGGTCTAGAATTTGCCTTTCCTCATCATATATAATCTGTTCTTTGCTCCCAACACAAATACTTCCTGCAACTATTGCTATTTAAAGATCATGCTAGGATATTGATAAAGGGGAGGAGAGGTCCAAAATCTCCCTGACCTTTTAAATCTTGACAGTTCCTATTCTGATGAAGAGAGGGGAAAAGAGGCTGAGGTCAAAGTTGAGGAGCTCTCCTCTCTTCTTATTCCGACCTGATTTCTTCTTAGGGGCATACCAGGAAGATTTCCACCCTGAACTTCCAGACATTTAAATCCCTTGGTATCAAACTGGTTCCATATTTTATAAATGACCCACAGGGTGTGATCAAATCCTTCAACCGATTGAAATAGACTCCTGGTATAACATCACTCCATTTATTCCAGTGACTTTCAGGGACTTTTTATACTGTTGATTAATTCATTGAACCATATTCTTACCTGGTTAAAGTATCAGAGCAACGTCATTTTATTGTTTAAGTGATGCAGGAAAATTGATTTTAGCTCAGTGACTGCTTCCTCCTCGAGGATTAATATTAAATGAGACTGGAAACATAGATAGGAGTCATATTTTTAATTGTTATTTTTGTTTTCTTCCTTTCCAACATATCTCTTTCCCCTCCCAGAGATCCATTCTTCACAGCAAAAACATAAAAGAGGGAAAAGGCAGTTCATCCAAACTAACCAACATTAGTCAAATCCAGCATTGTATGCAGTGTGCCACCCTGATAGCCCTCCATCTCTACAGAGAAAGGAGACAGGGAGCATTCCTGTATCTCTTCTTTGGGACTGAGCCTGGTTACATGATTTCATATTATTCCATTCTAGTTTTTGTTATTCTTGGCTTTCTGTTGGCATCACTGGCATCCCCGTGTGTATGGTTTTCTTGGTTCTATTTACTTTCCTTCCAATCTATTGAAGCACGTGAGAAATAACCAAAGGAGAGAGTATAAAGAAACAAGACAAGAGGACTGGGTGAGGCGGCATGTGATGTGCCAAAGGAAACCAAGCAGGAACGGTCAGAGATAACTAAGACAGAGCATGGCCATTGAAGGAGAAGCCATGTTTGATGAAGAATGGGGAATCCTGGGCTCTTCTATTAATTTCCTCCACTCCTTGGACAAACTCCTTGCCTTCTCTGGACCTCACAGAATCTCAAAATCATGGACTTCAGAGGTAATCCAATCCAATGAATGCTTATATAGGAAGTCCTTTCTTCCATCTCTGATAAGCAGTTATCCACCTTTTTCTTGAAAACCTTCAATACTAGGAGACTTCTAGTAGGCAGCTAGGTGGTACAGTGGATAAAGTACCTGCATTTGGAATCAGGAAGGCCCAAGTTCAAATTCTGCCTCAGGCACTTATTAGCTATGTGACGCTGGGTGAGTCACTTTGCCACTCATCTGCACAAAGGGAATAATAATAATGTTGTAAGGATAAAATGAGATAATATAAAGTGTTTCACAAACCTAAAAGTGCTATATAAATGCTAGGTGTTACTATGAAACAGCTCTAATTGTGTAATGGAGGTGCTCAGGGAAACCCCTGATACTTTGGACAGATGGGGCATTGGGGCGCCTCCTGTGTAGCTGAACATGCAAACCAGGGGTTGTTTTCATCACCCTCAATACATTAGGAAGCTTTTATTTCCTTTCCTTTCCCTTTTCCTTTACTTTTTTTCCTTTCCTTTCCTTACATTTATTTGGGAAGCTAGGTGATACAGTTAGGGAGTGTGATAGTAATGGCAATTAAAGATTCCCCTGTATTGGCTTGGTTTTCAAATTGATTGTGTTAAAACCCAGAGTTTGTTAATCCCACCTGTGGGATGGGCTTGTTGATGTGAAAAGAAAGTCCTGAACTGGGAGGAGCTGGTGATGTAGATTGGGAGAGACAAGAGAGAGGAGGAAGATTTTTTTGGAAGCAGCACCTCGTGGAGAGAGAGAGACTAAGAGAATTGCTGGTGGCCGCTTTGAATTGCCCTGGACTTTTGAGACCTGCCCCCTGAGCTGCCAAGGACTGAGGAGACATGGCTGTTTTGCTGGTACTTTGTCTGTCTGTTTTGATGTTGTTTTGCCAGATTTGTCCACTGGTGAAAGACAGTCCTTTTGTTGAAGAAGTCCTGGAACCTGGCTGTTCGCTAAGAAGCCCTGAGACTGTCCTGCAGACAGAGAGTGAATACTGTCCACTGGTGAAGGACAGTGCTGTTGTTGCAGGGGTCTGGAGACTGTCCTGCAGACAGAATGAATACTGTCCACTGGTGAAGGACAGTGCTGTTGTTGCAGGGGTCTGGGAGCCTTTCTGTTGGTTCAGAAGCCCTGAAGAAGGATTTTCTTGTTGTATGTTTACAGAAATCCTGGGAGAGGGCTTTGCTAATGTGTTCAGGGGTTCTAGGACTGTTCTACAGACAGAGGATAAATTCATGAAGGGACTGGCAATGTATCTTGTGGCTTTGCTAAGCCATGTCTCCCCAGGAACTAAGATTGCTGAGAACTTGCCTCGTGTCAAGATGAAGAAAAGACCTCCCTTTGGGTATTAAGTGCTGTGTTTAAACTTGATGTAACTCTGGGGTAGATTCAATTGTGATCCAGGGGTGGGGAACTTTTGACCTTATCTTTGGAAACTAATCTCCATTTGAGAAGAGGGGCTTTGTGGTGGATTAAATGAAGTATAGCCTAGGGGTGGAGAAGTATTTAGAATGGAGACTTTGTAATTGATTGAATGATTGGAAGGTCCTGGGGTGGGGTAGTCCTTGGAGATTATTTAATCTCTGCTTAGTAAATGTTGTATTTGGAATGATGTCATGTTTTGACCTTCTCTGTTCTTGGTTGGTCACTGAATAAAATGGAGAGCACCTATGCTGGTATTCTGAACCTTGGGAAGTTGCCTTTCTTTTGGCATTACATTACAGGGAGCCAAGCCTGGAGTCAGAAAGACTCCTTTTCCTGCCTTCAATTCTGGCTTCAGACACTTAGTATTTGATCCTGGGCAAGTTACTTCACCCTTTTTGCCTCATTTTCCTCATCTGTAAAATGAATTGGAGAAGGAAATGGCAAACCACTCCAGTATCTCTGCCAAGAAAACCCCAAATGGGGTCAGGAAGAGTCAGGCTCAACTGAAAAACTACTGAACTGCAACCAAAACCTTAAATTTACCTTTTTTTCCCCTTCCACCCAATGCAGTTTCTATCTACTTTTGTCTGTCTCTTGTTTCTACCCAGTTGCTTACATGTTTTCTCCCCCTTAGAGTGCCCTCCTGAGGGCAGGGATTGTCTTTGCTGGTCTCAGTATCCCCAGAGATTAGCCCACTGCCTGGCACATAGCAAACTTTAACAAGTAAATTTATGAACTGACTGACTCCTAGTTTGATCCTTTGGTTGAAAAACATACAAACAAAAACAAATAGAATCCCTCTTTTTCATTAATTGCCTTTCAAATATCTGAAGACAGCTATCATGTCCCAACATGAATCTTCTCTAAGCCTTCCTCCATCCCAGCCATCCTCTATTGGAAACTCCCCATCTTTCCCACAATATGGCTCCCAGGATTGAATACCATATTCCAGATGTGTCCCAGCTGCAGCAAAGAACAGTAGGACTATTGCCTTCTTACTCTTTGATACTGTGTCTCTCTTTCTGGAGTCTGAGATCTCAGCTTCCTACTCTGTGAGATCAGGGGTTGATGAGATGATTTTCAAGGTCTGTTCCACTTGGGGCCTCCAAATTTGATTTTTAAGATTGACCCTGTAGCTTATGAGACAACCCATATGGATTCAGGGATAAGGGTGAGAATGATGGGGAGCAGTTTTAGCCTGGGTACGATGAAGGTTGTGCCCAATGGCATAGAAAATTCTCTTGGGTGCTTTTGGAAGCTTCTTTGGCTCTGGTCAGGGCTAATTTTAAGACTAGTGAGCCATTGTGGGGAAGAGGCAAGAGGATTAGCCTTCAGAGGCAGGCAAATGGATGGTACGGTGGATAGAGTACTAGTCTCGGAGTCAGAAAGACCTGAGTTCAAATGTAGCCTCAGACACTCAGTGACATGACTACAAATCACTAAATATCTTAAACTCCAGCATCCTATCCTAAAATGGGGATAATAATAGCACCTACCTTGGGGCGGCCAGGTGGCTCAGTGAGTAAGAGCACCGGCTCCATTGTCGGGATGACCTGGGGATCAAATCCGGGCTCAGATACTTAGCACCACACCCAGAAATAACTGGCCGTGTAACCTTGAGCAAGTTACTTAACCCTGATTGCTTAAAAAAAAATATTAGCACCTACCTCAAAGCATTGTGGTGAACTTCAAATGACATGATCTGTGGAGTGTTTTGTAAATGATAATATTGTCCTCAGAGGCAGCATGATATAGTGGAGAGTCAACCTTGAAGTTAAGACCTAGATTCAAGTACTGCCTCTGAACCCTACTGGCTGCATGACCCTGGGAAAGTCACTAAACCTCTGTCTGCCTCAGTTTCCTCATCTCTAAAATGGGGATAATAATAGCTAATTATCAAGGAGAAATTAATGTGACATTGCAAAATTTAGGTGAAGAACCTAAAAATGTTTTGTAAAAATGATAGAATAGTTCAAGTGATTATTATTCCTTATGAAACACTACCCCTTGTGAAAACTGACCCTCCTAAAATAACTATCAGGAACTTAAAGGTTTGGTTCTACTGATAGCATAAAACTGGGAGCTAAAGTATGGGTAAAGCCAGACAATGTTCCAAAGGCTGTGGAGATTATATAGCACATGGGAAAGACAATACTGTAGTTGTTGTTTATTCAGGAGAGGATGATCACCAAATTGTACCCTTAACTCATATATTCTCCCATGAATGAAGCTATGATAGTAAATTCATGGATTCCACAAGCATGTCTGATCCTATATTTGTTTCCTTTTGGCTTTTTGTCTGTTATATTTGTTTGCGAGATTTGTTTCCTGCAGGCTTAGTACCCTCCACCGGCAGATGCCTGATTGCTTAAGCCTGATGCCACCCCCTGTGATGTGCTACCCCTGGACCTGGTGTCAACCAAGCTCCAGATGCCAGAAGAACTGACCTCTTGAGCGGGACGTTTTGGGGGCAGGGACAGCTCTGCATCCAATTTCAGCTGGAAGTAACTTCAGAGAAGAGATCTTTGCCCTTTACCCCAAGATTTTGAGACCCATTTATTTGAGGGGGGAAAGATGGAGTACTTGTGCCTGATCTCCTATGCCAAGATATGGTTTTATGTGCTTATTTTCTATTATTCCTGTTATATTGTGCAAAGTTCTGTTGACACCAGTTACCCCCAAACTCTCATTAGTCTATGTAATGAAATGTTAATGTATTTTTGTTTTTTAAGGGACATGAAATATCTTGGGGCTGAATGTAATGGTAATTTGAAGATCTTCTCTGCCCCTTAATAAACCTAAGGGAATTTGAAGACCTTCCCTGCTTTTCAGACATACCCTAACCCCTAATAAGCTGAATGTAATCACATGGAGCCTGTGGTGGGAGGAGTTTGGCGAAGGGTGGAGAGAACCTACAGGAAGCTGGGAGTCAGAGCAGCTAGACACTGAGGGAGGAGAGCACACATCCAAAGGAGACAGTTAAGCTTGTGAGTAAATATTGGTGTTTGCCACCTGCTGTGACAGCTAGGCTTGTGTTGGTTGAAGACTAAAGGATGGTGTAGCTCTTTGCTACATTGTGGTGCATTAACTTCTATGTTGCTATGATGGATTTGGTTTCCTAGTGTTGGGATTTGGTTTTCTGGTGTCTGAATAAAAGCTTTGCTACTGTCTTCTATATGGAGAGTCTGTTATATTTTGTGATTGAGCACTATGCGAGTATATTTATAGTGACCATTGGCACTGTGAAAATTGCATTGGTGCTACATATGGCTGTGAAGATCAAATGGCATAATATGTGTAGTATTTTACAAACATTAGAGCGTTAATATGTAGGAGTTATTCTTATTATTGTCTTTAGAGAGAGCACGGTATAGTTTAGAGACCCAACTTTTGAAACTAAGACCTGAATTCAAGTTCTGCATCTGAAGCATTCTGGCCATGAGATTCTGGTCAAGTCCTAACCTCTCAGTGCTGTAGGTAATTCTGTAAGATAGGGTTCTTAACCTGGGCTCCACAGACACTCCCCCCACACAAGGAGTCCATGGGTTAATTTCAGGGAGTCCATTAATTTGGGTGGGAAAAATACATCTGTCTTTCAATATAATTGGTTTCCTTTGTGATCTTATGTATTTTATGCATTTAAAAATATTATTCTAAGACTAACAGAGTGTCCAAGGGGTCTCCAAGACAAAAAATGGTTAAGAAATTCTACTCTAAGACAATAGACTGACCTATATCATTCGATAGAGTTTTCTTATTCAGACATCCCCTAAACCAATGAAATCACAGGTCGAGTTTCTACCCATTTATTATTTGTCCACCTCTGCTGTCACCATACTGGGTGATGTTACTCTCTCTGGGTCACAATTTTTCCACCTATAAAATTTGGGCCTGGCATTGGATGGTGTCAAAACTTTCTTGTGTCTTATTGTCTGTGTATTTGCTTCCTATGAGATTCAGATAAGGAAATGCGCTGCCAGTCAGACTGCTGCTTCTCTCTGGGCAAGGGTGGCCAGGGTCCTAGGAATAGAGAAGGGAATGGGAGCTGTCCCTCCTACTTCTGTTCCAAACAGGAGGTTTATATCTCTGGGGTTGTGTGTGTGTGTGTGTGTGTGTGTGTGTGTGTGTGTGTGTGTATGACAGTGTGTGAATGTGTGAGTGTGCATGTGAGTGAATGTGAGTGTGTGTGTGTGAATGTGTGAGTGTGTGTGATTCCACCTGAAATCCAACTCCCTGCTCTAAGAGGGCTAGAAGGGAGTTGATTGTGTAGAGATTAATGATCCCAGACCAGGGCCTCTTCCATTTTCCACTCAAGAGTTTTTGTATTTTTTTTCTTCTTAAGTGAGAGGTTGGAGGTAAAAGTTACAAGACCAACAAATTCCCAAAGAAGTGGGGATGGAGTCAGTTTCCTCCCCCCAGGCTTTCCTTCTAACTGCCTGGACTGGCTTTTTAGTGGGGGAGGTGGAGCCCATCACCCTCCTTGGGACAGAATTCACATCTTTCCCTGCCTTCCCCCCCCCCTAAAGTTCAGTCTCTTTTGGGGCCCCTCATCTTCACTCCCTCATCCCACTGTGTAAGAGGTGACTGGTCAAGGAACAGCCTTCTAAGGAGGGCTCCTGTTACCATCCCAGCAATGGGCCATCATGCATTCCAGAGTCACCCAAAAGAGGCCTCAGAGACACTGGGTCTCATCCCTTTATTTTATTGTTGAGAAAATTGTAGCTCACACAGAGGAATTGACTTAAAATCTGTAAATTTAGAGCTAGAAGGGTGCTCAGGGACTATCTGGTCCCAACCCTTCATTTTACAAGTAGGGAAACTGAGGCCCAGGAAAAGTAAATGTAAAGTCATACAGTGTCAGAGGCAGGACTTGAACCCAGGTCCTTTCACTTTAGAAGTAGCACCATTCAGCTGGAAGCGACCTCAGCAGCTAAGCTGTCCACTCTGAAGCTGAATAAGAATCCACCCTGTAACATAACTTCCATTCAAGGCTTAGCTCAGGTACCAATTCTCAACTCTATCTGACCAGTTCTTAGCATTTCTATCTCTCTTCTCTAAAAGTACTTTTTATTTATTTATTTGTCGACAAAGGATCCTAGATTGAGAGCTGGACAGGCTGGACAGGTCACGGAATCAACGACCCTCTTTACAGATGAGCAAACTTGAAGCTGACTCAGGTTAATTGATTTGCCCAGAGTCACAATGCTTGAATCTGAAACAGAATTTGAACTCAGGTCTCCTTCTCCTCCTTCTTTTCCTCTTCCTTCCCCCCTCCTCATCCCCCACTCCTGTTCCTCTTCCACTCTTCCTTCCACCCCTTGCCCAGAGTCACACAGCTAGTAAATGTCTGAGGCAGGATTTGAACTTAGCTCCTCCTGACTTTAGGGCCAGGGCTCTATCCTAGCTGCCCTGAATTCAGGTCTTCTTGATTCCAAACCCAGTACTCTATTCACTGCACCAGCTAGCTGCCTTGAAGCTCTGATACGCCACCGAATGACCTCTTCATATCATATCTATTTCTGCTTCTTCCCTGCCCCCAGGAGAATGTAAGGTATTTGAGGGCAGGGCTAATTTCATTTTTATCTTGTAGATACTTAATAAATACTCACGGGGCTGTGGTAAATGATTGTAATGGAATATTATTGTGCTACAAGAAATGATGAGCAGAATGATTTCAGAAAAACCTGAAAAGACTTAGATGAACTGATGCATAGTGAAGTGAACAGAACCAGCAGAATATTGTACTCAGCAACAGCAATACAGTACAATGAAGAACTGTGAATGGTTTAGCTATTCTCAGCAATACAATGATCCAAGACAATCCCAAAGGACTAATTATGAAGTATACTATCCACTTCTGGAGAAAGAACTGAAATTGACTGAATGCAGACTGAGGAATGCTGTTTTCACTTTCATTTGAGTCTTCTTGTACAAAATTACCAATATGGAAATGTACATAATTGCATGTGTATAACCTATATTTTATTGATTACTGACTTAGGAAAAGGGGAGAGAGAGAATTTGGAACTCAAAACTTTAAATAAAAATGTTAAAAAAAATACTTGTGGAGTTTTTGCATTGAATACCAACTAATGGTCATCCAGCCTCTGCCTGAAGCCCTCCAGCAAGGAGGGACCGACTACCTTCCAGGGCAGTTTATTCCACTTTTGGAAACCTCTAATGGTTAAGAAGTTTATTTTATTTTATTTTTTTCCTTCCTGTCATCAAACTGAAATCCATCACTTTGAACCTCTCTCCCTGGTTGGTACCCTGGCCCAGACAGAAGAATGGAATAAAGAGGAATGTATAGGGCCTGGGAGGCCTGAGCCCTGCTTCTGCCCTGCTGCCCCCTCTTTCTGCAGGGGGGAGATCAAATAGACCCCCAGGGTCAGAACATTTCAAAGGATGGGGCATTCATTGCCATGTGTGTGGTTTGGGAACTCTGTGGAAGGAAGCCCCTTCTGTTGAGAACAATCCGATGCCTTGCTAACAGCTCTCGGGAAAGCTGAAAAGCAAAGCCAGCTCCATGTGTATAAAGGTCAAGTGTAGGCCTGAGTCTCAAATTCAGCTAGGGAGGTAGGATTGTTGACAGATGCCTTCCACTCTCATTTCTCTCTCTTCCCCCCTCTCTGGAAGCCTCTGAGGGCTTTCAGAAAGGATGAGCACAAATACCCTGCTCTGACCTCCCTCTCCTCTGAGCTCTTCCTGCTGCTGCTTGGAGCCTCTGCACCCCTCGTGGGGTTCTTAGCAGAGGTTGTCTTGTGTTGTTAATTAATTTTTGCAATGTGTTAGTTGTTTCTTCCCTACCACATTGCAAATGTCTCGATGACAGGGCTCAGGGGATCATGAGGATCAGGGGATCCCATGTCTAAGACTGAGAAAGAGTTCAAGGATCAGATAGTCTCACCCTGACCAGAAATACGAATCCCTTGCACTCCCCAAGACAAGGGGGGGGGTCACCGAGATTGTTTGAGCACCTCTACTGACGGGGAGCTCACTGTTTCCCAGGCAGCCCTTTCCACATCTGGAGAGCTCTCATCATTAGGAAGTTCTTCCCTGATGTTAAGCTGAAATCTGCCTCTCTGTGACACAGGTCATAGGATATGACTGAGCTGAAATCTGCCTTCCCAGAACTTTTGCCCAGGTGGTCTTTGTTATGCTTTAGAGGCCAAGAAGAACAAGTGTAATTCCATACGCAACTTTAGTTTATTCATCAGCTCCCATTATCACAGAATCACAGATATCGAGATGGAAGGGCCTCTTGTCCAACACCCCTCATTTTACAGTTGGGGAAACTGAGACCTAGAGAGGGGGAGTCAAGTGCCTAAGGTCATAGAATCATAGGTTTAGAGTTGACTCAGAAGCCAACTAGTCTAACCTCCCCATTTAATGGATGAGGAAGGCCAAGGGACTGAAGTGACTTGTCATTTGTCACAAAAGTAGTAAATGGAAGTGCTAGAATTTAAACCCAGGTCTTATAACTCCAAATACACAGCATTCTTCCCTCCAGGCCATTCATTTTCACCTCTGTATCCCCATAGGACCTTAGAGGAAATAGTATTTATGAGAAACAGCATAGAGTAGTGGATAGCATACTTGGCATGAATTGGAGACCTGGGTTCAAATCCCACCTTAGATACTTGCTAATTACATGATCTCATATATCATTGAGCCTCCTTGATTCTATTTCCTCCTATGTAAAATAATACTTACCTCCCAGGGTTATTGTGAGGGAACAAATGAGATAATAGATGTAAATAATTTTGTAAATGGAAAAGTGCTATATACTGTTGATTAATTAATATCTGATTGATTGATATTATTCATATGGTGGGTCCATATGTGGAACCCATCATGTTGCTTAGCTAATACTACCTCTCTATGAATGAGGAAAGTCTTATGCAAATGCACCACACTTGAACCCCAGGTTACATTCCTCCCCTGGACCAAAACTTTTTGCAGTCCCTTTGTCAACTAGTGGATGATCTCTTTTTTTCAGCTTCTAGGGAGGTGTGTCCATCAGTTCTCTCTCAATAACTTATATTTCCCAACAGGATCACCTCTCTATAACATGCTACCTCCTACCATCTTCTAGTATTCTTTTAGCTAAAAATTTTCTCCTTATTCATTCTCACCTGGTTCAATCTATGCTCAAAGTCACAGTATTCCATGGTTGAAAAGGACCTCAAGGTCATTTAGACAACCTATACTTGACCAGAAATCCTCTCTCCAACATATTTAACAAATGATCATCCAGCCTCTGCTTAAACACCTCCTGTGAGACGGACCCCATTGTCTCCTGAAACAGACTTCTTCTATCTTTGGATAAATCTTAATAACCCAGATCAGTCTCTGCAATTTTTACCAGCTGTTCCTAGTTCTTCCTCCTGGGGCTAAGCAGAACCAGTCAGATCCTTCTTCCATGTGAAAATCTTCCAAATACTTCAAGATGGGTCTCCTGGCTTCCCTAAAATTTTCTCTTCTTAAGGCCAAACATCCCAAGTCTCTGAACAACATGTGAGTCTTGAGGGATCAAGTCTCTGGCTCAGATGGTTATCCTTTCTATAAGAATAACATCAAATTAGATTCCTGACTTTGGTTATCCTGCGTTGGAGTGGGCTTTGTGAGCCAGCCTTCTGAATGGTTGTGTGGCTGTATGTGTGTGTGTGTGTGTGTGTGTGTGTGTGTTGTAAGTTAAAAAGCAAGGCCTCTAAATGTGGGATATTTCTAGATAAGTGTGCTAGTTCAAAGAGAGAGAGACACACACAGAGGGAGATACAGAGAGAGAAAGAAAGAAAGAAAGGAAGGAAGGATGATAGTAGGAAGGAAGGAAGGAAGGGGAAGGAAAGAAGAAAGGAAAGAAGGAAAGAAGGGAGGAAGAAAGACGAATAAAGAAGGAAATAAAGGAAGGAAAAAGAAAGGAAAGAAAGGAAGAAGGAAAGGAAGGAAGGAAAGAAAGAAGGAAGAAAAGAAGGAAGGAAGAACACAGTTAGGCAAGAAACACAGAGTGGAGATGTCAGTTGCCCACCCACTCTGCCAGGGGAAGGTTAATGCAGTTAACTTCATAGATAGGAGTCAACTTCTGGCCAGAGAATCACACAGAATGGAGTGAAAATTTCAGCCAGTCTTCATTAGTGACAGAAAGAGAATGGAAACTCTTTGAGGGGAGGGACTGTTTCATTTTTTTCTTTGTATTCACAGAACCAACATAGTAGCTGACTCTTCCTAGATAGCAAGGATGAGGGGGGGAGGAAGGGAAGAGAGATAAGTTTTGAAATTCATATACAGATGCCTAAGAGTTAATTTTATACTCTGAGATGGCTGCTGGTCTTTGAGCAGGCAAAGATTAAGAAAAAGAAGTCATTTCCTGCCTCCAAAGAGCTTAAGCCTGTGTGGTATTTCTCCAAAGCAGCTGAGAGCATCCTGGTGGGAGGGTTGGATGGGATGGGTATTTTCTGTCAGTGACCGATGAAAATTCCTCCCCAGACTTTTCAATATGGCTGATCCTTATTTACCTCCCAGGAAGAACAATCATAAAAAAAGACAAGGTTGAGGGGATGGAGGGGGTTAGAAAGAGTTGGGGATTATACAGCTCTGATGTCAGATGTCATGGGGGTTGGAGGGGAAACCCAACTTTCTGAGATGCTTGGTCTCCTTGACTCTGCCTACAGTATGCTTTCTTTTCTCTCAATGTTCCTACATGTCAGGAGAAAATGAAACTATAGCTGTCTGGAATGGTTTATTCTTTGCCAGAATGGGGGCCTCTCTCTCTCTTTTCTCATTTGCTTTATTCATAGGGTATGCAGAGCCCAAGGGAAGATTACTCAATCCTACCCCCTTTACCACCTGCTTCACTAGAACCTTTGATGTCTCTTCTCCTTACCCAATTCCAAATTTTTTCCTCCTACTTTGGGATTTTCTTTTATTTTTTTCTAAACAGCTTCTATTTACCTAATGCAAATGAGAAATACCTACAGTATATTTTGTAATTCCTGAATTAGCCATGGTGGCTTTTTACTTTCCTTCTTCAAAAAAGCCACACCAGGATTATCTAGCATCAAGGAAACACATATTTATATAGTAAACACAGGGTGAAGATGTCAACTGCCCACCCACTCCACAAGGGGAAAATTCATGCAGTTAATTTCATAGGTAGGTGTCAACTTCTGACTGGAGAATCACTTAGAATGGAATGAAAATTTCAGCCACTCTTCCATTGGTGACAATAAGAGAATGTAAACTCTTTGAGGGTAGGGACTGTTCCATTTTTTTCTTTGTATTCACAGAACCAATACAGTAGCTGGCTCTTCCTAGATGCTTAATAAATACTTTTTGAATTGAACTGAATCAGCATGGAAGTGCTTCATTATCCAATGGATGCCTTGGTCAACTAATCAAGGGCTCAGGTTCTTTCTTTCAACAGCTGTTAATAATATCAACTATAGTCATTCATAGACTGATAGCATATTACATTTGGAAGAGACCCTAGAAACCAACCTTATCCAGATGTGAATTCCCTTTACTTCATCTCCAACAAATGGTTATCCAGTCTTTTCTAGAAGACCTTCAATGATGGGGAACTCACTATTTCTTCAGGTAGCCCATTCCACTTTAGAACACCTCTAATTGTTAGGAGGTTAAGTCTGCCTCTCTTTAATTTCTACCCATTGCTCCTGCTTCTGCCTTTTGGGCAGAACAAGTCTGACCCCTCCTCCATGTGACAGCCCTTAAAAGAAAGCTGTGACTCCCCTAAACTTTCTCTTCTCCAGGATCATCACTTTCAGTTTCTTCAACCAGCCTTCATTTGGCATGACCTCAAGGCCCTTCTTGTAACTGGGCACCGTCTTCTGGACACTCTCCAACTTGTCAGTGTACTTGATGAGGAGTACCAGGAACTGACCACAACACTCCAGATGTGGTCTGAGCAGGGAAAAGTATAGATACAGTTGATCTATATTAATTTCTCAGACAGAAGCCCTGCCTGTTGTTCTGCATTGGTTTCTCAGGCAGAAAGTGAATTGATAGTGCTGGTAATGTGTGTAAATATTGTTGTAGCCTTGTTAAATTTTGTTTTCCTAGAAACAGAAACTGCAAAGAGCTTGGAGTGGAGCAGTCCCTGTGAACTGAGATATGGAACAGGATCAGAGAGCTGACTTCATGTGAATCCAGGCAAGAGGTGGAAGCAGTCAGCCTGTGGAGGAAGAGCCATGGGATTTGGAAGTCAGCCTCAAGTCAAGATGAAAAAGGACACTAAACCTATCTCAACTGTCCATCTAAGAACTCATTAAGTTTCCTTGATTGCTGTGACTTATATGTAGCTTATAGTTCTCTTCAAAAAATCATATATTTTTTCAATTAAACTATTCTGTGGGTATGCCTCTTCTTCTTATACTTGTGAAGCTGATTTTTTAAACCCAAGCTCAACATTTCCATTTATCCCTATTCTGTTTCAGTTTTCTTTAAAATTTGGTTGGAGGTTCTTCCCTGCTAAGATATTTTTAATTCCTGACTTTTATCTTGCTTGTTAACCAAGTCTCCCAGCCTTGGGCTATTCACAATTTGATAAGCAGACCAGGTCTATGATGTTGTCTTCTTGTATACAAATTACTGTTAGTAATAGCTATGGCTTGCCCACTCCCACTTTACTTCTTTCCATTCCTTTTTGTGTCACCCATGATTTTGATTCTTCTGACATCAAGGTGGCCCTTGATGGAGATATGGTACCACCAGGAGAATGGTAACTATGAAATGTCTAAATGTCTTTATGATATTTTGTATCAAAATTAGTCTGGACCTTTTAAAGGCAACTTGACTGGGCTTCAGTTAATAGTTCCATTGAAACCAGATTAACCTAGCACCATATGCCATCTGATAAAAAGTCTACTCCAGATAGATCAGTAAGCAAAGGAGAATCAAAGTAGCTACAAGGCAAAGGTGAGATGGAGAAGAAACTCCAAGCTGGATGACAAGACGACCCTAGCTCTTGAACAGATTAGAAAACAAAAAGGAATGACTTTATTAACCCAAGATTTAAATGGACTTTGTTTAAAATTAAACTTTAAATAAAATAATAAAAAATTAGAGTTGTAAGGGACTTTAGTCGACATGTGTTCCAACTTCCAAATCTCTACAATTTTTCTAATAATAATAGCTAGTACTTACATGGAATTTTAAGGTTTGAAAAATGCTTTACAAATATTATCTCATTTAATCTTTAAACAGCCCTATGAGATGGGTGCTATTATTTTCCCCATTTTACAAGATGGGTAAAATGAGTTTAAGAGAGGTTAAGTGACTTGTCCAGGGTTATATAGCTAGTAAGTGTCTGAAGGGGGATTTGAACTCCAGCCTGACTACAAGTCATATGGCCTTTAACTGAATACCTCCAATGAGAGGAGACTCTAACTCCAAAGGTGTCACTGTGATTTTTTAGAAAATTTTTGCTCAGGGTGGCTAGGTGGTGCAGTGAGTAGAGCACCCACCAGCCCTGTAGTCAGGAGGACCTGAGGTCAAATCTTGCCGCAGACACTTAACACTGTGTGACCTTGGGCAAGTCACTTAACCCCTATTACCCTTCCTTCACCCACACAAAAAGGAAAAAAAAGAAAAAAATTCTTGCTCAAATGGGAATTGGATGGACTGAGTATAGGAGAATAGGTGTCAAAGTACAATAGTTATAAATTAATTAGTGAAAGTAGGATCCTGTTTGGGTTTTTGTTTGTGAGTTTAAGAAAAGTTTTATTTAAAAAAATTTAAAAAATATTTTAGCAATTTTACTTTCAGATAACAAAGCATTGGCTTGATGAGTCTTTTGCCTACAGTCTTGGGGTCTGACTATACTTTGGCTTGCTTCTAGCAACTCCCCACTAACTACTGATGAGGGGGAATTGGAAAGGTATCTATCAAGTTAAGGGATACATGGCCCAACTCCCTAAAAGGTGCTTTGCACACAGGATGCACTCAGTAAAGAAATGTTCATTGAATACATTTGTTGAGTAGAGGTCATGTCTATTAAATTTGTAATGGAGAAACTGTCACTAGGAGAGAAACCTTAGACTCACTTATGTAACAGGGTAGAGAAAGGAAATTCAGAAGGGAGGACAGTAATCAGAGAAGTGACAGAAGGAGTTAGAGGAAGAGGGAGGAGCAAAGAACTGATTTGGGTATCAGGAGCCTGAAAGTCTGGAGACTGCTGGGAAGTCCTGGGGCTCAGAAACTCAAGAGTACTGGGGTGAGGGGTAGGGTCTATGTTCCAGATCTTGGAATAGAGGTCGGAGAGCAGAGCTGGTACTAGTTGTTTTTCCAGGGAATGGGGTAGTAGAAATAGGAGGGGAAAAAAAGAATTTGCTTAAGTGGAACCATGGAAGTAAAGTCAGAGAGGAGTAAGGAAATTTACATGGATTTTTTTGAGAGCCAGGCCAAGGAAGAACAGACCTTTGAAAGGTAGGTAAGGGATCCAGTGACACAGGTTCAAATGGACCCACCTCTTCAGTAAGGCAGTCCCTGAATAAGTCTTATGGGAGGCAAGGTGGCATAGTGAGAAAATTGAGGCATCTGAAAAGAAGAATAATTCTCGCCTCTAACTGTGTAAGCAAGACTCTGCTTGGCCAAGTTTCAGTTTTCTCATCTGTAAAACATTTGGTACTCAATCATGAGGTTGAACCAAATGAAATAATTCGAGTGTAGTACTTTGTAATCTATAAAGTGCTACCAAAATGCCAGTGATGATGATGATGGTGGTGGTGGTGGTGATATTTTTTTCTGAGTTAGACAAGGCCAGATTCTCTATGTAATGTGTACATGCAATTTGCACATCTGTATATAGATTACTCCCCAGTATATCTCCTGGGAAGGTAGTTCCTTGAATGAATAAAAATATATAATTACTTCTTATGTTTTAAGCATTGTGCTAGGTTTAGAAGATACAGACAGAAAAGTAAGACCATCTCTGCCCTCTATATAGACTTAGAGCTAGAAGGGCTTATCATGTCTAACATCCTTATTTTGCAGATGGGGAAACTGAGGAGCAGAGAGGTTTAAGTGACATGCCAACTTTAAAATGTTAGAGAAATATTCATTGTTAGCATTACTTTCCTCCAGGCATTGTGCTGGGTACCAAGAATACAAAGGCAAAAATGAAAGTGGGGATGGAGTGGGAGGAAGAACTGAACTCCACTGGCAAGGGAATGATCAGGGAACTCTCCTTATCAGCTCTCTATTGCCCTCACAATACACCCTTGGCCCCGATTTGCTCCAGTACTGACCAAGAACAGACCCAGAATCTTCCTGGGTCACCTGATTTCTGAGGGGAGAGTTGGGCTTGGTAACCTGACCCACCCGAGTCCTACAACCAGCTTCAAACAAGTTCGCCCTCAGCTGTCAGGGTCTTCATAGTGGGAGTAGGGGAAGGGAGAACACACACACACACATACACACACACACACACACACACACACACACGAAGGTCGTTGAGCCAACACCTGTGCCTGGAGAGGTAGCTTTGTCCCAATTAACTGGTACCTGTCACAGGCCAATGTTCCCTTACAGTAGCATGAAGGAAAGCAGGCCAGGGGATTATTTTATATATCTCCTTTATTTAAAAAAAATGGCAAGGCTTTCTACTAAGTCAGGATGTCTCTTGGAGATTTCCTCTGTTTGAATTAGAGGCTGCTTCTGAGCCCTCCCGACAGCGGGAGGTAAGCACTTATCCCGGCTTCGCTGCTGTCTCGCCCTCCGTCTGTTCCGCTCACAAAGCGGCCTCTGATTTTAATCAAGGTAACCTCGGAGTGACTTATAAATGGACAATATATAATAAGGGGAGGAATCAAAAGGAGAGCGGGGCTTCCTGCCTGCCGGCGAGGTCAGCTCTCACATTACAGCCGCCTGGCGCTGAATGGCAGCGAGGGGAAGGTGACGGACCATCTGCTTTCCTTCAGGTTTCGGGGGGTGATTTCTGAAGCTGGCCCAGCCTCCTCTCTCGTGCCTGCGTTCCCTCGGCGAGTTTCTCTTCTGTATTTGAATTCATTTGATCTCCAGCAAAATTTTTTTTTTTTCTGCTCATCGAATCTGAAATGAGACCTGGGCAACTTTGAAGCAGCTTTCGCTTTCCTAACCCATCCCTAATTAATTATTTTTCTGTCTTCGGGACCAGCCAGGCAACAGCTTCGGACAACAGTCTGGAGCGGAGCTAAGTGGGGAAAATGATGAGCTTGGTATTGGGGGGACGCGGGGCTGGATAAAGTTCAGCTCTGTCACCGGACTTTAAAAGATGCGACTTTGCTGTAGGGCAAAGTTGAGGTTTGAACACCGGGTCCGATGATGCTCAAACCTCTGTAAAATGGAGGGAATGAACTTTAAGTCCCTTCCATCTTGAGGTCTATAATCTCTTGACAAGTTAACCTCTCTGGGCCTCAGTTTCCTCATCTGTCAAATTAAGGGGTGCTCTCAGGTAGACTCCTATCCAGGTCAAGAAGGATAATCTTACAAGTACTAATGCGTACTTGTACTATTCCTCTCTAAATCTTGAAGGAACTCTAGAGAATGCTTCATTTGACAGATGAGGAAACTGAGGCCCAGAGATGGTAACTCTGTAGTAAGATTATCCATCTTGACCTGGATAGGAGTCTATCTATTCCAGCCTCTTAATTTGACAAATGAGGAAACTGAGGCTTAGAGAGTTTAATTTGTTATAAAATTATAGACCTCAAGGACGAAGGGGCTTAAAGTTTAATCACTCCATTTTACAGAGGAGGAAACTGAGGCCAAGAAAGCTGAATTAATTTGTTCAAAGTTAAAGTAGGATTTGGATCCAGGTCTCCCAACCCCATATTCAGGGTTCCTTTCACTCTTATACTTTCTGTTTTAGGTCCAAGATCCTTAAAATGTCAGCTTACCAAGGAAAAAAAGCAAAATGTAGTTGTTCCTAGGTCTTCAGGACCCACTTCAGAACAGATATAAACCCTCACTGATTTCCTCTTGTGTAGTATGCATATAGGCATTGTGGAGTAGTGGGCAGAGATCTAGACTTGGAGTCAGAAGGACCTGCATTCAAATCCTGCCTCATACAAAGGTTGTGTGACCCTGGGCCAGGCATGTAACCTTTGTGTCTCAGTTTACTGTAAAATGAGGAGATTGGATTAAGGGCCTCTAAGGTCTCTCCCAGCTAGGACCTTAGGATAAGTTATTTGAACTCTTTGCAGTCCAGTTTCCTTATTAGTAAAATGAAGGTATCAGACCATATAACCTTGAAGGTCCTTTCCAGATCTAAATCTATGACATTATTTTACTATCTTTCTACCCTATGGCAGTGGAGCAGGGGTGTCCATTATCCAGAATGGGTGGTCACTGCCAGGGATCCCCCTGGTGGGAAGAGGGGAAAGGAATAAGGGAAGAAAGATGTTATCCTTGACTGTCTTAAAACAGAAAGTGAGACCACTTGAATTTTCTTAAAGGAAAAAAAAACATGCTATAGAGTTAGCTTGTCGAAAATTCATGAGGACTGATGATTTCCCCAAGGATGATTATTCCACAGTGCAGAAGAGGCAGAATCTGCAAAGCATTCAGATCACAAGCAACACCCCTATCCTCCCAGTCTGTAGGAAGGAAAATAAGGGTGCCCTAAAAGATGTAGAAGGCAAAGTTCAAGTGGGGAGAAAAGAGCCCAATCTCAGAAGTGGAAGGGACCTCTTTGGCCAACCTTCAAACCACTAGGAATACCCTCTATGTCTCATCCCCGAGGAGTCATCTGGTCTCTGCATGAAGACCTCTGCTTCTCATGGACTTCATTACATCCCAAGGGCATCTCATCCACTTTGAGACAGCTCTCCTTGGTAGGATTTTTTTTTCCTGACATCCAATTTACATCTTTGCAGCTTCCACCCATTCCTTCTCATCCTCCCTTCTGGGACCAAGAAGAACAAGATTCATCTCTCTCTCCCCCCTCATTTTGAAAAAAAGAACCCTCTGATTTAATTGTCAAGGCAGCTCCCTCTACCAATGCCCTCTGCTGTCCCTTCTCTGCAACTTATAGTCATAAAGAATTGCCTCTTTTTCACTGAGAAGTTAAGTGATTTGCTCAATTTTACCTAAGTAAGTATGTCTCCAGAGGCAGGTTTGTTGAAGCCAGATGTTTAAACCACACTGCCTTCTCTGTTACAGCCCTGCAGTACTCTAAGACAGGCATCATGGTTCCCCTCAGTCTTTCTAAACCTTCTAATTCTTCCTTGTTGTTATTCAGTCACGGCCAACTCTGTGTGACTCCATTTGGGATTTTCTTGGCAAAGATACTTGAGACGCTTGGCATTTTCTTCTCTAGCTCACTTTACAGATGAGAAAATGGAGGCAAGCAGGATTAAGTGACTTGCTCAGGGTCATAGCTAATAAGTATCTGATACTTATTAATAAATATTAATAAGATACATAGCTAATAAGTATCTGAGGCCAGGTTTGCACTCATGAAGATGGTCTTCCCGATTCCAAGCCCAGGGCTCTGTCCACTATGCCACCTAGATGAGTTTCTTTCAAGTGATATTTATTTGGCATAGTTTAGAGACTGTTCACCATATCAGTTTCCCTTTGGCAAGGTCCTTTCTAAAATGTGCCACCTAGAGCTGACTGGCTTTAGTCACAGCATATTCCAGATATGATTGGACAAGAGTAGAATGCAGCAGAACTATAGCCTTCCTTCCCCTCACTTGCACCCCATTCTAAACCCTATGCCTCTCCTACAGCCTAGATTTTGAGGACCATAGAGGCCATCTGATCCAGCCCTCTCATTTTATAGATGAGGAAACTGAGTTACTGGGAAGGGAAGTGACTTCCCAAAGGTCACCCAGGTATTAAGCTAAGATTCAAAGCCAAGTTGTTTGACTCCTAGTCCAGCAACCTCTCCAATACTAGGGTCAACAATGAATAGATCTCTGGACCTGGAGTCAGGAAGACCTGAATTCAAATCCAACCTCAGACATTTACCAGCTGTGTGACCCTGGACAAGTCACTTAACCCCTGTTTGCCTCAGTTTCTTCATTTGTAAAATGGGATGATAAAAGCATCTACCTCCCAGGGTTGTTGTGAGGATCAATGAATATAACAGTTATAAGCCATTTAGCACAGCCTCTGGTATATAATAGAATATAGAAGTTGTTCTGGTCATATAGAAGTGTTAGTTGCTTTCTGTCACTGCAAAATTCAAAGAAGACAAAGTACTTGAAGGCTCATTTGGAGAAGACCATGGGACCAGAATGCCCTAGGAGGAGTTCCTCTTTAGGCTTGGATGGTTTCAGAGTTCCCTCCCTCCTCTCATATCTGTGAGTCTGTGAAGACAAAGAGAAGGATGATTGGGGAGGAGACCCATGAGGAGATCACTGTTAGACTTTTTGTCATCATTCTGGTTTTGTCAGAGTCCAGAAGACAGAAGCTAGAGAAAGAGAATGACTAAGCAGAGAGTTGGTTAGGGCAGCAGATTTCAATCCTGGCTCCCAGACTCATGTCCCTACGCCTTCCACTTCATAGGAATGGGCATCAGAAGCCTTCTATGGAGGCATTTCCAGATTCCTCATTACTATGTAATGAATTCAGCCAGTCTCTTTATTCTCCAATGGATCTCCCCTCACAGAAGCCTTCGTTCTCAGAAATAAGATACACCCAAGTTAAAAGTCACTTTGAAAATTAAATCGGGCTTTGATAACATCAACTCACTCCCTATTCTAGCTTCAGTGTTTGCAGGATGTCACTCAGGGAAATTACAAATGCTGCAATGTACTAGGAGGAATGCATTAGAGAACATGTCCAAGAGGTTCTCTAAGAGTGGTGAGTCAGAGCTTCTAGGGCCCTCCTCACTCCCCGAAACTGAACTCTTGAGATATCATTTGGGAGGGCTAGAGAGAATCCCCTTGGGAAGCTTCCGCTGGTTATCATTTGGTTTCAAATGTACTGTCTTTACATGAAAATGCTTCTCACCTTTAGTCATGTTAAAAAGCTAATTTTTAATTTTAACTGTGTTATAATGCTGGTTCTTAGCTTTATTTTCCCCCAACTTAATAGTATTTTATGTTTTCAGTTAAAAGTAAAGATAGTTTTCAACATCCACTTTTATAAGATTTTGAGTTTCAAATTATTCTCCCTCCCTCCCTTTTCCCCAAGACAGCAAGCAATCTAATGTTATACATATACAATTATATTAATCTTATTTCCACATTAGTCATGTTGTGAATGACACAAATCTTTACTTTAACCCCATTATAATGCTGATTCTTAACTTTAACTGTGTTATAATGCTGATTCTGTACTTTAACCATGTTATAACTGATTCTTAACCGTGTTATAATGCTGATTCTTAACTTTAACCGTGTTATGATGCTGATTCTGTACTTTAACCATGTTATAACTCCGATTCTTTATTTTAACCATGTTACAATGCTGATTTCTTTACTTTAATGATATTATTATAATGCTGATTCTTTAACCAAGTTATAAAACTGATTCTTAACTATCTTACAAAGGTAATGCCTTTACTTTAACTGTACTTGTTGACTTCTATCACTCTAGAGGTAAGAAGTGATCCTTGTGGGGGGATTACTTATTTTTTCTAATAAACTAGGAAATCTATGGTCACTGGAGGAATTTGTATAGGTCATCTGGTCCAGCAAAGTCAGAGACAGGAATTATTAAAGTTCCCATTTCATCGAAGTGCCTTATGGTTTACGAGGCAATTTCCCTGAACTGTGGGGATCTCTGTGAAAAGAGGCTTCATGGTCATCAAGTTCAACCTGTCCCTGAATAAAAATCCTATCTATAATATGCTCACCAAGCAATCATTTGGCCTCTTCTTGAAGCTACCATCTCCCTATTTCTGTTGAGAGAAACTCTGCCCTTTCAGCTTTGTAATGTCAAGGATAATTCTTAATCTCTTCCTCTCCATTGCCCTCAAAATCCAATTTGCTGCCACATATTTTATGCCATAATGTATAGACAGGTAGATAACCCAATGGATAGAGTTCTAGGCTTGGAGTCAGGAAGACCTGAGTTCAAATCCAGCCTCAGTTACTATGTAACCCTAAGAAAGTTGCTTTGTATCTACATGCCTCAATATTTTTCCACTGTAAAATGACTATTAACATCTACCTCCCAGGGTTGTTATGAAGACCAAATGAGATAATATTTATAAAGCACTAAGCAAAGTATTTTAAAAAATGCTTGTTCCTTTCCCTAAAGTACATTATAAAACCTTGCAGTGCTACAGGAATGTTAGCTATTATGATCATTAAATCTTGTTGCAACTACTTACACAAAATTTCTCACGTCTGTCCCTTGCTTTCCACTTAAGTGGCCACCACGTTAATTCAGATCCTTTCACCAGCACTATTTGATTGCCTTGTTATTGGTCTCAATGTTTCCCCTTTCCGATCCATTCTCCACACAGTCACTAATGTTGTTAAGTCATTTCAGGTTCTCCAGCTCTTCATGACTCCATTTTGGAGTTTTTTTGCCAAAGATCCTGGAGTGGTTTGCCATGTCCTTCTTAGCTCTAGATCTGAACTCGGTCCTTTTGACATCAATTGAGTACTGTTCCCACTAAGCCTCATCATTCAGAACATGTCAGCTCAAAGGGTATAGATGATACAATTAGATATTTTCCATAATCACAGGCATGACTAAAATGGAATAGATTGTAAGAAATTCACACTTCTGAGCTTCAGTTTCCTCATCCATAAATCCATTGCAGGGCCTGATAGGGTTATTCTAAGAAAAAGTTTCCTCAACATTAATTCTACATTAAAGTGGAATGAGCTGTGTCTAGATAGAAGATTAGGGAGCCTGAGAAGTCTTTTAAGTAGAAAAGGGATGTGGTTAGATGCTAGGAAGATAGTATTGGCTGCTAGATGGCGCCATAGTGGATAAAACACTGGGTTTGGAATCAGGAAGAATCATCCTTCAGAATTCAAATCTGGCCTTAGACAATTACTAGCTGTGTCACCCTAGTCAAGTCACTTAACCCTGTTTGACTCAGTTCCTCATTTGTAAAATTAGCTGCAGAAGAACATGGCAAACTGCTCCAATATCTTTGCCTAGAAAATCCCAAAATGGGGTCAAGGAGAGTTTGACTGAACAATAGCAAAAATGCCGGATGATAGTATTTCTCATTGATTTCCTTTCCTAAGATGGATCCTGATACCCAAATGGAGAGGAGATCCTTGACAAAGGCTATAGCTAAGTTTTATTTTTGAGATTTTCCCAGTTACTGTGGATTGAAAACCAAAACCAAAACAAACAATAAACAGAGAGAGCATGAAAAAGCCTTATATACCTCTTTCGGGTCAGATAAGATGAATCCAGGCCCACCTGGGCCCAGAATAGAGTTGAGGTAGGGGGCCCTTTGACCCATGAATCTACCTTACTTGTTCCTCACAGTAACCCTGTGCTGTTGGTACTGAGGATTTTATAGGCTCCTTCCAGCTCTTAGATCTATGAGCCTTTGAATCTAAAAACATCATTTGACCAATGAGGAAATTGGGGCATATAGAGATTAGATGATTTGCCTAAGTTGCAGAAGGGCCAAAAGCAGAATGTAAACATATGTATCAACCCCTCTTTAAGTCAAATTCAAGTTAATTCAATTTAATCAGCTTTTATTAAATACCTCCTGGGCAATAACAACTAGTAGCATTTATAAAGGGTTTTAAGGTTGGCAAAGTACTTTACATATGTTATCTTCAATTTATCCTCATTACAACCCCATGAAGTAGGTGCAATTACTATACCCATTTTACAGATGTGAAGCTGGGAAGGTAATTTGCTCTGGGTAGCACAGCTGTGTTTGAACCATATTTGAACTTAGTTGTCCTTGACTCCTAACCAACATTCTGTCTACTGGGACACCTAGTTGCCCTGACAAGATAATGAGCTAATTGCTGGATATAGAAAAAGTAAAAATGATTAATATCTTTGTCATTTAGGAGCTTGCATTAGGCTGTGGAAGGGATCCAACGTTTACACAGATGAGTATATTCAAGATTGGCTGTTGCCCTTCATTCTTGGAGAGGACCAGTGCTAGAGTCAAGTTGCAGAGTTATCGATCAGACCAGTACGGGCTCAGAATACTCTGCCACAGGTTGGGCACAAACAGTCCTTGTGAACATTTGGGGTACATTCTCTAAATTTGCCAATCTCAAGTTTCCTTTGAGATATTTCAATTCTGCTTTGCTCATAGAGCACAGCACCTTCTCTGATGAGGGCACACCATGCTGAGCGGTCCTGTGCCAGTCTCCCATGTATATTCAAGATAACTTGTAGAGGGAGGATAGGAGGAGGAAAAGGGAGATGCAGTCCAGGCACTGGTGAATGGCCATGGAAGTAGGAGACTGAATACTATGATCAGATAATAGCAAATGGGCCAGTTTGGTTGGGATGCTGAGTCTGTGAAGTGATACAATAGGAAGGAAAAAAAGCCTAGAAAGGTAGGAAGATTGTGAAATTGAAGCTCTTTAAAGCCAAGTTGAACTATTACCATTTTACCCTAGAGGTAATAGGAAGCTAAGGTTCTTATGCAGGATAATGGTCGGACACAGGTTTTCTTGACTCCAAGTTTGGTGCTCTGGAGGCCCCTTGGATGCCTCCACTGGAACCTGGGGACTTAGTTTCCTCCTCCCCAGGCACTCTCCAGGCATAGTTCTGCTGGGCCCCTCAGAGAGAACAGGGGTGCCCTGGTTGGGGGAGAGTCATAGCCATTCCCTTAACCTTACTCTCACTTTGGAGACAAATGCCTCCTGGGATTTAAGTTCAAAAACAAGTTTGGGGAAGATCTGTAGGTGATTGTGTTTTGTTTGGGGATTTAAAAGGATTACCCTCGGAACAGTTTCCCCCTTGCCAAGGTGGCTGGGGCCTCAGGTGTGAAAAGGCCTTTAATAAAGGGAACTGTCAGAGACCCATACAAATTGCTTACAAACCAACAGGGCTGGAAGGAGGGGGTCGGGATGGGGGCCTATTGACCAACTTCCACAAGTTTTAGGAAAACAAATGCTTTACATTCAAAAGGCGAGGGGAATACTCCAGGAGTCAGGAAGTTTCTGCCCTTTACTTAGCTTTCCCTCTCCCTAATTCACTAGAGGCTGGATGTGAAGGAACCCAGTTGCTTGAGAAGAGTGTGGTCTCCTGGACTTCCTACAACCTTTCTGCCTACTATTCCCTCTTACTCAGTCCTGACTGTGCCTTTTTTAGCTAACAGAATGCTAGGCCTAGGGGCCAGAAGACCCAGGTTCAAATCCCACCTCAAACACTTACAGAAACCCATTAATTTTTTTGGATCTCTTCTATATAAAACAAGGAGAAAAAAATCCATAAGCATTTGTTAAATTCCAGCAATGTGTCAGACTCTGAATTATTTGGTGTAGAAACACAATGACAAAATCAAAACAGTTCTTGCCCTCAAGGGGCTTGCATGAGATGGAAAGGGGAGATATACATATGCATAAATATATAGAACAAATGTGTGGGGACATTGAATAGTGCTACTTCCTTCTCTCCTTCCGACACCAGTCTGGGGGGCAGGATTCACAGATAGCACACATGGATGATTGAGTTTAATTCAATAGCATTTATTAAGCACCTACTGTGGGCTGGTCTGGGTCATAGAAGAATGGGCACATTTGATCTGCCTCAGGGGAGGGACACAGAGCTCGCCAATGTTTCCTAGAAGACAATGATCCCTGCTGGGTACCCTGGATGCAGAAGCAAAAGGAAACAGTCCCAGTGGGTGACCTACTTTGAAAAATAAAAGGTCACTTGCGGAAATAAAAGGAATGAGTAAAAAAAAATACAAGGTCGTTTAGGGAGGGAGGTCATTAACTGGAGGGATGAGTCTCATTTGAGTGCAGGAGATGATCCTTGAGCTGATGTAAAAGATGGAAGGATGTAAAAGATGGTCTGAGGTGGAGGTGTGGGCCGGGTGTATTCTAGGCATGAGGGGTGGCCATTACAAAGACTTAGAGATGGAGATGGACTGTCCTGTGTAAAGAACAGTGAGAAGGCCAGTTTTGCTGGACCATAAAGGGCAGGATGGGAGTAATGTGTAATACCTTGGCAAGGTAAGTTGGGGCCATATTGGGAAGGATTTTTAAAGCCAGAGGACACATCCTTGCCCTGTGGCCCTGGGCAAGTCACAACCCCTAAGTGCCTCTAACGAATTATTTGATATTACAAATTGTTGTCCTTGACTCATTTTGTGTTGTGTCTTACACTTGTGACCCCATTTGGGTTTTTCTTGGCGGAGACACTGGAGTCGTTTGCCATTTCCTTCTTCAGCTCATTTTATGGCTGAGGAAACTGAGGCAAACAGAGTTAAGTCACTTGCCATTTCCTTTTCCAGTTTATTTTACAAATTAGAAAATGGAGGCAGAGTTAAGTGACTTGCTCAGGGTCACACAACTAGTATGTGTCTGAGGCTGGATTTGAATTCAAGTCTTCCTGACTCAAGACCCATCATTCTGTATCACCAGAATGCAGTAATATTTAGTAGACCCTAGCTGCTCCTGAACCCTTTCCTGATTCTGTGAAGTCCCCAGTGCCTAGAATGGACTTCTTCCATACCTTTACCAGTTAAAATCCTTCCCTTCCTTCAGTAATAATAGCTAACATTTATTTTATTTACTTATTACTATGTGCTATATACTTTCCAATTATTATCTCATTGGATCCTTGACAAGAACCCTGGGTGGCAGATGATATTATTATCCCCATTTTACAAATGAGGAAATTAGAGTTGAGTGACTTGCCCAGGATGCCACAGCTAGGATGCATCTGAGGCTAGATTTGAACTTGGATCTTCCTGATTCCAGGACCAGCACTCTATCTACTGTAATATCTAGCTGTCTCCACAGCTTAGCTGCCTCTTCCTCCTGGAAACCTTTGGTTTCCCCCAACTAGATGTCAATTTACCTTCCTAATCTCTCATTCCCCTCTGGCTCTATGTACCTAAGTGAATTTTATTTCCTATTAAAGCTATTCATGATTGTGCCTCATAGTCCAAATAATAATTATAATACCTGAGAATTATGGAGGATTGTAAAAATCTCAAAGCACTTCATACTTTATCTCATCTCATTCTTGCAACCACCTCATGAGGTAAATACTACAGAGAAATTAAGTGACTTTGCCCAAGATCACTTAAGTGTCAGAGGTAGAATTTGAACTCAAATCTCTCCTGACTGAGTCCAACACTCTTTGAACTAAATTATGCTCCTATGAAATTGTGAACTCTTTGAAGTATGTCAATGAAATAAATCAACAGACATTTATCAAGCCTTTACTAAATGTCTAAGACAAAAGTGAACCAGACCCTGCCCTCAAGGATCGTCTATTCTAATGGAGGAGAAAACGTGTACATAGAGAACTATATGCAAAAATAGAAGGTTAAGAGAGAGGGCATTGAAAACTGGGAGAATGTTGGGGAAGGGGGGATGATGAAAGGATTTTTTTTTATAGAAAGTGGTGCTTGGATTGAGTCTTGGAGGAAATAAAGGATTCTAAGAGACAGAAGTGAAAAGGGGGTGTCTTCTAGGCATGGGGGACTGCCAGGGTAAAAGCATGGAGAGAGGAGATGGAGAATCACATGTAGGGAAGAGTGGGAGAGAGTAATGCTCCACCTTATAGTTTAATCAGTAGTCTCTTTCTCATGGTAGATTTAAAGTTGCTGAATGAATGAATAAATCAATGATCTCTCTAAAATCTAGCTCCTAAATCTTCCGTTTTCTTCCTAAATATTTGTTAGCCAGATTGCTTGTTCCCCTGAGCAAAGGGATCAAGGGCTGTATACTATGGCTGGGGATGGGAGATGCTAGAAAGAACTTAGGGGAGTAGATTTGGAAGGGGAGGGGACCTTAGAGACCATCTACTCTCACCCCCTTATTTCATAGATGAGGTCAGTGAGGCCTGGAGATATGTCACTTGCCCAAGGTAATTCAGGTAATAAGGGGCAAAGTCAGGATTTGAATTTGCTTACTCTGACTCTAGGCCCCTCACTCTCTGCCACACAGGATAAAGTTTCATTATATAAAAGGGTCCTGATGCGTTAGAATCTTTTCCCAATTAAGGAGATCTGCACGTGGTAGGTACTAATAAGTATTTATTGCATTCAATGTAATCAACCAAAAAGTATGTTTTAAGTGTCTGCTTAAGGTGCTTTATTAGTTATCAGGAAGACAAAAGATAACCAGGGTTTCTAGGTGGTAGAGGGGCAGCTAGGTGGCACAGAGGCCTGGAGTCAGGAAGATTCATCTTTGTGAGTTCAAATCCAGCCTCAGACACTTACTGTGTCACCCTGGGCAATTCATGTAAGCCTCAATTTCCTCATCTGCAAAATGAGTTGGAGAAGGAAATGGCAAACCACTCCAGTATCTTTGCCAAGAAACCCCCATATTGGGTCATAGAGAGGGCTGAAAAAATGACTGAATGATGAAAGACAAAAATGAAAGGAGCCTGGCCTTTAAGGAGCTTACATTGAATGGGGGAAACAATGGAAGATTATTAATTTAGAGCTGAATCTAATCCAACTCCCTCATTTTACAAAAGAGGAAACGGAGTCAAGATTTAAACCTAGGTCCTCTGACTCCAAATTCCTTCCACTTTCCTCCCTCTACCCTCAGTCTTTCTTTCTATGCATTGGATGATCTATTTTACAGAAAAAAGTATAAACCAATGTAGGTAATTCATTAGTAAAGAAATAGAAAAATACATAAAAAAAATATTGAAGGTTTAGGAGGTGCACAGCCTTGTAGAATAAAGTCAATCCAGTGGGTTCTGACGTTAATTACTTCTTCTCCCTGGTGCCTCGAGGTCCCAGGAAATGCCCTCCTGGAGGATGATTTGAACGGGTGGAATTGGGGGTGAGAGTGTGAAGTGTGTTTTGTTAAATCAGCAAGTTCATGTTGATAAATGTGCTCTCAGGAGCTAAAGGAAAATTTAAAACCATTTTTTTCTAGTAATTCTTCTAGCTTGATATTTCATACTAGCTGGCAAAAGCCTGGGGATGGCACATAGTAGGTGCTTAATAAATGCTTGCTCTCCCCTAATACCCCATACGCCTGGTGTCAGGGCTTGCTGAACCCTTTCTAGGGCTGGTTAACCTTCGATGTCCAATTGGTCACCCAACTCTCACCTTTGGCTCGAAGAAGCTGCACCTTGGTAAAAACCATCTTGGGAGATGGGCTAAACCAGGTTGAGGGGAACTGACTGGCCTCAGATCTGTTGGGGACCATCCACTCCACAATACTTTCTCCCAGCAGAACAGTGTCTGAAGCAAGTGGAGCTATGGAGCATGTAGAACTTGGTTGGACATAGGAGAGCCAAGGTCATTCAATGCATCCCAGCCATCCTGACTCTTATCTTGACACTGAACTTCTATGACTCTGGAGGAGAGAGTGAGGCAGATGACTTCACTTAAATCCAATTAATGCACAAGTCAAGACATCACTGGTGATGTCATCAGGTCTTCTCTGAAAACAAATGGGAAACAAGCAACAGTAGATGCTTATTCATCGACTGTGGACTGCAGGAGGCCTCTGTAAGCATGCAGGCTGAGTTGGAGAATCGTAGAGTTAGATCTGGAAGAGACCCCAGAAAACATCTAGTCCAATGTCCTTATTTTACAGATGAGGAAACTGGTTCCCAGAAAGGTTAAGTCACTTGTCCTAAGTCATGAAGTTAAATGGAAGATCTTGGATTTGAAATCAGGTTATAGGGGTCAAAGATCTTGAGCTAGAAGACACTTCAGAGTCATCTGATCTGACCCCCTTATTTTAAAGATGAAGAAACTAAGGCCTGGGGTGGCTAGGTGGCACAGTGAATAGAGCACTGGCCCTGGAGTCAGGAGGACCTGAGTTCAAATCTGACCTCAGATACTTAACACTTACTAGCCACGTGACCTTGGGCAAATCGCTTAACCCCAAATGCCCTGCCGTCCCCCCCTCCAAAATGCAAGAAAAGGAGAGAAAAGAAAATAAAAAAAAAGAAAAGGAAAGGAAAGGAAAGAAGAAAAACCAAGTCCAAAGAAACATCAGTGATTCGTCCAATGCGTCATTTGTCAGAGGCAGGATTTGAACCAAAGTCCTCTGATTCCAAATTCAATGTTCTTTCTCCTATACTGTACTTTCTATGTGGGCCACATGGGGCCATGGAGCTATGGGAAGTGCAGATATGGGGTTATCTAACACATAGGAGATGTCAGGGGATGTTGGGTATCTCAGGTGTGGAAAGTAAAGGGGAGACATAGGGAGTTTAATGATAATAAGAACATAGCTTTAGAACTTTTAGTGTCTTTAGAGACCATTTCAGTCAGATGCATTTGAAAAAGACTGAACATTTAACCTAATTCCCTTAATTTTATATTTCAGGAAACAAGTACAGATAAAGTGAATGACCTGTCAATGGCCACATAGATAAGTAAGTAGCAGCATCAGGATGTGAATTCAGTTATCTGAATCTAATCTAACTCTTTCTAAAGGAATGGGCCACACTCTTCTTAGTTCTAAGCCTCAGTTTCCCTGTTTGTAAAATGAGGAGGGGTTGGTCTAGATTGCTTTGTAAGGCCCCTCACATTTTCAGATCTATGAGCCTATGAGTCTTGGGTGGAATGGCACTTTATTAAAGTGGGGAGGGGGAGCAGGAGGGGAAAGAGAAAGGAAAGGGAGCGGAGAATGTGCAGCCCAGATGGGAATAATCAGAATTTCTTCCACAAGCCCAAAGTAGCCTGGATTTCTAAGTGCTTATATCGCCACCTTGTGGTCATCTGTGGAAACTTCAATCAGGTTGATGGGGAGAAACTTCCTTGACTGAGAAGCCAGTGTTGGGTTTTAGCAGAACTAACTGGTACACTTAGACTTGACCCATCTCTCCCTTGAAGGATTGGGCTTGAGAATCGGGGAGAAGGGGCAGTGTTTTAATGTCTGGGAGAATGCTTTTAGTCCTAAAAACTCTCTAGACTCTAAAAGGGATAGTGCCTAGGCAGCTGACCCAGACCAGTCCAACAAGAATTTTTAAAGCACCTACTATGTGTTAGACACCTTGGAAATCCAGGCAAAAGGGAACCACACAATCCCAGGAGCTAAATTCTTCTGGAGGCTACAACATGAACAAAAATGAGTTAATTCAAGGTAATTTGAAGAGAGAGAGAGCCCGAACAACTGATAGGGACCAGTAGGGCTTTCCTGTAGGAAATGTCCTATGAGCTGAGCTTGAACAGGACTAAAAATCAAGCCCTCCTCCACATTCAATGGAAAAACTTCCCAGTTTGTCATCACGATGGGTAGGGGGATACAAATAGACTCATAGGATCATAGATTTAGATCTAAGAAGACTCTTAGTGATCTTCAAGTTCAATGACCCACCCCCTACCCACTCTACCCATTTTGCAGATGGAAAAATTGAGGAGAGAAGGTGATTTGCCTGCAGTTAGGAGATACCCATCGGTGGAACTCCCAGGAAGATGGGCTGATCTGTATTTCTTACAAGAGTATTATGTGGCATGAATAATAACAGCACTAATTCATATTTTTTGTTTTTGCTTTTTGGAGGGGAAGGCAGGGCAATTGGGGTTAAGTGACTTGCCCAAGGTCACTGGCTAGTATTAAGTGTCTGAATTCAGATTTGAACTCAGGTCCTTCTGACTCCAGGGATGGTTCTCTATTCACTGTGCTACCTAGCTGTCCTTAATTCATATTAAAAAAAAGTTTCAGTATTTTCCCCCACCTCAAGTCTTTTAAGTAGCTGGATCAAACATTGCTATACCCATTTTACAGATGAGAAAACTGAGGCTCTGATGTAGGAGTGGGGAATTGTTTGCTAAGAATATCTACCTGCTTTTCTCCAGGTACCCAACTTTACTTGCCCTGCCCCCTCTTCTGCCCACCTCTGAGTTCCCCTCGGAAGAAGCTCTGCCCATACCCTCAGATGCCAAGTCCAGAGCTGATTAGCATGGAGTATGAGCTTAGTAGAAGTATACACTAAAGGACTCTACACACTTTCCTTATAAATGTTGTAATGTTCACATTCATTTCCTGAATCCAAAGCCAGTTCTGAATCCACCACACTGCTTCTTTGGCAAATGGAAAATTGATCAAAGGAATATTCTTTGGCAGAGCAGCATGAGGGCAACAGACAGAGGGGTGGTGTCAGGATGCAGTGGGAAAGTGGAGAGGTCACTGGCTTCGGAGTCAGTAGCCTCGAGTTAGAATCCCTGCTGGCCCATCTATTATTTCTGTGACCTTCAGGATGGTCTTTCATTTTTCTGGGTTTGTTTCCTTCTCTGTAAAGTGAGGGCGATGGACTAGAAACCCTCATGGTCTCTTCTGTCTCTAAATATGTGATACCATGAGCATTTAAGTCAATCTGACAACATATTCAGCCCATACAGTGTGTAGGGCTGTGTTTTGGGTACTAGGGATGGTTGCTGTTGTTCAATTGTATCTCTTTTCTATGCCGTCTGGAGTTATCTTGGCAAAGATACTGGAGTAGTTTATCATTTCCTTCTCCAGCTCATATTACAGGTGAGGACACTGAAGCAGAGTTAAGTGACTTGCTCAGGGTCTCACAACTAGGAAGTGTCTGAGGCCAGATGAATTTAGGAAGAGCAGCCTTCCTGACTCTAGGGCCCATGACTCTATCCACCATGCCACCTAGATGTACTAGGGTTACAACTATTAAAAATACAACAATACTATTTTGTCTCTGCCCTCATTACTAGTAGGATCTGACTTGGACACAAATAAACATGAATCAAAGTGGGCTGTGACCAGAACAAAAGAGAGATTTAGGGAAGGAGAGATCCAGAAAAATCAGGAAAGTTTAAGGAAAGAGAACACCACTTCCTGGAGATGGGGTGAGGATTACGGCAAGCTTCATGGAGAGGAGGCATTTGAGCCGAGCCCTGAAGGAAAAGAAAGATTTAGAGGTTAGTTAGTCAATTAGTGGACAGTGAGTTAACAAGTATTCTTTTTTTTTAAGTGCCTCCTAAGTTATAGTGATGGTTGTGGGATTACAAAAAGAGGCAACTACTGTCTCTGCCCTCAAGTAGCACACATTCTAATGGGGTGGGGGTGGGACAACATAGGGAGACAGCTATAAGAGATATCCAGTATAAATAGAGGGAAAGCATTAGTTATGGAGGCAGGGGTGGGAGAGAAGCTGGGAGACTGGGCAAAGGTTTCCTATGGGAGACCTGGGACTTGAAGGAAGCCAGGAAAGCCAGGTGGCAGTCCGAAGGGGGCAGAACATTCTAGGGAAGGTGTGTCCTATTTTGATGTTTGAAAATACAGCCTCTGTTTCCTCAAGAAGCCATGCTTACTTTGATATTTTCTTAAACTCCCATAGGAGATCTCAATTCATCATTTTCTATGTCTTTAACCCATGGAAATAGGAAAGTATCCCCAATAGCTAACCTTTGTACCTCCTGCTGCAATTTATGCCTCTTTCTTCCTGATTTTTAGAGAAGAAATAGAAATGGGGGGAAGGTACCTATTGTTCATACAAGAGCCACTGTGATTATTAAGTTATGTCTGAGTTTTCTCCCTCTGGGCAAAGCAATCTTTATTCCTTTAGCTTGTCCTTGTAAGGTGCACTTCCTAATTCTTGCACCATTTTGGTAGTTCTCATCCCTGTCATTGGTTCCAAGTTTTCCATACCCTGCTTTAGTTGGGAGACCTCAGATGCCACCATGGAAGCCACATCATCCATCCATCCATCCATCCATCCATCCATCCATCCATCCATTCTTCCTTCCTTCCTTCCTTCCTTCCTTCCTCCCTCCCTCCTTCCATCCTTCCTTCCTTCCTTCCTTCCTTCCTTCCTTCCTTCCTTCCATCCTCCTTCCTTCCTTCTTTCCTTCCTTCCTTCCTTCCTTCCTTCCTTCCTTCCTTCCTTCCTCCCTCCTTCCCTCCATCCTTCCTTCCTTCCTTCCTTCCTTCCATCCTTCCTTCCTTCCATCCTTCCATCCATCCTTCCTTCCATCCATTTATCCATCCATCCATCCATCCATCCATCTATCTATCCATCCATCCATCCATCCATCCTTCCTTCTGTCCATCCATCCTTGTTTCTGCAAGGTTTAAGCTTCCCAAGGCATTTATATCACCAAGTAGACATGATATAACTGCCCCTCACAACATTCCTGTGGGCAATCAAGCAGGTGGGCGGCCATGTTATTAGCCTCCCTGAGTCTCAGTCTTCCAATCTGTTAATCAGACCTAATAATACCTTACTCTTAGAGGTGTTATTATGTTAGATCCCATTGTGCCCAATTCCCAGATGGGGAATCAGAGATAGAGGTGGCTTAGCCTGCCTGGGGCCACAGGGGATCTTATTAAGCCATTAATGTTTTTTTTAAGTGTTTTGAGATCCTTAGATGAAAGAAACTTATAGTCCAGAGTGTTATTACCTGGGTTATTACTTTTCTAAAGAAAACTTTGAGAATTGCTTGAAACAGAGAGAATTAGGGTGCTCCATTTAGTGGCCTGCCTTGTCTGTGGGGGTCTCAAAAGATCACAGATTAAAGAACTGAAAAGCACCTCACATATTGAGCTTGGAGATCAATGTAGCACTCCACGGAACAATAATGTATTGTAAGAAAACTTTAATGGAAATGTGTTGTAGGAGGTATTATATAAATTATATGGCTAAAACTACCCTCTCCCCCCCCCCCCGTTTAGTCAATTCTAACCTAAGCTAGGGAGCTAGGTGGCATAGTGAATAGAGTGTGGGACCTGGAGTCAGGAGGACTCAAGTTAAAATCTGGCCTCAGATACTAGCAGTGTGACCCTGGGCAAGTTACTTAACCTTGTCTGCTTCAGTTTCCTCATCTGTAAAATGAGCTGGAGAAGAAAATGGCAAACACTCCAGTATCCTTGCAAAGAAAACCCAAAGTGGGGTCACAAAAGTCAGACATGACTAAAATGACTGAACAACAACCCCATAAACTAATTATCGACAGGGGAAACAAATATTAGCTTTTACGTACACTCCCAAGTGTACCTTTTGTCTTTTAGGCATGTATTTGTTGGATGGGAATCACAGATTTAAGCTCAACCACAGACTGAACTCTTTACAAAGCACCAGAGAGATCAAATCCTCCTACAGGGGGCTCACAACAAGAACTGGCCAGCTAAATTCCCTTCTGATCCAACTTTCCTCATTCAGGAAACAGAGGTCCATACAGGGTAAAGTTATTTGTCCAAGATCATATAGGCAGTAAGTGGCAGAGCTGGGACTTGAACCCTGGTCCTCTTATTCCAAATGCAGCATACTTTTTATTTTACAGGTCTTTTTGTTTTTTAAATTAATTTGTTTTTATTCTGAATTTAAATTTTATAAAATAAAATAAATCCAGTACATTGGAAAAGAGAATTATGCATGAAATTGCAAATCTCTATTACATAGTTGGCTTTCTTTTAAAGTTTGTAACAAGCTCACCATGTAACTTTCAAAGCTGTCCTTCCTTCTGTTCTCTTCTATACATTTAAAAATACTCTGATGATTCTCCTTTATTTTCTATTCTCTATTATTTCTTTATTATTTTATAGTTCTGCTCCCTCTCTAATTCTCTACCTTCACTAAAAAATATGGAAAAATATCCTACAACAAATATGCATGTTCAAGCAAAACAAATTCCTACATTGGCCATGTGTGAGAATATATTATTCCTTCTGCACCTTGAGTCTATCACCTCTGTATCAGGAGGTGGAGGCCTCCTTCATCATTGGTCCCTTGGGATGATGGAAAAAGTCCAAAGGATTTTCTGTACCAGTGGGAAAAGGTGGAAATACCACCAATGGCAGAAATATCACCAATGTCTACCACCAGGCACACAGGACTAAGTGTATTATCCTGGATTGTTGAGGTCTGATTGGAAGTGATTTGACTCAGGCCACTCAGCAGGACATCAACAAAGAGGGATCCAGAATCCTGATTCCCAGTGAAGGACCTTTTCCCAAAATCTTGATGTCTTCTAGCTTTCAGACACAATCTTGAGTGTTCTGACTTTTTGTTATCAGATCCTGCTCCCCAGGTACCATGTTAAGTGGCCTCTGGGGCATATTCTCTTAGCCCCCAAACTTTAGAGTCTGAATTCAGGGCTTAGCACAGTCCCAGGCATATAGTAGGTGCTTAATAAATGCTTCTTGACTGAATGGGGCCTAAACAAACCATGCTAAATATTCTACTTGCCTGATAATCTCACTGCCTTTGAATTTTTACTTTTCACTGGCAAGTACTAGGTCGATGATTCCACTGTCTTTTCCAGGATAGCCACCTCCTCTTAATCTCCCATATTAGGGGAGAGAATGCTGGATTTTGAGTAAGAGAACCTGGTTTTAAACTCTAGCTCTGCCATTTGGTATCTGTGTGACCTTGGGTTCATGCTAGGCTTGTAGATTTAGAGCTGGAAGAGACCTTAGGGGTTATTGGGTCCAGCCCCCTTGTTTTACAGAGGAAGAAACCGAGGGTCATAGAGGTTAAATGATAGTTTCTAGGTAGATAGTAGCTATAAACAATAGCAACAACAATCATTTATAATAAGCACCTACTGTGTGCCAGGCACTATGATGAACACTGGGGATGCTCAGAGAAAGGCAAAAACCAATCCCTCCCCTCAAGGAGCTTTCGGTCTCAAGAGGGAGACAGTAGGATGAATATTACCCATGTTAGATAATTCTTGTTTGTCCTTTGTTTTTTGGATGAGGACCAATGACATCCTAGAGTGATGTCTTGACTGCCCATGAATTGGATTTAAGTGAGGCAGTCACACCATATCATCAACCTCACTCTCTCTCCCAGAGTCATCAATGTCCAGTGACAAAACAAAAGTCAGTACATCTGGCAATGGCCCACACTGCAGCGGGCACAGCTAGGGCCAAGGTCAAGCTGGAAATGAAGAGTTGTGTTCAAGACCCAGCAAGAAAACCAGTGTCTGCGGCTTGCAGACGTGGGGGAGGGAGTAAAGTGTTTAATAAGGACACTGAATATCAGGGGCTGATTTCCAACTCCTGTCTTTTCTACCTCCAAAATTCTATCTTCTATCTCCCATACCACCCTGATTCTCAGAGTGGCTTCTTTCCCTTTGGCCTTAGTCATTAAATGAAGTCATTGGGCTGCTTGACTTTTAACTATTGCAACACTAAGCCTGTGTACCTATGTACCTCTGACAGATGCTGTCTGTCAAGACCATTTGGTGTTATTTCTTGAAAGAGTCCCCCAATGGACATTTTCATTATTGCAACTAGTTTTTTTTTTTAATTCACTCATAAAAGTGCAACTCTGTTTGTGTGGACACAGTCATATCCCTTTATTCCTTGGATCCTCAGTTTCTCCATCTGTAAAATGGAGGAGTTGGACACGATAATCTCTAATATCATTTCCAGCTTTGAATCCTGTGGTCCAACGAGCCTCAAGTCTGTTTATTTTCCAAAATGAATCATCCTCTTGACTTGTCATTGCAGTGCCTTAAAAAGCTTCAGAGGGGGCATCATGGTGTAGTGGCCATGTAATTGATGTTCACTAGCTGTGTGACTGTGGGCAAGTCCTTTCCCTTCTGAGTCCCTTCTCAAAGACTTATCTCTCAAGTGGTAAATGGAACTGATGACTCACAGATCCTCAGTGTAAAGTGAAACCTCTGGTGTGTGTGTGTGTGTGTGTGTGTGTGTGTGAATGTATATGTGTGTATGTATGTATATGGGTTTATATGGGGTGTGTGTGTGTGTGTATGTATGTATTTTCTCCTTTGAATAGTATGAGCCTAGAATTAGTAGACTGATGAATTTCTTCCAGGAGAATCCAAGTGTTGCTACCTTGGGTTAGCTGGCACTACCCTGACTGCCTTCTTGGGAGGAGCATGACTCTGGAGTCAGAAGATCTGGGTTCAAATTCTGGATCTGAAACTACCTATGTAACAACAATAGCAACACTAAAAATAATGATAATACTAGCTAATATTTACACAATGCCTTAAGATTTAGAAATCATTTTAGGTGTTTCTCTCTTGATTTTTACAATAACATGATTGTGAGGTGGCTATCACAGTCTAGCACAATCCTACCTATGTGGCCTTTAATAATGACAATGATAATAGTAATAATAATAAACAATAATAACAATTCACGATGGCTAGCATTTATATAGCGCTTTAAGGTTTAAGAAATGCTTTAGAAAATATCATCTCATCTGATCTTTGTAGCAACCTTGGGAAGGAGGTGCTATTATTCCCCCCATTTTATAGATGAGAAAACTGAGGCAAACAAACCTTAAGTCAATTTCCCAGGGTCATAGAACTAATAAGCATCTGAATTTGAATTCAAGTCTTCCTGACTCCAGGTACATACGCCATCTATCGTGGGCAAATCCCTTCACTTCTCTGGGCCTCAGTTTTCACATCTGTAAATGGGTAGGGATCAATTAGAGGTCCCTGCTAACTCTATATTTACAATCCTAAAATCAAACAAGCAAGTTTTTTTAAGCACCTACTATGTACCAACGTATGAGGTGATGGGGAATACAGGTACCAAGAATGAAATATTTCCCCCTTGCAATGATGTTCTTCTATTCTGGGGTGGAACACCACCTCCCTTAGCAGGTCACAGATCTTTTTTCATCAGGTTGAATCCAGGTTGAAGTTGAGACAGTAGGCAAAGATGGTGATGATGATGATGATGATGATGATGGTAATTCAAATTTATATAGTGTAGTAAGGTTTGCAAAATGCCTTATATCTAGGATTATCCCAAAAGACTTAGTGCATAAGTTATTAAAACTTATTAATGCTTAAATCTGCACTCAAACTTTTGGGACACCCTGGATAGGAGTTCCTTGGACCCTCGCAATCACGCTGTGAGGTGGATACTTTAAGAATTATTATTCTCATTTTATAGATGAAAGAACTGACTTTGGGAGGGATTACCCAGCCAGTGAATGCCAGAGGCAAGGTTTGAACACAGTTCTTCCTGATCCCAGGTCTCTTTCTACTAAGCCTATCAGTACAGCCTCTGAAGATATTGTCAACCTGGAGAAAATGGTCCCTGCATTTCTTTTTTCTGGGCACAGAAAGAAAAATGAGCCATTAATTGGCCTTCCTGGTAGGCGTTGGGGGCTTTCCCTTAATGTGGAGTCTCTTTCAAAGTGATCACTGGATGACCTCTGCCCCTCTCCATGACATATATCATTTACCTACCTCTCACAAGGGGAAATGGAATGAGCTGAGACAATGTCTGTGAGAGGATGTTAGCTTCTTTTGACTTCACCTTTGATCATCTTCCTTTCAGAGCCGAGTTCCCCTTGAACATTACCAGGGCCCCATGGTGCTGTGTTGGGGTGGGCGGGTTCTGCCTACTGTTTGAATAACTTAGAATTGGATGGAGAGGGGCTTAACTAGGACCTAACCCAGCAGATTTCCATCCCTGTCAGTCTCCAGGGGAGAAGTTTTACAAGGTTTTTCTCACTATTCCTTTCCAAAGACTTTCTTAGAATTAAAACCTGGCCCTACCCATTAACTGGTGGGCAAATGAGGGCCTTCTCCGGGCTTTGCCAGAAGGAAAACTCACAGAGTTCATGGGTATTTTTTTACAAATGAGGATTGATTGTAGGGGGGGCCTCCTCTGTCAGAAATACACATTGTCATTCAATCATTTTTCAGTTGTATCTAACTCTTTGTGAACCCATTTGGGGTTTTCTTGGGAAATATATTGAAGTGGTTTGTTATTTTCATCTCTAGTTCATTTTTCAGATGCAGAAACTGAGGCAAAGAGAGTTAAGTGACTCTCCCAGGGTCACGCAACTATTAAGTGTCTGAGGCCACATTTGAACTCAGATCTTCCTGATTCTAGGCCTGGGTCCTTTAACCACTGAACCACCTAGGATGCTCTAGAAATGTGAATATCTGAGTGCTTAGTCCTAGGAAATATATCTGGCTCACTTTTTTATAATCCAATGGGGCAAATGGATTTCTTAAATTGGAGAGAATGTGAAATATTGTGGCAAATTTTTTTACAGTTTTAGATTCATGCTCATGACCCTGAATTATGAGATTACTATTTGTATTCAAACAGCAGAGAGGTAGCCCGATGTAGTAGATAGACTCAAAGCCAAGGATGACCTGGGTTCAAATATTTCCTTTGATATATACTGGTTGTATAACCCAAATAAGATATTTAGCCCTCTGTCCTCTGTTGTTCAGTTGTTTTCAGTTGTGTTGGACTCTTTTTGACCCTATTTGATGTTTTCTTGGCAGAGACACTGGAGTGGTTTGCCATTTCCTTCTCCAGCTCATCTTACAGATGGGAAAACTGAGAAAAACAGAATGACTTGTCCAGGGTCACACATCTACTAACTGTATGAGGGTAGATTTGAACTCAGGTCTTCCTAACTCCACATCTATCCATTGTACTACCTAGCTGTCCTGTATGCCAGAGGTATCAAACATGCTGCCTGTAATACCTCAGAGTGTGGCCTGAACCGTCTTAAATTTGGGAAATATTTAGTGGAATTAATAAGAATGAAATTTAACATAGATAATGTTAGCATGTAGTTTTTTAAGTCAACATGCTGCCTGTGGGGACCCTTATGTAAGGTTTAGTGACCTGGCTTTCTTATTTGAATTGTCTCCTCTGCTCTGGGCAACTCTCTGAGACCATGAGTTATAGAGAAGGTGGTGACTTGCTTTGGTGGAGGTAATTTCCTCACCTGGGAGTTCTCTAAGATGAGTAAAATCAGAGGTACACTCCCCATCACTATCATAATAGAGAAGATGAAATTAATAAATCATCAAACCAGAAAAGAAAGAAATAGGATTTTTGTCATAGGTAACTGATCAATAAATAATAAGGGCTTGCCATGTATATGCCCTTGTGCTAGATTATAGGATCACAGATTTAAGAGCTGAGAGGGATTGATTGTAAGGGCCATCAAGTCCAACCTCTTTGTTTTACAGAGGAGGTAACTGAGCCTGAGAGAGATTAAGTGACTTGTCCAGGATCACACAGCCAATTGGTATCTAAGGTAAGATTTGAACTCAGATCTTCCCAATTCTATCACTTTATATACAATTGGTTCAGTCTAGTTGGTGATAAAAAGACACAAATGAAGCTATCCCTTCCCTCAAGGAATTTACATTTCATTAACTTTTAACTTCCCTGAAAAGAATCTTAGCATTGCCCTGGAGATGTCTGTGTTGTTGATTGGACTGGGAAGAACCAGGTTTCCTGTGTTACTCCTTTCCAAGCATTTCTTCTTGGGCAGGTGATTTCTTTTAAAATCAATAAATAGGAATAACAGTTTGCAGTTCCCTAACACATACTTGGCACCTTATCAATATTTATTCCCTCCCTATCCCTCCTTTACTTTCTCAGTGTTTCCAAAACACTGAACTCCACAGTCACAGTAAAAGGACCAACCTTTGTTTTCAAAGACCATTAACAATGGAGTCTGAATGCAACTCTTTTTACTTTTTTCATGTTTTTTTTCCCTTTTGGTCTGTTTCTTTTTTCACAACATGACTAATATGGGAATCTGTTTATGTGGTTGCACACATATAACTTATAGCAAATTGCTAACCATTTGAGGAAGGGGGGAGGAAAGGGATGAAGGGAGGAAAATTTAGAACTGAAAATAAAAAAAAATGAATGTTAAAAATTGTCTTTATGTATAATTGGAAAAATACTATTTTTTAAAAAGAAAGTTTATAAGAAAAAACAAAGAAAAAATTAAATTTTAATAAAAAAAAACATCAACGATAATGAATGAGTGATGTCTTGATTTGCACAGGAAGTGGTTTTAAGTGAGGTGGGCTTGTGCAAATAGCCTCACTCTTTCTTCCAGAGTCATTGAAGTACAATGTCAAGGCAAAAATCAGGATGACTGGGGACAGTCCAGGACATAGTGGATGACCTTGACATCGTCAATGTCTGACCAGGCTCTAAGCACTCCACAGCACCTGCTTTAGCACCTTCCTGGCTGTTGGAATAAACTGTTCTCATCTGATGCTTGGGGTACACATCCCCCTAATTCACTGATAGGCTTGGAGCCTGGTGGTTATCCTCAGCCTGGCTTAGCCCATCTGCCAGGGATACAAAAAGAGACCCTGCCCTCAAGGAGCTTACCATCTAAGGAGCAAAAGCAAGGAAGGAGAAAAAGCAAGAGAACTAGATAAGACCTTTTATCCAAGAGACTGATCATGTGTTGGATTTGGAAATCAAGAAGACCTATGTTCACATCCTGCCACATGTCCATGGGTGAGCCATTCCAATTCTCTGAATTTCAGTTTTTTCCTCTAGAAAGTAGAGAGAGTAAAACCTGTCACACCTACCTCCTAGGCTTGTTATGAGGTTCCTTCCACCAAGGTAAAGTGTGTTAAGGGTTTTGTAAACTTTAGAGTTCTACAGGAAACAGCAGTTATTGAGTTTTGGGTGGCTGGCCTGGTGTTCTCCTGTGTCATGTTTGCTCATGGGCAGAGTCTCCTGTTGGGCTATGGTGGACATTTTGGGCACTGCCCAAAGGTCTGGGCAACTGTGACTTCTGTGTTCTGGACCACACCTTCTGAGCTCTCCTCTCTTCTCTTGGGTGTGTCCTGGCCAGAAGGCCAGACAGCATAATTACTTGCCTCCTTAATGAGCTGTTATCACACACAACAGTCAAATTTATGGGCCATTGGGTTTTTTCCCTGGAGTATTTCCTATAATTGAGAATCTAATTTTCTTCTTGGCCATTCTCATCTTCATAAACTCTTTGGGTAGGAGGGGACATCCTAATGGTGTCTAGTCCAAGCCTTGCCTTCACAGAAGGAGAAAGCTTACTCACCCACACAGGTGAACTGAGACACTTCAAGGCCTTAGTAAGTGTCCTCTGAGGTGGCAGCGTCCTCCATTCTGGGGTCTGACCATAAACTGTTTCCTAATTTCCTGTGATTTGTAAAGACACAATGCAATACATGGAAATTCCTCCAAATACTCCTCCTAGGAGGGAACCACTGGAGTTCATTGCATTTCCAGAGGGGTTGTGACATGGATAGACCTATTTTAGGAAAATTTCTTTGACAGCTGAGCTGTGGATGGATTGCTGAGGGGAGAGTTATGAAGAAAGAGCAAGAAGGAGGCTACGGCAATAGTCCAGGTGAGAAGAGATGTGGACCTGTACTGAAGTGGGAGCTGAGTGAGTGGAAGAAGGGGGCAGATTCAAGAGATATTTTGGAGGTAGAAATGACAAAGATAGGGCCGTTGAGTGCATGTGGGGAATGAGAGAGAGAGATTCAGGAATAGAGGAGGACATTTAGTTTTCACCTGGATGACTTGGAGGATGGTGGTATTTTTGAGAGTTAAGTCTAGAGGAAGAGACTGTTTAGAAGAGGAGGAGGAAGGCTAATCAGTTCTGTTTTGGATATGCCCAGTATAAGATGTTTAGGATATCCAATTTGTAATAGTAATATAGAACTGGAAAGCAAAAGAAAGATTAGGACTGGATAAATAGATCTGGGAGTCATCTGGATAGAGGTGAAACTTATACTCATGGGAGCTGATGGGTTCAGTCTGGCATTCTGTGCCTTGTGCCCATGACCTCTCCAGACTGTTTGAGAATGGCTGCCCACCAGTGCATAGGCTAGTACAGAGGCACACTTTGCCAGAACCCATTTCTCTAATTCCTGAGCTTCACTTTTCTCACACTCCCTTCAGTCCCCCTTTTTAATCAAAGGATGGCCACAGAAGAAACCCTCAGCATGCCAACTCTCAGGTGCAGCAGTATGGGGCAGTCTTGGATTCTGAAAGTTCCTCACAACCCGAATCCATCCTATCTTGCCAACTTATTACACATTCTCCATTCCAGTCAATGCATCCACCTTGTTTTACCTTGTACCCAATATTCCATCTCCCACCTGTGTGCCTTTGCACGAGATATCCTTGGTTCCTGGATGACCTCTGTAGTTTCAATCATCATCTCCATGGAGCTGATTCTCAGATCTATTTTTTCCAGTCTTAACCCCTCTCCTGCCCTGGAATCTCACCTCTCTGCCTGCCTATTGGCCAACTTTAACTGCATATCTCATAAACTCGTAATATCCAAAACTGAACTCATTTTCTTCTCCCATAAAGTCCCCCCTTTTTCTAACTTCCTTATTAATGTTGAGGGCACCACCATACTCCCAGTCACCCAGGCTCTCTATCTCAGTGTACCTAATATTCTATGCCCCACCTAGGTGTCATTTGCCAAGCCTGTCCTTTCTACCTTTACAACATTCCCGATACATGCCTCCTCCCTCCCTCTGACATTGTCACCACCCTGGTGCAGGTCCTCACTACCTTTTATCTGTATTATTGAAATGCCCTTCTGGCTAGTTTCCCTGCCTCCAGTCTCTCCTGCCTCCATCTTCCACTCAGCTGTCATAGAGGATTTTCTAAGGGGCATGTCTGCCCATTTCCTGACTATGGGTATTTTTGCTGGTAATCTCTCCTGGCTGGGATCTTCTCCCTCCTCACTGCCATCTCCTGGCTTCCCTCCAGCCCCAGATTAAATCTCATCTCTACAAAAATGGATCCTCCTTAGGTCTAAGGCCTTCCCTCCCTTGATTACTTCAAGGCTTTCTGTCTATAGCCTGTTTATACATAGTTGTTGGCATGTTGTCTCCCCCATTAGACTGTGAGATCCTTGAGGGCAGGGCTGTCTTTTGCCTTCCTTTTGTGTCCTCACTGCTTTGCACAGTGCACTGGCACATAGAGTCGTTGGTCTTACCAATAATATCAAGATATTGGGGTCAGGGTACAGTGTGTTCAGCTGTGGCTGATCAGTCCAATGAGTTCAGAAGACTCTAGCACAGGTTGGGTACAAGGCCTCCATTAGAACATTCGGGACGGAAATGTCTCTGGATTTGCACAGTTCATGTTTCCTTTGTGCTGTTGTGATTCTGCTTCGCTCCTAGAACATGGTGCCTTCTTTGATGCAGCACACCAAGCTGGGCAGTTCCTGTGTCAGTGTCTCCCATATCTCACAATTGATACTGAAGTTCTTCAGAGAGACCTTGAGAGTGTCCTTGCGTTGTTTCTTCTGACCTCATGTGAGTGCTTGCCTCGTGTGAGCTCTCTGTAAAACAGTTTTTTAGTTAAGCATTTGGCATTCAGGCTATGTGGCCAGCACATTGGAATTGCGCTCTCTGCAGTAGAGTCTGAATGCTTGGCAGATCAGCTCAAGAAAGCACATCAGTGTCTGGCACCTTATCCTTCCAGGTGATTTTCAGAATCTTCCTAAAACAATTCAAATTTCTTGGCGTGGTGCTGGTCTACTGTCCAGGTGTCACAGGCATACAACAATGAGGTCAGCAATATGGCTCTGTAGACCTTCAGTTTGGTAGGCAGCCTAATACCTCTTCTCTCTCACTTTCCTTTGGAGTCTCCCAAATTCTGAGTTTGCTCAGACAACATATGCACCAACCTCATCATCTATGTGGACATCCTTGGAAAGTATAATGCCAAGGAAGTGAATTTAGTCACAGAATTCTAAATTTCTTCATTTACTGTGACCAGTGGTTCCAAATATGGATGGTGTGGTGCTGGCTGGTGGAGAACCTCTGTTTTCCTGTTAAGTGTTAAGCCAAAATTAGCACAGGCAGCAGAGAATTGATTCTTCACTTTTGCACCTCAGTGCTACTCAGTCTCTGAAGCTGCATTGAGTGCGCAATCATTTATGAACAAAAAGTCATGCCCCAACTCTCCTTCCACTTTAGTCTTAGCTTGTAGCCTTTTCAAATTAAATAATTTACCATCAATGTGGTAGTTGACCTTGATGCCATTTTTGTCCTTATTGAATGGGCCTGACAACATCAAGGAAAATATTATGTTAAGAAGCATGGAAGCAAGCAACAGAAGAGTCCTGCTTCACTCCTCTGGTGACTGGAAAAATGTGAGAGTATCATTCATTATCCAGAACCTGGACAAGCATACCAACTGATATACAATACTGATGAACTTCTCTGGGCAACCACATTTTGCTATGATCTTCCATTAGCCCTCATGACTGACAGAATCAAAGGCCTTGGTCATATTGACAACATTGGTGCAGATTTCTGTTCTACTCCTGGTATTTCTCCTGGGGTTGTTAAGAAACAAATACCATATTGACTATTCCTCAGCCCTTTCTGGACCCACACTGGCTCTTGGGTAGATGACCATCTTCTAGGTGAAGGATCAGTTGATCAAGAAGGACTCTGGCAAGAATCTTGCCAACTATGACTAAGAGAGATACCCTTCTGTGATTGTCACAGGACAACCTATTTCCTTTTCCTTTATAGCGATGAATAATGGAGGCACCTTTGATCTGCTGGGGGATAACTTCCTCTAGTCATATAATCCAGAAGATTTTAGTCAACTTTTGCATGAGCAGTGGATCCCCTCCCTTGTAAATCTGGGTTGGAATAGAATCAGCCCTAGGCACTTTGACACACGGCAGGAGTCTAATGGCATTCAAAACCTCTTCTTCAGTTGGTTTGGCTAGAGAAGGATTGACTTCAGCATTGGTTGACAATGGTCTGTTGAGAACATTATGGAAGTGTTCAGCCCATCTCTTTAGGACCATGTCCTTATCACTGATCAGTGTGGCTCCCTCCGCCAGTGGGACCTTGATAAATGCTTGATAGATGGACTGACCATAGTGGTCTTGGGAATGAACCAAGAAAGGGCTCTCTTTGTAATGGTGGCTTGGGCTTCCCAGAAGCCTCAGGTGGTTGGCTTGAAAATCACTTATACAAGTTTCTGCTGTCATTTAATTGCTGCCTTTGATCACAAGGATAATTTTCTGCAGCCCTCAAATGCTTATTACAGCTGAACCAGGAAACCTGTCACTTCCTGTTTCCATCTTTATGAGCTGAATATGAAGCAACCACAGGAAAGATGGCAGAGGCGAGGGAGGAACTGAGGGACATTTTGTATTTCACCTTCTTCCTTCCCTATCTCTGCTAAGAACCAGCCTAGACACTAGTGGTATAGCAGATCCCATTGGGCTTGGGGAATAGAAATGGAATTTGAATGACCATCTGACTGCAAGACAACAGCAGGACAAAGTAGAAGGTCACACCCTGGGCGAAAGTAAGTTCTTGTGATCCTCAGGGGCCATCATACTCCTCCCCACCCCCTTCATTTTACAGAGGAAGAAATTGAGGCCCAGGGAGGTGGAGTGGCTTTGCCAAAGGCACATAGGTAGTAAACATCAGAGGTGGATCCTCTGATTCCAGAGGGAAAGAGGAAGAGAAGGCAAGCACCTACTATGTGCCAGGCACTGTGCTAAACACTTTATAAATACCCCATGATCTCATTTACTAATCACATCCCATCTACAAATATTATCTCATCCTCACAACAACCTTGGAAGGTAGGTGCTTTTATGATCCCCATTTTGCAGGTGAGGAAACTGAGGCAGGCAGTAGTTTAGTGAAGTTGGACAACACGTGAGTGTTAGATTTGGAGTCAGGAAAATTCTGAGTTCAAATCCTACTGGTTCTAGTTGTAGGACTCTGGGCAAGTCATTTCTCTTAGTCCCAGTTTCCTCACCAGTAACATAAGAATAACAATAGTAACTACTTTAAAGGGTTGCTGTAAGATTCCTACGAGAAACTTGTGAAGTGCTTTGGATTGTAGACTCAAACATTTATTGCTGAATGGGAATTTAGAGGCAGTCAAGTCCAACCCCCTCATTTTACAGATGAGGAAACAAGGACTTACCCAAGGTGACACAGATGCTGAGTGTCTGAAGCAGGTCCTCCTGGTCTCAGTGATTCCAAATCCATTGTCCTATGCACCATGCCATGGTTGTTAGGATGCCAGGGATTAGACTTTCTCCAAATGTGCCCATAAGAAAGAACTAGGCATAATGACTAAAAGTTGCAATCTGCCCAATGGGAACAGTATTGACTTTGGAGTCAGGACTGGATGACCTCTAATGTCCCTTCCAGAGGCAGATAGGAATGGTATGAAAGGAAAAGCCTCTTAATTAGAGCTACGCCTAAAATGAAAGGGGCCACCTTGGCAGGTAAGTGGTTTCAGTGGGCAGAGGGCTGAGCATGGAGTCAGAAAGACCTGAGTCCAAATCTGGCTACAGATACTTACTGATTGTGTGACCCTGGGTAAGTCACTTAACCCTGTTTGTCTCAGTTTCCTCATCTGTCAAATAAGCTTGAGAAGGAAATGGCAAACCACTCCAGTGTCTATCCCAAGAAAACCCTAAATGCGGTCACTAAGAACCATACACAACCGAAATGACTGAACAAAAGTAACAACTCCCTGCCTCTAAGCCAATCACTGTTCCCTACAGCACCTAGCTGGCCAAGGCTGCAGGAATGAGAGATAAACAAGGTATCTTCTAGATGCTACCCATTTATACTAACAGAGACAGTGTGGAATAGTGAAAAGTATTGGACTTGGATTTAGTAAGACCTGAATTCAGATCCATCCTCAGGCTTTTCGACTCTGGGTAAGTCATTTCATTTTTTTAGCCTCAGTTTCCTTATCCATAAAGTGGGAGTAATAATGGCACTTATTTCAGAGGGCTGTTAGGCTAGGGATTGGATCTGAGGTTTCACTGGGATGGATAACGAACAATGCCCTTTTAGCAATACAAGTCAGCACCTTCTCGGTAACTTAGCATTGCTAAGAGTTGCTTAGAGCTCTGAGAATTGAAGTGACTTTTTTGTCATCCCAAACCCAATAAATGCCAGGGGTAAGGCTTGAGCACAAGTTTTCCAGGCTCCATGATGAGCAATTTACCGATTTCACCATACTGTCTCTCAATAAGGGCTGTTGGGAGATTCAAATAAGATCTTATATGTTGTTCAGTCTTTCCAGTTGGTTCTGACTCTTCATGAACCCGTTCTTGGCAAAGATACTGGAATGGTTTGACATTTTCTTCTCCAGCACATTTTACAGATGAGGAAACTGAGGCAATGCAGGGATAAGGGACTTACCCAGGGTCACACAGCTAGTAAGTGTCTGAGGCCAGATTTGAATTTAGGAAGAGGAGTCTTTCTGACGTCAGACCCAGCAGTCTATCCACTGCACCTAGATGCTTCTCCTTAACTTAATCACCTTGCCCCTTAACTTCATGCTCATTTGCAAGTAGTTGGAGTCTTTATTAATTTGTTTGTTTACTTTTAGTTTAGAAGATTCAGTTCCACAATCCCTTGAGTTTCAAATTTTTACCCCCCCTCTCTCTCTTCCCCCCTTCCCCCGCGAATGACAGCATGCAGTCAAGCATAGGATCTGCAAATACTTTCACTTTAGACATTAGTCAGGTTATAAAGAAAGATTGTAACAGATTGAATGAACAATGGAAAAGAGGAAACAAACCAAACAAGCAAAAGAATGAGAGCAGGTAGTTTGCTTCAGTTTGCATTCAGACTCTGTTCTTTCTAGTTCTTTCTCTGAATGTAGACATCTCTCTCCATCATGAGTCTTTTGGAGTTGACTTATAACCCTGCATTGCTGAGAAGAGACCAGTCTATCAAAGCTGGTCATCACACATATACGTTGTGTCTGTAATTGTGTACAAATTCCTCCTGGCTCTACTCTTTTCACTCAGCATCAGTTTGTATAAGCCTCTCCAGGTAAATATGAAGTTCATCTGCTCCTCATTTATTATAGCACAATAGGATTCCATTACATTCATATACCACAACTTGTTTAGCCATTCCCTAATTGATGGGAATCCCTTTAATTTCCAATTCTTTGCCACCACAAAAAGAGCTGTTATAAATATTTTTGTACATATGGGTCTTTCTCCCACTTCTATGATCTCTTTGGGATCCAACCCTTGAAGTGGTATTGCTGTGTCAAGGGGTATGAAATTATTTATAGTCCTTTGGGTATAATTCCAGATTGCTCTCCAGAAAGGTTGGATCAGTTCACAACTCCACCAACAATGCATTAATGTTCCGATTTGCTCACATCCTCTCCAGCATTTGTCATTTTCCTGTTTTGTCATCTTAGCCAATCTGACCGGTGAGATGTGGTACCTCAGAGTTGTTTTGATTTGTATTTCTTTAATTAATAGTGATTTAGAGCATTTTTTCATATGATTACAGATATCTTTAGTTTCTTCCTCTAAAAACTGCTTGTTCATATCCTTTGACCATTTATCAATTGGGGAATGACTTGTATTCTTATAGATTTGACTCAATTCTCTGTATATTTTAGGAATGAGGCCTTTATCAGAGACACTGGTTGTAAAAATTCTTTCCCAATTTTCCACTTCCCTCTTAATCTTGGTTACATTGGCTTTGTATGTAAAGAAACTTTTCAATTTAACGTAATCAAAATGATCCATTTTGCATTTTATAATACTCTCTAATTCTTTTTTGGTCATGAAATCTTCCCTTCTCCATAAATCTGACAGGTAAACTATTCCTTGCTTTCCCAGATTACTTTCAGTCCTTGATTAACTTCTTAAAGAGGCCTATTCATTGAATGGGCATTACCTCACTCAATGTGAGAACCTTAAAATATGTATATATATGTATATGTATATGTATATGTATATGAAATGAGATCTTCATCAGAGAAACTTGCTGTAAAGATTTTTCCAGTTATTTTCCCCCTTTCACCTTTATTGAATTTTTGTGCAAAAACTTTATAATTTTTATGTAATCAAAACTATCCATTTTATCTTCTGTTAAACTCTCTATTCTTTGTTAGGTTATGGACTTTTCTTCTATCCATAGATTTGATAGGTGTTTTCCTCATTTGTTTTCTAGCTTGGTCGTATGTCCATTTGGAGCTAATCTTAGTATAAGATGTGAAGTATTAGACTAAATATAATTTCTTCCATATTGCAGTTCAGTTTTCTCAGAAGTTTCTATCACATAGGGAATCATTATCAACAGCTAGCTGGAGTCCTTGTGCTTGCTGTGGTATAAGTATGGGATGGGATACTACTGTAAGAAATGATGACAGGGATGATTTCAGGAATTTCAATTTCAGGAATCATCACAGTATGAACTGATACAGAGTGAAGTGAGTAGAAGCAGGAGAACAGTTCATACAATATCAACAACATTATAAAGACAACCAACTTTGAAAGCCATAAGAACTATGATCTTCCTGGCTCTGAGTACAGCTTTTTATCCATCCCTCCATATGACTGGTCATAAGATCGCAGGACCATAGATCTAGGGTTGGGTGGGATCTTAAGGGGTCATCTAATCCAATGTCTTCAGTGCACAGCTAGGTGCTGCAATGATAAGGGTGTTGGACTTGAACTCAAGAAGACTTGAGTTTTAGTCCTACCTCAGATACCTACTAACTGCGAGATCCTGGAGAATTTACCAAAAATCTCTCAATCTCTGCAAAATTAGGGAAAATAATAGCACCTCCCAGCACTTCTGTGATGATCTATGTCAATAACATATGTAAATTGCCTTGTAAATTGTAAAATGCTAATCATTAAAAGCTAATTACTACCATCACTACCACCACCACTACTACTACTACCACGACCATCACCTTTAATCCTACCACCGATAACAATTTTAATGCAGGAATCTTTTGTCTGCTTCACTCAGAGTTTCTTGGTACCCTCCATCTGAGGACTTATTTCTGAGGTTCTTAAATAATCAGCCTTGGGGGAAATCTCCTTCCTTACTCCTGGAGTATATCAGTATGATGGGCTGACTCTGGCAAGAGCTGAAACTATGAATTTTTATACTTGGGATAAACAAAACATTGTCTTATTGGGGAGAGATGGAGTCCCTGGGATGACAGTTTGAGGTTGATTCTGGAGAGGTCATGGGGTGAAGTGGGGGAGGAAGAACTCAACCCAGATAATTTCCTACTTAAATTAATTATTCTTGCTAACTAGGTATTAAACTCTGGTTTCTATGCTATCGAAGGACTGCAAGTACCATTAATACCCTCAAATTCAACCCCTTGGGGAAAAGCCTCAGTGATCCCACCCTAGTTCCTCCCCTGTTGTGGGTCCCAGGTAATTTAAGGCTTTGGCTTCTTTGAAGGACACCCTCATTTAGCCTATTATGTTGCAAGAAGGACAAGCAGAGTATGCCCTTTGCATAATAAGCCCTTAATGTAGTCTATAAATGTTCTTGTTTCTCTAAGTGTGATTTAAAAAAACTCTATTCATGGAGCAAATGATTCTAGCAGTTATTCTAATTTCCTTGCACTTTATGGTGGGGTTGGGTCCATTGTAAAACAGATTGGCGGATCCAGAGAAAACAAAATCCCATATTTTATAAGTTCCCCAACATTAGTTCACATCACTCGAGCATCATGGGCTGATGAATAGCCCTGGTATTTCTAAACTTAGCAATTCAGCTCAGCTTCAGATGTGAAGTATTGCTGGAGCTATGATAAGTGTCCAGAGCCTGGCCCATTTAATCTCCTGAAATTACTCCCCATTCATTTGTCTTTCTACTTGGGTTTTTAATGAAGGCTGTATTTCTAGGCATCAGGCTGAGTAATGACATAGAGGCAGTTGCCTCTATGGCAAGGTGTTGGATTGGCTGCGAAAAGTCCCCCATGAAGTGGAAATCTGGGAGAAGATTTATTTTTATTTTTTTCCATCTTTTTTTTGTACTTTTTGGAGGGGGGAAGATAGGGCAATTGGAATTAAGTGACTTGCCCAAGGTCACACGGCTAGTTTTTTATGTTAAGTGTCTGAGACCGGATTTGAACTTAGGTCCTCCTGACTCCAGGGCCCATGCTCTATTCACTGTGCTACCTAGCCGCCCCTGAGAGCAGAATTTAAATCCCGACTCATTGTGGGGCCCTTTATGAAGCTCAGACACCTAGAGACCCTCCACATGCCATCTGAGCCACCTGAAATTCCCAGCTCTGGTTAAGGTACAAGTCAGATGTCATCTTTCCTGATCTCCAGTCTTAGTGTGCCTTTCTACCAATTATCTTGTATGGTGTGCGTATCTATGTGTACACATTCATTCATTCATCTATTCATTCATTCATCTATCTGTTTTGTCATTCATTTATTCATTTGTTTGTCTATTAATCTATCCATCCATCTATCCACCTATCTATCTATCCATCTATCTCTCTCTATCTGTGTATCTCTCTATCTGTGTATCTATCTATCATCTATCTATCTATCTATCTATCTATCTATCTATCTATCTATCTATC
>NW_027185573.1:5526228-5526379 GCF_028583685.1 Petaurus breviceps papuanus | reverse complement strand
ATCTATCTATCTATCTATCTATCTATCTATCTATCTATCTATCTATCTATCTATCTATCCATCCATCCCTTCCTTCTTCCTTCCCTTCCTCTTTCCCTTCCTCCATCTATCTATCTATCTATCTATCTATCTATCTATCTATCTATCTATC
>NW_027185573.1:5444068-5526218 GCF_028583685.1 Petaurus breviceps papuanus | reverse complement strand
ATCTATCTATCTATCTATCTATCTATCTATCTATCTATCTATCTATCAATCTATCTATCTGTCTGTCTATCATCTATCTATCTATCTATCTATCTATCTATCTATCTATCTGATATATCTAATCTATCTATCTATCCATCCATCCTTCCATCCATTCGGTCCATTGATTTGTCTATGTATGTGTGTATGCATGTATGTGTGTATATACGTGTGTATTGTGTTCTCCTCGTACAAGCTGGTTCTCCCCAGTGGCATGTGAGCTAGCTGAGGGCAGGACTGTTTTATTTTCTGTTTCTGTTTGTGTCAACATTGGAACCGAGAAGCTCTGGGTTCAAGTCCTTCCTGTCACATTGTGACTGTGTGGCCCAGAGAAAGCCACTTCATCTCTCAGTGTTGTAAGCTATTTTAAGACTTGAAGCTGCCGAGAAGGTGAGCAAGTGCTTACGTCGAGAGAGTGGGACACTCACCAGGAGATTCCATATACCCAGCAATCAAGTCACAGATTCCATCCCTACCTCTCTCTCTTAATCCTGATGCATGGTGTGGTGCCTAGGACAATAGCAGCATTCTACTTGTTGGACTGGGATTGGATAGAATCCACTCTCAGTAGTTAGGGGGCAGGGTGGATAGAATGCTGGACTTGAAGACAGGGAGACCTGAGTTCAAATTCAGCCTCAGACACTTACTAACTTTGTGACTCTGGCCAAGTCACTTATCCTTTTTTTTTAGTTGTTTCCAACTCCTCGTGACCCCATTTGGGGTTTTCTTAAGCAAAGATACTAGAGTGGTTTGTTTCTCCAGCTCATTTTACAAATGAAGACACTGAGGCAAACAGGGTTAAATGACTTGCCTAGGGTCACACAGCTAGTAAGTATCTAAGGTCAGATTTGAATTCAGAAAGATGAGTCTTCCTAACTCCAGACCTGGCCCTATGTTCACTGTGCCACCTAACTACTCACACTTATCCTTGTTCTATGTCAGTTTCCTCATCTGTAAAATGGGCATAATGATGTCACCTACCTACCAGGGTTGTTAGGATAAAATGGTTTGCCTTCCTGTGATCTTGATGAGAAATTCTGGATTACCCAAGAGGAGAGTTGCGAACATCAAATACAACCAACTCTTTTCCCTGAACGACTAGGGAAGCAGTGGCAGAGATGGGCTAGGACAGTGAAAAATCCCACATCCTGTGGATTTGCTTTTGAAGTAGGTTATGTGCCTCTGGGGAGCAGAGATGGAGGCAGCGTAAGCAGATCGTGCTGAATTAGGAGTTGGAGGACCTGAGTTCACGTCTCAGCTCTGCTACTCTGGGTGGCCTTGTAACAAGTCAATAATCTCTCTGGGCCTGCTTAATAGGCACTATATAAATGTTATTTTTAATTATTCAGCATTTGCTTTACAAATATTATCTCATTTTATTCTCACAACAGTCCTGGGAGGTAGGTAATATTATTATATCCACCTTACAGGTGAGGAAACTGAGGCAGACCAAGGATAAATGACTTGCCCAGGGTCACACGGCTAAGTATGAGTCTGAGGCTGGATTTGAACTCGGGTCTTCTGGACTCCAGGCCTAGCATTCTATCTACTGCCCCAAACATGTCAATCCTACTTATGTAACATTTTTTTTAAACTTGTTTCCTTTCAATCCACTCAGATGCCACCAGAGTGTGGCCTTAATTTTTTCCCTGGGCTATTATCATGGCCTAACTGGTCTCCCTGTCTCCATGTTTCCTCCCTCAATTCTAGTCACCTACATTAATCTTTCCTTTCTTTGTTTTTGTTTTTATTTGGTGGTGGTGGTGATTTGATGTGTTTTCATTGGTTTAGGAAACTCACAGTTTATTGCTCAGTAGACAGTTAGATGGTACAGTGGATAGAGAACTGGGTCTAGAGTCAGTAAGACCTGAGTTCAAATCCAACCTCAGGCACTTTCTAGTTATGTGAGCTTGGGCAAGTCATTGAATGTGTTTGCCTCAGTTTCCTCAACTGTAAAATGGGGATGAGAATAGCACCTACCTCCAAGGGTTATTTTGAGGATCAAATGAGATATTTGTAAAATCACTTAGTACAGTGCCTGAATACAGTAGGAGCTTAATCAATGCTTGTCTCTTCCCCATTGTTAAAAAAAATTCTCCTTTGTTTTCTATTTTCCTCTCCTATTCCTTACATTGTCTGAAGCCTAATAAAATCTGGCTTTTTTCTGAAGATGCCAAGCCTCTTGGCATCCGTTTGAGGCTGGCTAGTCCTCCCTTAACACCCTCTGGCACAGAGGACCAGCCAGGATAACTGATGTGCTCCTTGCTACCTCCCCTCTGCCAACATCACTTGGCAGCCTCCTCTCCTCCTTGAGAGTTCACCCCATCCTGACCAGACCCCCTGTTGTTACTGCGTGTTATCCCCTCATCTCCCATTAGACTGAAAGCTCCTTGAGGGCAGGGGCCATGTTTCTGCCTTTCTTTGTACACCCTAGCATTTATCACAATGCCTGATATATAGTAAGTGCCTAATAAGTGCATGAAGATTGATTGATGGACTATGAACTTTCAGACCACACTCCCTCCTTTCTAGCAACAAATGAATAAATAATTGGGAATTTATTAAAGGTTTACTATGAGTGTCAAGTACTTTTCAGTACATGGCCACAGGCTCCTTTGTATGAGCTTCCTCCCCACATTGAAAGCCCTAGCCTTAAGCCAAGTCTCAGCCTCCCAAGCAAAGCAATAAACTTCCCTTAAGCTTATTCTGTTCTACCAACGGCTCAAATTAATCTGCTCCAGGTACTAGGATTTGTGGTGGCAGATCACCTTCCCAGACAGTGCTTAAGTAATTATATTATGGTATATTACATTTCATCGTATCATATCATATCATATCATATCATATCATATCATATCATGTTACGGAATATTATATTGGCACATTTATTCCCTTGACCAAATTCCCTTGACCAAGAAGTTGCAGATCAGCAACTTCTCTGTACCTTATGCTCTTAGAAATTTGTCTGGGAGGATTAAGAGATTAAGTATTAGGTGGCAAGTGACTTGCCCAAGGTTACATAACCAGCATGTTAGAGACTTGGACCCATGGCTTCCTGACATTGAGGTCAGCCTTATTATACTATGCTACATTGCATATGCTGTTAATAATGGTAATGACTCCCATTTACAATGCATTAAAGTTCACAAAATGCTTTTCTTGCATTACCATACCCATTGTACAGATGTGGAAACTGAGTAGGTTACATAAGTTCACATAGCTAGTGAGTGTTGAAACCTAGGCCTCCCAATTCTAGACCAAGCTCTCTTTTCAGTACTCCAAACTCCTGTGAACTAGAACCATGATGGAGAGCTCATTTAGTCTTTAGAGATTTGTAGATTGTTTAAAGTCAATCCTACCCCATCTCTGTGACTTGCCTACAGCCATTCAGTCCACAAACTGACTCCATCCCAGCTGGAAACAGAAGAAGAAAATGAATATGATATAATGGATAGACTGTTGGTCTTGGAATCAGGAAGATCTGAGTTCAAATTTAGTCTCTGATTTCTTCTAGCTCTGTTGTCCCAGGCAAGTCACATAGCCTCTATGAGCCTCAGTTTCCTCATTTGTAGGATAAGAGGCTCAGATAATGGCTTTTTACAACCCCTTCCAGCTCTAAGTCTATAAGACATTTCTTTAGGATTTTACTTCAATTAAAAGCAAATCCCTTATGTAGGAATTCATTTCAATTGTTCTCATTTGGGGGGATTTGATCTCCTGAAATTAATGAGATTGAGTGTAACATTTTAATCAGGGAGCTGATGAATTTTTTCTCCCATTCCCTTCCCCTGGTAAAGCTTCTACAATGGAACTGTGGTCAATGGTCCCACATCCTCTTGGTTCCCAGGGAGAAGGATAAAATGTGTAATCGGCTTAGCAGGCACAGAAGCTGGGGATGTCCTTCCATGGGGATCATGCTCTTTGATCACCTGGTTAATTGCTAAGACCCAACCAGCGCCCTGTTCTCCCTGAGTTCCTGAGTTGACACCCCCCTTTCCTCCCTCAGAGACAATGGTGCTTCATGATAAAGGGTTTTGGGGAAGGAGTGTGGACAGTCCAATTATGGCAGGTTAATAAAGAGCTGAAAAGGCCAAGAAAAAACCGTCTTTCCAATGTCTTCGATGTCCTGGGAAATTCATGCAAGTTCATGACCAAAGGGGCAATGCATACAGGCTGAGCAAAAGATAAAACTGGATGGAAATTGCATCATTTTTTTTAGTGTGACTTTAGGAAATTGTTTGAAAGTAGATCACTTTGACTAAATGTTTCTGGTAAGCTCTGGTTGATTATTAGGTGCTCTCTGGATGGTGAGGGGCTTGAGGTATTGGGACAGGCTCCCCACACAGTGGAAGGCCCCTTCCACTTCTAAATTCTACAAACCTGTGATCTTTATTACAACTCTTTGAAGATTACAGGGTAGATATTATTATTCATTTTTACAGATGAAAGAATGGAAACTCCAATCATTAGTGTCATATGAAAGAGACCTTGACCTTGGTGAACATTAAATCCAAATCCTTGGTTTTAACAGATGGAGAAACTGAGGTACAGAGGTCAAACAGCTAGTATGTGAGGCAAAATTTGAAGTTGGGTCTTTCTGACTCCAAGTCCAGCACTCTGTCCAACTGGAAATACCTTTCCAAAGGTTGCATTATGGAAAAACTACTTGTTCAGTTGTTTCCATCATATCCAACCTTTTGTGATCCCATTTGGAGTTTTCTTGACAAAGATACTAGAGTGGTTTGTCATTTTCTTCTCTGGCAGATCCATTTTGTCAGGCAGTCAGAGGTTAAGTGACTTGTCCAGGGTCACACAGCTAGAATGTGTCTGAGGCTGGATTTGAACTCAGATCTTCCTGACTCCAGATCCAGCACTATACCCACTGAGAGCTGCCAGTTGTGTTGGTGGAGCTACTAGGTCTTACTAAATATAATTGTTGGCTCTTTATATATCCTCCTGCCTCGATTCATACCTGAATTATTTTTTAAGCAATTGGGGTTAAGTAACTTACTCAAGGTTACACAGCCAGGTGTTTCTGGGTGGGTGCTAAGTGTCTGAGCCTGGATTTGATCCCCAGGTCATCCCGACACTGGGGCCAGTGCTCTTACTCGCTGTGCTACCTGGCCGCCCCTATACCTGAATTTTTGAAATAACATCCTAAAGGATCTTCCTGTTTTTTGCTTCTCTTCTTCCTTCAATCACATTGATGGAATACTAATAAAGTTGCCCCCAGTCCCAATATTCTAACTTCCTTATAGGGCCCAATGAACAGCAGAGTCATTGTCATTGTCCCTAGCTAACCACTGCCCTCAGATCCAATTCACATATTTAAACAGGTGTGTTCTTGTACTGAACCACAATCACATCATCCATTTAGACCAAGACGGGACCACAATACATAGCTATCTATATTGGCCAGACAGGAACACAATAGCTAGCCAACTGGAGGGCAGCATGACCAGAATGTTTGACCACTGAACCATAGGGGGACCCCTCCTCTATTACCTAATCCTTTGACAAACTTCCTGACTTTTTAATATTCATAATTTATGTTATGTAATTTCATCTTTACCCTATAAAAGTCCATCTTGCTTTCTCTGAAGTTGCTGGTTCCTCTTGGAACTTAGTCTACTCCATGAGAGGCGTCAATCCCAATAAATGACTAGTCTTGGATTACAGGTGTTTTGACTATGAATTCTTTGAGATGGTTCTACCCCAACACATCATGAAACCTCAACAACATGACCATAGGATTTAGAACTAAAAAGATCTATGAGACCCTCCCCCTTCATTTTATTGATGAGCAAACTGTAACTTAGAGAGATTAACTCAATTAATAAACAATTATAACGTACCTACTAGGTACAGGCACTGTGCTAAGTGCTGGGGATACTAAAAGGGTCAAAATACATCCCTGCCCTCAAGGAATTTATAATCCAGTGATTTGCCCAAAGTCACATAGGCAGTAAGTAATGGAAGCAGGATTCAAACCCAGGTCTTCTGACTTTAGATCAAATCAACAAACACTTAGTAAGTACCTATAATGCCCCTAAGAACTGTGCAGAGCACTGGGAATACCAAAAAAGAAAAATATTTAGGATTCTTTCCCCTAACTCATTCAATTCCTCACTTTTCTCCTACTTCAATGGTTCCTAAGTAGCCTTCCTATGATGTGGATAGAAAATATGTAGGATAACATAGTTGCTAGCAATTTTTTCTCCTCTAAAATATTTTTTTTGGAAGGGGGAAGGCAGGGCAATTGGAGTTAAGTGACTTGCTCTAGGTCACACAGCTAATAAATGTGTCAAGTGTCTGAGGCTAGGTTTGAACTCAGGTCCTCCTGACTTCAGGGCTGGTGCTCTATTCACTGTGCCACCTAGCTACTCCCTCCCCTCTAAAATATTAAATAATGTGTATAACAAATATATATATTTTTAAAGCAATAGGGGTTAAGTAACTTGCTCAAGGTTACATGGCCAGTTATTTTTGGGTGTGGTGCTGAGTATCTGAGCCTGGATTTGATCCAGGTCATCCTGACACTGGAGCTGGTGCTCTTACTCGCTGAGCCACCTGGCCACCCCTCACAAATATATTTTTTACATGTCATAATTTGTCAGTATGAAAATGGGCTTAAGGATTGGTTTTAGAAAAACCTGGAAAGACTTACATGAACTGATGAAAATTGAAATGAGCAGAATCAGGAGAACATTGTACATAACAGCAATATTATATAATGATCAACTGTGAATGACTTTGCTATTCTCAGCAATATAATGATTCAAGAAAATTCTAAAGGATTTATGATAAAAAATGCTATCCATCCCCAGAGAAAGAATGGATGGAGTCTGAATGTGGATGGAACTGCACTTTTTCTTTACTTTCTTTTTTGATCTGTGTTTTATTTCACAATGTGAACAACTTGGAAATATGTTTTGTATGACTGCATATGTATAAGCTATTTCAAATTGCTTACTTTCTCAATGGGAATGGGGGAGAGAATTTGGAACTCAAAATTTTAAAGAGCAAATGTTAAAAATTGTTTTTGCAAGTAATTGGGGGAAAATAAATATTAAATTAAAAAAAAGTGAAGAGGAAGGAAACATTCCCTCCTCCCTTCCCCACAATGGGCTTAATTCCTTCTATTTTGGCTCAATATTTTCCTGTTAACACCAGGAGTCACAACATCTCAGTGGCAGAAGAGATCACACTGGCCAGAGACGACATCCTGTATGTTCCATTGTATCCACAGCAAGGGATCATCCTGCTTTCCCTTGAAAGTGAAGAGAACGCACTACCCAAAGCAGTCCATCCCATTCCCTTCTGGATGACCCTAATTGCTAGGATGCTTTTCCTTACAATGAGTCTAGGTTTGACCCTTTGTTACTTCCACTGTTTCAAATTCTGTTCTTTGGGGCCACAGAAAACAATTCTAATCCTCCTTTTATTCAAGGGTCTTTCAAATACTAGAATATCCTGAGTCTGTGTCAATAAACTTATTAAGAGCTTACTATAATGCTAGGCACTGTGCTAAGTTCTAGGAATACAAAGAAAGACAAAAACAGTCCCTGCCCTCAAAAAGCTTACATTCTAAGCATAAAAACAACATGCAAACAAGTATGTACAAACACTGTGTAAGTATATGTACACATATGTATATGTGTATGTATGAGTCTATGAATATCTATGTATATACACATACACACAAAGTAGATGGAATGAAATGCCAGAGGGAAGGCACTAACATTAAGAAGAACAGGGAAAATTTTTTCTGGTGAATGGTGGAGTTATAGATGAGACTAGAGGGAAGCCCTAGAAGCTAGGAGGCAGAGATGAGGAGGGAGGACATTCTAGAAAGGAGCACAGTCAATGAAAAGGCACAAGACCCAGAGATGGAGTGTCTTGTGGGAAGAAAGAACAGAAAAAAGGCAGGTAGTGAATTATACAGTATGTCAAGGGAGTAGAGTGTAAGAAGATTGGGAAGGTAGGAAGGGGTCAAGTTGTAAAAAGCTTTACAAAATCATGCCAAAGTTTTCATATTTGATTCTGGAGGTAATAGGGAGCCATTGGAGTTTATTGAGAAGAGGAATGATGTGTACTTTAGAAAGATCACTTGGGCAGCTGATGGATCAGAAGGAGGAGGGACTTAGGGTAGGGTGCCTAAACAGAAGGCTTTTGCAATAGAACAGGCATGAGGTGATGGGAGGCTGTTTCAGGGTGGTGGTAGTGTCAGAGGAAAGAACAAGGCCAGAGATGATGGAAAGGTAGACACAAGACTTGACAATGGATTGGTTTGTGGGTGAGGGTGAGGCATTGAGAGAGAGCAAAGAGAAGATGACTCTGAGTGGTCATCCTGGATGACTGGGCAGACAGAAAAGTTGGAAGCATCTTCACTTCTCCAGATTAAAAATCCCCAGTTCCTTCCTGTGCCCCCCTCGGCAAATAACCCAGGAATACACAGACCTTTACCACCCTGATTACCTTCCTCTGGACAATCTCTAAATTGTCAACATGGTACCCAGAACTAAACAAAGTCCCATTTGTGATCTAATAAAAACAGTGGGGTTATTACCTCCCTAGTCTTGGCTTCTCTCTTAATGCAACCCAATATTGCATCCATGCCCTCCTCTCTTCAAGTCACATCTATGCCACACGTTGACATAACCATATCCAAGGCAGCTATGTGGTGCAATGAATAGAACACTGGGCTTGGGATCAGGAAGACTCATCTTCATGAGTTCAAATCTGACCTTAGACACTTACTAGCTGTATAACCCTGGACAAGTTACTTAACACTGTTTGCCTCAGTTTCCCCATCTGTAAAATTAACTGGAGGAGGAAATAGCCAACCACTCCAGTCCTTGGCTAATAAAACCCCATATGGGGCCACGAAGAGTCAGACGTGATTGAAATGACACAACATCAGCAACAGTCCCAACTTTGCTTTCTGGTAGCTTTATTCCTTCAGGAGATAGGCGTCTTAGAGATCTTACTGAGTACATGTTATTTCTCTCAATAGAATTCTAAGCTCCTTGAATATTGGGACTATTTAATTTTTGTCTATCTCCAGCACTTAGCACAATGGCTGGCACATAGTAAACACTGAAGAATTGCTTGTTGATTGGCTGATATTGGTCCCCTAGCTAGGAAGGAGAGGCAGGGTAGTGAAATTGAAATTGAATTGGCCTTAAAATCAAGAAGAGTTGGGTTTAGGTACCGGTTCTGACAGATTCTGGATGTGTGACTGGATGCGAGCCATTAACCACAATGCTCTAAGCCACTCTCTGTGACTACAGGTTGCCAAGAAGTTTCCAACTTGCGTTGGTAGAAAGTTGCCTCATCTGGGAGTTTCCTAGCCCAGTGAAATCACAGGTCCATACTAGCTGTGTGACCCTGGGCAAGTCACTTAGCCCTAATTGCCTCACTCAAAACAAAAAACAACAACAAAAAAAGAAATCACAGGTCCAGGTCCTATCCCTTACACTTGACCTGCTTGTATCTTGATCTTAACATGACATTGATTAGAAAGTTATGCATAAACATCCAAAAAAGGCAGAGAGAAGCCTTCCAGCAGGTTCCACCACCTGGCCTGGTCCAGTTACAGCTGCCATGGTATCACTTACGTCCTCAAATGCCTTCATCAAGATTTTCTGGTTTATGGAAAGATAATAAACTGGGAAACAAAATTCATTGCAAAGTCAAGAGGCTTAAACTACAAAAAAAGGGTTTTGTGTGTGTGTGTGCTTGTTTTAAAAGAACAAAATCCTCCAAATGACCCAAACTCAAATCAAGAATGTGCCAGTAAGTAAATCTAGCATAGGAATATTAAAAGGGGACAGAGAGGCTGCCCATCTGAACTTGAAAGAAAAATACTTGAGTTTACAAAAAACAAACAAACAAAAAAAACAAATTCAGAGCTAAAACATTGATTGCCTTCTGTCCTTTATTATGTTTTTAAAATGGTACATCCAGGGGACATTTATTTGGCATTGCTTGGTAGGATCAAGACCAAAGTCTTTAGTCTTGGCATTCAAGGACCGCTATAATCTCCCCATTAACATATGACAAAACCCAATAAACCCAGTAAAACTGCTTAGCCATGGCATTTGGGGTTCTTTAAAATTTGGACACCCTCCCTACTTATGCTCCCCATTTACACTCCCAGCATCTCTTTATGGAGCCACTATAACCTGTCTAAAACTCTGTTTTGGCTGTGTTACACTCTGGTCAAGCATCTGGAGATTTACTCCTCCCTCCTCTCCCCAGAATGAAGGTCAAGCTCACCTTGGCATTCAAGGCCATATACAAGTCTGAGATCCTACATTTTGAGCCGGAAGGTACAACTTTAATGGTTATATGAGTCCAACTCCCTCATTTTACAGATGAAGAAGTTGGGGAGCAGAGAGGGAAATGACTTTCTCAAAGTCACTCAGCTAATAAGTGGTAGAACTGGACTTCAAATCCAGATGTATTCGTGGCATATAGGAAACAATTAATACATGATTCCTGCCTTGACTGCGACTTCCAGTACAGTTACTTCCCCTTATACCATATTGACCCCAGATACCTGCCCATCCCTTTTTTTAAACTGTTCCCCTCTTTCTAAACTGGTTGATTTATTGACCCTTAGGGAGCTCTCCTACATTGTCTTTTCTTGTCTGGCATAGGTCATGCCTTTGACAAGTCCAACTGCCTGAACACCCCAACCCTAATCTAAACCATTCCTGCATGACAGAGCCCAAGTCCTGTCTAGACTAGACTGTCCTCAGATTAGCCTAGGGCACTGTGGACTCTTCCTCTTTCAGATGGCAAAGCTCTCGGAGAGCCTGCTGCTTAATCCTTAGACAACCATGCCTGTATCAGACATTGATGGGAAGAAGAAATATGGTTCAGGATTAATAACAGTGGGGTCCAACCACCTGGAATGAGTGCTTGGACCCTGAGTTACGAGAGCTGGGTTTGAAGCTTCCCCCAGACACTCAATGCTGTGTGATTGTGGGTCAGTCACTTCTACTCTGAGCATCGTGTAATGGAGAGTGATAGATTTGGAGTCAAGAAGACTTAAATTCAAATCTGACCTCATATATTTAGTAGCTGTATGACCCTGGTCAAGCCATTTAACCTCTGCCTCAGTTTCCTCATAAGTAAAATAAAAAAGTTGAACTCTATGGCCTTGAAGATCCTTATCTACAATCCTATGATTTCTTATACCCTTAGTTTCCTCATGTGAATATTATTTTTCTTGGCCAACTTTTTTTTTCCTTTTCAACAACAATAATAACACTAATAATAGTAAAATAATAACAATAGAAGCTAACATTTATATGGCACTTTAAGGTTTGCAAAATGCTTTACAAATATCTCATTCTGTCCTCTCAATAACTGTGGGAAATGGGTGCTATTATTATCCCCATTTTACAGATGGAGAAATTCAGGCAGACTTAATTGACTTGTCCAAGGTCACACAGCTAGAATCTGAGGTCAGATTTGAACTCAGGTCTTCCTGACTCTAGATCCAGTTCTGCCTCATCTATCTGCCATTCTGTTCCCATCTTAATGGACAAATGACAAGGGCCCTTTGATGTAGGGGTTCTTAATCTTTTTTGTGTAATTTTGACAGGCTGGTGAAACCTGTGGATCCCTTTATCTAAATAACATTTTAAAATTCATAATGAATAGTAATATTAAATGTATAATGAATAATATAAATGCCCCATCCAATTTCCAGGGAAAGCTAGGTGGCACAGTGGATAGAGCACCAGGCCTGGAAGTAAGAAGACTCATCTTCCTGAGTTCAAATCTGACCTCAGACACTTACTAGCTGTGTGACCCTGGGCAAGTCACTTAACCATGCTTGCCTCAGTTGCCTTATCTGTCAAATGAGCTGGGGAAGGAAATGGCAATCCTAAAACTCTGCCAAGAAAACCCTAAATAGGGTCATGAAGAGTCAGACACAATCGAAATGATTGAAGAACAACAAAAACAGCAACAATTCCCATTATCCACAGAATGGACACTTGAAGAATTTTCTTTTTTTTTTTTTAATGTTTACTGACTATCAGTGTAAGATCTTGAATTGCCCTGGACACAAATGTTGTTGTTTCAGGTTTGCTTTTTGCAGGGGGGAAAGCAGGGCTCTTGGGGTTAAGTGACTTACCCAAGGTCACACAACTAGTAAGTGTCAAAAGTGTATGAGATCAGATTTGAACTCAGGTCCTCCTGACTCCAGGGCCAATGCCCTATTCACTGCGCCACCTAGCTGCCCAGAAGAATCTTCTTAATAGAATTGTCCTAGGAGTATGTTCAAAAACGTGCAAAAAGCCTCTGCAATGTTATATAAACATGTGCTTTTATAAATAAAAAACATCAGAACCTTGCTAAAAACAGACTAGATGTTCTGTGGGCACCCTAGATCTTCAGCAAAGTATTGGGCCATGCATCCCCAAACTTGGCTTTTGATCTCCCATCTCTTTTTTTCCCCAAACTATTCTGTAAAGCTGAAATGAACTTTTTCCTTATGTTGACTTCTCAGGCAATTATTACCTTCTCTCCCCCCTCCCTTTTTTTGGGAGGCAATCGGGTTAAGTGACTTGCCTAGGGTCACACAGCTAGTAAGTGTCTGAGGCTAGATTTGAACTCAGGTCCTCCTAACTCCAAGGCCAGCACTCTATCCACTGTGCTGCTTTGCTGCCCCAATTACCTTCCTCTCAAGGTTCAGTACGACCTTCTCCATGTGACCTCCTCTGGTTCCTTGAGTTATTAGTGCTTTCTCTCTTCCCAGTTTTCCTTGTGCTATATTTTTTTTGTTAAATTATTGAATAATAATCAACTAACAAGCATTTATTGTCTACTATGTTCCAGTCATTGTGCTTGGTGATAAAAGTGCAAAGATGAAAATGGACCAGTTCCTGCTTCAAGCTTGAATTCTTTCTGTTTTAATCTTTGGGCCTTTGGTGTCCAGCATAGTAGGGACCTGTGCATAGTAGGCCTTTAATAACTTGATCGTTGTTGAATTGGGTTAAATTCATAATAGTGACCTTGAGCCATTAAGTCTGGCTTTGAAGCTTAGACCTTAGACATCATCTCTTTATGGATCATGGATTGAGAGCTGGAAGGGACCTTCCATCCCAACAGGTCCAATCCCTTTGTTTTAAAGAAGATTTTAGAGACCATCCAATCCATCCCCCTAATTTTACAGATTAGGAAACTGAGGCACAGAGAGGTTGTGGCTTGCCCCAGGATCACACAAGTTATTAAGCATCAGAAATGGGATCCACTCCCAGGTTCTCAGACTCCACATCTGATTCTCTTCAAGTCTGTGCTGATCATACAACAACGGGCATCCTCTTTGTTAGAAGACATGTGAGTGGGAAATGTATCAGAAAGCATTCTATCCAAAATCTTAAAATGAAAAAATTTTGTCATGCCCCAGGGTGTGCCTTTGTTCTCTGGAAACTTCTCTGTCCTGTATTTGGCGTATATATGATTTGTATGTTGGTTCCCCCAATAGATTGGAGAAGGATTTGGGTTTTTGGTTTTCTCTGTGTCCTTAGCACTTAGTGTCACACCTGGCAAATAGGTAGGTGCCTAATAAATTCTTGTTGACTTTGCTTTTATAGGATCATAGGTTTAGAGCTGGAAGGGACTCGTTTTTTAGTTGAGGAAACCAAGGCACAAGTTGCTTAAGGCCTTCGGAACCTCTCCTTTTGACATAAATAGTGCCAGATAAAGGAGACAGCTTTTTACTGGTTACCAGTGACTTCTATGGCACTGGTATCTGGAACTATTGTTTAACAACTGGCTCTCCAGGGAAAAATGTATATACAACACATCTTTAAGTTTAACTTGCATTGTTTCTCTATCACTTCAAAAGTATAGACAGTCATTACAATAAAAAAATCAAGCCCTGGTTTGTAGCTGTGGACGATTTTCAAAGTGTAAATGCTCACACTGAATGTTTAACAACTGGCTGTCAAGAGTTGGTCAGAGCTGGCTCCAGCATGCAAACAGTGCTAGGAAGGTAGGAGGCACTCACTCAATAAGTTTACTAACTTGTCACAGAAGAAAAGGAAAAATATTCTAGCCTTAGTTCTGGCAATGAGCACCAGGTGGCGCCATTGGATCAGAGTTCAGCATTGACTCTCCAGCATCCAGAACAGCCCTTTTCAGAGCTAAAGGGCGTTTAAGGCTGTAGAATGTGGGTGGTTTCAAGGGTTTTTAGAACATGGAATGTTAGAGATGGGATGAACCTTAGACAAGAAACTTTCAGAACTTGGAGGGGTCTTTAGAATGTCAGGGATGAGTAGGGGTTTAGAACAGGGGATGTCAGAGCTGGGAGGGAGCTTAGAACAGGGGATGTCAGAGCTGGGAGGGAGCTTAGAACAGGGGATGTCAGAGCTAGAAGGATTCTTTCTTTAAGAAAAATTCTTAGAACAGAGTGTAAGAATTGAGAAGGAGCTTAGAACAAGGAATGGCAGAGCTGGGAGGGTTTTAGAAAAGAGTGTCAGAGATAGGAGGGGCCTTAGAACAGAAAATATCAGAGCTGGTAGGGGTCTTTAGAACAGAGAATGTCAGAACTTGAACAGTCAAGGTTGGGAAGGGCCTTAGAATAGAGAATTTTACAGGTAAAACACGGAATATCAGAACTAGTAAGGCCCTTAGAGCATAGCATGCCAGAACAAGATCCTTTAACATCAAAACTAGCAAGACTTTTAGGACCTAGAAAAGCTAGAGTAGGGAAGAATTATAGAATGGCAAATGTTGGAGCTGGGAAGAAGCTTAGGGTCTACAGTGTCAGAGCTCCAGGGACCATCCAGTAGCATGGAAGTGCCGTGATGTCAGCGATGATGCTGATTGCCATTCATACAGCAGCATTGAATAAATTCTCATTGGGTTAGATTGAATCAAGTCTTTGCTTGGAGGGTTTAAATTGTTTAACCCACAAGGACCCTCTTCAGACTCTGCTCCAGCCAACTGGCTTTTTAATAAGCTAACCTCTTTCTTTTCTACCACCTCCACTCCCCTTGAAATGAAATATTTATTGATTGTCTAGATGACTTCATTTGTGGCAAGTAATCTTACGGTCTGCTGCTCATTCTTCCCTCCTGCAGGGCAGATACAGTGGAGAAAATCAGAACTCACCGCGTGTTAGTGCGTGGGTTGCTTGTCCCAAAGCAGATGTCCCTGCTTGCATTCTATTTCCATTTTACTGGTGGGGAAACTGAGACTTGGAGGGATTCTCCCCTAAGCTCATTATCCCTGGATTGGCTTTTGGCAGAGTTGAGTTAGGACTGTCTGCCCTGATATTTAGGAGATGACTTCAGGCTTTGCTTCCCTGAAGCCATTTCCTGAAGGCAAATTTGAATTGGAGAGTCTTCCCCTCTTCCCTTAACTCCCTCTCCATCCCCAGACCCACTGTGGCCTTAAGTGAGCCCACATTGAAGGAAAACACTGGCATTTCCTTTTTGGAGAAGTTCCCTTTTCCAATTTCTCAAAAGTTTGATCTTAATTCATTGGTAATAGCCTTTATTGACATAGAAGTTTGAGAAATTTCAAAGTGCTTTTCTCTTAACAGTTCCATGAAATAGATACAAGTAATATTCATTCATTCATTTGTTTATTTGCATGTGTGCATGCATGTACTTATGTGTGTAAACATGTATACACATATGTATGTGTTTGTGTATTTATTTGTCTGTCCCTGTAATTTCATGGATATATGACCAAATTGGAAGCATCCTCTATTTACTCTTTCTTCTGAAACTTAGAGTCTAATACAATGAACAGTTAAATCACTTGCCCAAGGTTACATAGCTGTTTTGGGTCAAAGATAGGACTGGAACCCAGGCCTTCCAGACTCCAGGGCCAGCTCTCTATCCACTCTCTGCCACACTGCCACTGATAGGCATTATTCTCCTCATTTTACATAGGAGTTCATTGAAATCTAGTGGGGCTAAGAGTCACTCAGATAGTATCAGGTAATGTCAGAGACAGGGGCTCCAGTGGCATTTATCTTCTTACTATGCCAGTGGCAGGACCTGTGCTAGAGCTGGGGACAGATGGAGAACAAAGAAGATTAACACACTGTTCCTGCCTTTTTTTTTTGGAGGGGGGAAGGCAAGGCGATTGAGGTTAAATGACTTGTCCAAGGTCACACAGCTAGTGTCAAGTGTCTGAGGCTGGATTTGAACTCAGGTCCTCCTGACTCCAGGGTTGGTATTCTATTCATGGTGCCACCTAGTTGCCCCTAATTCCTGTCTTTCAAAGAATTTGGCCCTTTGTGAGGTGGGATAAGACAAATACTTGGAAAAAATAATGTTTAGAAGAATTTAATAATAAAAATAACTGACATTAATATAACACTTTAAAGTTGGTAAAGTGATTTAGATACAAAATCTTATTAAAGCCTTGGAATGATCCTGTGAGGCTGATACTAGAAGAATCATTAATCCCATTTTATGGATGGGGAAACACTCTCAGAGAATGATCACATTGTCAGTTTGTGTCAGAGGTAGAACTCGAACTCCAAGCCCAATAATCTTTCTACTGTCATGGTGTCGTTCAAGTATGTAAAAGAGGTACAAACAGTATGCTATGGTAAACCTTTGTTGGTGGCATCAGTCCAGGTTCTAGAAAGGAGAGAAAGTTTTAGTTAGGCCTTGAAAGGTCTAAAACTTTGTTTTAAAAATATTTTTTAAAATATTAATTAAACAAACATCAACAAACACAAATATTTCCATGTACAAGGAACAGAAAATAGGATTGTATACGACATGTAATCTGTCACATTTAGTGTTTTTTTAAAGTATGTATTAAATTTAGCAAAATAGTACTAACTCTACCCTGCTTGTCCACATTCCCTTATGAACTGCCTTCATTATATTTTTAAAAGGTTTTATGTCACTCTTTTTTCATTGGATAAGTGTTCTACAAGTGGAGATTTTTGGGGTGGGGAAGAAAATTCATTCGAATGGAAACACGGCATAGGCAAACATTCAGAGGCAGGCCACTGTGAAGACGTTTTCTAGAATGGACAGTTTTTGCTTTAGAGGGAAGGGCATTGGATACCTACTGAGAAACTTGGACTTTGATGGGAGAAACCCACCTCCTCGTTCCTTCCTATAGCCACTGTTCCAAGTGGGGTGAATAAGCCTTTTCTAACAGTGATTTGAAGCTACTGTTGTAAGAGGAGGCAGCAACCAGAGCAATGCTTTTGTAATTCCTTTCTTTGATCTCACATGCTCACATAACTACCTTAAAAACTGTCCTTTCAGCCCTGCAGAAATCTGATAGGATTCTTCTGCTTTCATTATTACAATAAAAGTCAGTTTTCTACCACCTACCAAGTAAAGGAGCCAGGAGAGGCCATAGAAAACTATTGTCTTAAAAAAAAGTCCCCCAAACCAAAAAACTAATACTACACTATCCACCAAGGGGTTCTTCTGAAGTTTCACTGTGGGGTGGAGGTGATGTGGGGTTCATCAAGGCTATGACCAGGCAGCTTGAGTTTAGCAGTTTCTTCCCAGAAGGAAAGGCTTGGAATCTAGGGTCAGTGGTGGTCTTTTCCAGGGACCATAAGTCACCCCATAGATCTAATTAGTTGCCAAATTTGCCATTTCTTCCCCTACAACATTTTTTATATCTCTCCTTGTCTTCATCTTTCCCACTGCTACCACCTTCATTCATATGGTCATCAACTCTCATTTTGATGACTCCAATAACCTTCTCATTGGTCTCCCTGTCTCAACCTTAGTGTGAAAAGGCCAAGGTCCCCCACAACATGTTGGGCCATCTCCAGTCATTCTTATCTATATCTTGCCACTGGACCCAGATATCTCTGGAGGAGAAAGTGAGGCTGGTGACTTTGTACAGCCATCTCTCACTTAAATCCAATTTACTTGCATGTCATGGCATCACCTCCCTGATGTCATGGTCCTCTTTGAGGAGAGAAAGCAGCAGCATGCTGCTGGCAAAGTAATTTTCCTCAAGCTAGATCTAACCACGTCACTCTCTTACTCAATTAATTCCCATGTGTCCCCATTGTTTTTAATATAACACATTATGTCCTTCACAACTAGCCTATTTTCAACTCTCATTAAATATAGATATTGCGTCTATTTCTGCACTGTGTGATCCATCTACATTGGCTTTCTTGCTGCTCCTAAGACACCGCCTCCTAGCTCTGGGGTTTTCTACTGATTGCTGCTCATGCCCAAAACATTATCCCTCCTCAGTTCTGCCTGTAGAATCTCTTTCTTCCTTTAAAATGAAGCTCAAGCATCACCTTCTCTATGAATTCTTTCCCATTTTTCTAACCACTAGTTCCCTCTCTCCCTAAGGGGCTGTGTTGTCTCCATTGGGCTATGAGAGAAGCCAATGGTCAAGAAGTGATGCTGTTGGGACTCAATTTGCTATCTCTGATTTATTTCTCTTAGGCTAACTTGTAACTTCAATAAGGTTGGTTCTTCTGCTCCATAAGTACAGTTGGTTGGTAGCTGGTGTTGGTGTTCATGGTGGGGATTGTGAGCCCCCTCTGGTTAGTGGTTACTCCCCTAGATTGCCACTTCAGGGTTTGGGTTGGTGGCCTTGTGGTTACTTCTATTATGGAGTTCTTGGGTTTACTTCCTTATTAGAGGTAATTGATTGGTGTTTTTTATTGATGGAATATACACACACATATTTGTTGTCTTCCCTTTTAGACTAGTTGAGAGTAGGGATTGTTTCATTCTTTTTTTATATTTATATCCTTAGTACCTAACAGTGATGTTCAATAATCACATTGTAAGTATTCAGTAAATGCTTGCTGATTGATGGATTGACCAGTCTAAATAATAGTGGGATGGGTCTACCAAGTAGTTGTCCACCAGATGAACTGCAGAATTTTAGAGTTGGAAGAGACCTCTGAACTCATCTAGTCCAGCTGCTACCCAAAAGGGATCCTCACGGCATTTTACCCACCAAGCGGCCATCGAGACTTCACTTGAAGACCTCAAATGAAAGGGAAGCCACTATATTCAGAGGAGAACTTTCCACTTTAGCATAGCTCTTATCTGTAAGGAAGTTTTCCTGACCTTGAAATGAAATCTGCTTCTTTATAACTTCTACATTTTGCTCCCCATCCAGGTCTCTGGAGCCGAGCAGAACAAGTTGAATCGCTTTGTCATGTGCCAATCCTTCAAATATCAGAAAACAGTTCTCATGTTTCTCCTGATACTTCTCCTTTATAGCTTATGAATCCTTAGTGCCTTCACGTGATCTGTATATAGCACAGGATCACGGATTTTCCCTAGCCTGGATGCTCTTTGGGCCGTTAATATCATGAGGTGGTTGCTTGTTTGGTCATAGCAACTCATAAAGATGGTCTATGAAGGTGTGGAGGATTGAAAATATCATCAGTGGGAGAAATTAGACTGAAGAAATCACCTATCCTTGTGTTACCACAATCATAGATATAGGACAAGCAAGCTATGCAGCAGGAAAGGCAGCAATAATTATTGTCAATAGCTCTAATGAGGTCATCACCCTCTTTCCTGCTCAGAGACTGCCTATAGGCATCTTGTGAAAGCAGGTATAGCTGAGGCCTCTAGGCTACTATTCCCTAAACTGTATTAGAAGACATAGAATTGGAAGGAAACTAAGAAGTTATCTATGTTAACCCCCTTATTTTTACAGAGAAACAAGCTGAGACCTGGAAAGGTGAAATAATTTGTTGTGGTTGACAGATATGTCCTTGAATGCTATTCTTTGGATGGACTTATAAAAAAAAGTTGTGGGACCTTGCCAGTTAGTGGTTTGAGACCCTGATAGAAGTTTTGAAGAATATTGCTGAAAGAGCCTTCCATTGGCCCAGAGAGGGGAGGGTATTGTTTGTACAAGAGCACAAGGCCATAGTATTTACAGACTCATTTTGTTTTTTTTTCCTTAAATGGTTTCCAAGAGAAAAAAATCTTAATTTTCTTTAGCACAATTACCTGCTGATTGACTTTTATGTCCCATCATTTTCTCTGCCCTCCTATTCCTGTGGCATCAAGTAGTCCTGATCAGCTGCCCAGTCTCTTCATTAGTCTCAGCAAGATGCTTTACTTCATTGCTTTCTTCTTCTCCTCTATTTCCCTCTTTTTTAGAAAGCAAAAGCTATTGGCTAGCCTGAAAAGCACATTTTGGGGAGGGTTGGTGAATATTGGTTTAAAACACACTTTTATGCAAAGATCTAATTATCCCCACACAGATGCAGGAAGTTAGATCCCAGATGATGTGCTTAGATGGTGTGAGGAGATTATCTTCACTCAACAAAAAGAGGGAAAATGATATATTATTACCTCAAGAAAAGGATTTGATTGGGTTGCTTTTTGAAGTCAAGAGCTGGAGCCAAGTTATCTGAAACCTGGTGTGAATGAACATAGGGGAACATCTGCATTAGGGAGCTGGGAGGGGGGATAATGTCCAGAACCCTATGAGATGCCAAGCAATGTCTAAAAGCTTGTTTTAGTTTCAGAATATAATGAAATCAAGGGCAGACTCTGCAGATTGAAGAGGTTGGGAAGTGTTTTTGCCAGGCTTGACAGGAACCTTGGACAGTTCCTCTGTCACTATGGTTGCAGAACTGACAGTCAGTGATGTATATCTATCTTAGAATATGAAAACTGAAGGGTATCTGGGTCCATAGGATAGGAATCAGGAGCTGGGGATTCTGAGTGTCTGAGAGGGGGAAAGGGAGAAATAAGTGTATCCTAGAGGCTTGAGGCTAAAAGGGGAAACAGGTGCTGTAATTCCATAACCTATTCAAAAACTCCAAGAAGGATCTAGGTCTGGTGTTAATGGATTTGGAGACTGAAAGACCCTCTTGGAAGTGACAATGGATGGGCCATGGTTGTGGTGACAATATATTATTGTTGAATCCTGCAGCTAGTACAGAGAATGAAATTATACTGGCAAGTGAGACTAGAGAGAGTTTGGTGTTGAGAGTGATTCAGTGACTCTGGGGAGGGAGTGAGAAGTCGAATAATCTGCAGTGGATAAGGGGTAAGCTTTGGAGTCAAGGAGTCCTGAGTTTGAGCCTTGTTTCTCACTTAACCTCTCAATGTCCTAAGCAGCACACTAAGATACTGCAATCCAGCTATAGAGACTTATTTGTTCCTTTCGCTGGCACTTTGTATCCTATTTCTTTGCCTTCATAAAGGCTGTTCCCCCTACCTAGATGCTCTCCCTCCTCATCTCTGTATCTCACATTCCCTGAATTCCTTCAAGACTCATGTGAAACCCTATCTTTTTCCATTTTCTTTTCTTTTTCTTTTAGTCTTAAACATTTACTTTTATAAGATTTTGAGTTCTAAAAATTTCCCCCTCCTTCCTTTCTCCCCTCCCCAATGTGGCATGTAATCTGATACAGGTTATACATGTACAATCAAATTAAACATATTTCCACATTAGTCATGTTGTAAAAGATGAATCAGAACAAAAGGGAAAAACCAGGAGAATGGAAAAAAAGAGAGAGAAAATAGTATGCTTCAATCTACATTCAGACTCCATAGTTCTTTTTCTGAATGTAGATAGCATTTTTAATAATAAGTCTTTTGGAATTGTTTGGGATCATTGCATTGTTGAGAAGAGCTAAGTATCAAATCTAGTCATCACATAACGTTGCTGTTACTTTGTACGGTGTTCTCCTGGTTCTGCTCACTTCACGCAGCATCAGTTCAGGTAAGTGTTTCCAGGTTTTCTGAAGTCTGCCTGCTCACCATTTCTTATAGAACAATAGCATATAATTAATCCATATACCACATCATGTTCATACATTCCACATTTGATGGGCATCCCTTCAATTTCCAATTGTTTGGTGCCACAAAAAGAGTCGCTATAAATACTTTTGTACATGTGGATCCTTTTCCCTTTTTAAAATAATCTCTTTGTGATACAGACAGATAATGGTATTGCCGAATCAAAGGGTATGCATAGTTTGATAGCCCTTTGGGCATAGTTCCAAGTTATTCTTTGGAATGGTTCACAATGAGTTCACAACTCCACCAACAATGCATTAGTCTTAAACCCCACCTTTTGAAGAGGGTCTTTACCCATAACTTGGGAACTATAGGTATCCACTGGGATTGGGTATGAGGGACACTAGGTTTATCAGTAGGGCTATGATCTGATTCAAGTCTTCACTGTCCTATAAGGCTTTAAGGGTAATTTAGTTTCAACTCATGTATATGAAGTGTGGGATCCTGAGCTCTGCAGCATGTAACAGTGGAAAGAAGGAGTCTGGAGTCAGAACCCAAGCTCAAGACCTTCCTCTATCATCATTCATTTTCACCTGCGTGACCTTGGTCAAGTCTGAGACTATTTCTTCATTTGTAAAAGCAGGCAGTTGAACAAGAAGATCTCTGAAGTCCCATCCAGCTCTCCTTACATGACTCTATTATCCTACTTGAGAGGGAGGGAGGAAATAAGCATTTACATAGCACCTACTGTGTATGATTCAGGCACTGCCAAATACTCTCTATAAATACTATCGAATTTGGGCCTCTCAACACCTCTGAGAGGTCTGTGCTATTGAAGAAATTGGCAAGTAGAGTTTAAGTGACTTGCCTAGGGTCACACAGCTAGTATCTGTGACCATATTTGAAGTCAGGTTTTCCTGACTCCAGGTGCTGTACTCTACTGCATCACTAGGTAGAGGGTGACCTAGGCTGTTAGGTGTTGTAACAGTATAGTGACAATTGAATTGAATAAACATTTTTAAGCACCTGCTACCTGCCAGGTGCTGCCCTAAATGTTAGGGTTGCAAAGAAAAAAAAATGAGTCCCTGACCTCTAGGGGCTGTTATTCTAGTGGGGGGATAATAGATGTCTGAGTAGAACTCTTGCTAATCACCAGTTCCTAATTGTCATCTCAATCCTGGTGCCTCTTTGTCCCTTCCTTCCATTGTTCCTAGCTCTATCTTCTGGAGCCCCAATTCCTCCATGTAACAACCATTCAAATGCTTGAAGACTGCACTAATTGCTTACCCAATTCTCTTTCTCACTAGCATAAAAATCTACAGTGTCTTCAGTCATGCTCTTTGGACAGGAACTTACATCTCCTGGTTGCCCTTCTTTAGACAATCTCCAGCTGTCATGGCCTTTCCTAATGTGTGGGGCTCAGAAGTGAGCTCAGCACTATGGCAGAAAGGTTCACAATGTAAGAGGGGATATTGTGGTGTCTTGTTTTGCTCCCACAAAAGTTACTGGGAGATAATCAATAGCTGTGGGAAAACTTGCTTATCTTATTTTACTAGGATATTGACCCTCCTGGCCTCAGGGGGCACTAGAAAGGTGGGGGCATGACAAACAGCTCAGACCCTAGAGGTCCTGGGTCACAAGTATCCTCACTACCACTCCTAGGTAATTTGCATAAAGAGGGAATGTAGGGAAATAAAGTGAGGAATCTGAGGAGTTTCAACTAACCCTAACTCTACCGGAACCACATAGGCACTTTTGCTTCTGTATCAGCGTGGGTGTGTTCTTAGTAAGCACTTGTAATGGTAATGAAATTTAAAGACCTCTTTGTATTGGAAAGCTAAAAGGTACTTAGCACCTAGTTCAAACTAAGCCTCTGTTAAAGAAACAGAAGGTATGAACCCCTGTTGCTGACATAACAAGAAGGGGCTGAAAAGGGAGGAGCAATACTGTATATAAAGAAAAGCCCCAGAGGGGAGAGGCAGAACTCCTTGGGATAAGCTTTGTGGAGGCAGAAGCAGCTGCTGCCAAGGAGGCTGAAGAGCCCAAATTGGAGAGAATGATTTTGATTTTGGGAACCTGGGTGAAGTAATTTTGATTCTGGGAACCTGGGTGAAGTAATTTTGATTCTGGGAAACAGCTGGAGCTCCTGCTGAGGAGCTACCAGCCTCTCCTGGGAGCTGCTGAAGACTGAGGAAGCATGACTGTGATACTGGTACTTTGGCTGAACCTGTTTGTGGCTTTGTTAAGCCTTGACTTCCTGGGAACAGAGACTGTGAAGGATTTAAGGTGGACTGGACACTGTAAGCTTCAGCATGGAACAGGAACAGCACAGAGAGCTGGACAAGGAACTGGGAGCTGTCTGCCTTTGAACCCAGGCGACAATTTGGTGAATCCAGGTAGGAGCTGGGACCATGGGAAGGGGATCCAGGGAATCTGAGAGATTACCCTGAGTCAAGCTGAAAGAAGACTTGGATTGTGTACTGACTGAGAAGATTGTAACTTATTTGTGACTGAGGGGATGGATGGCCTGTGTATTTTACACTAACCCTTAAGAGAGTGCTGAGTAGTGACTGAAATTGTAACTTAATGTGCCTCGTGAGTGAACTTTGACTATTGCAAATATATTGCATATACCTAGCCTCCTTAAGGATGATTGAATGATTGAGTTGATTGAATGATTACGTTACTAAGTGATTGATTGACTAAATGATTATACTTTGTTCAAAACTGTGTGACCACTGTGGTAAAAACCATGTGGCCATTTTCTGTGATAAGTTGTTGTGAATGCTATATTTTGATTATCTGTGATAAGTTGTAACATTGTGAATGTTTTGCTCTGATTTGTTATTGAATAGTGTTTACTATACAGTAATGTAATCAGAACCTTAAAAGCTGTTGACAGTAACATTCTTCTGGAAAGCTGCTTATGCTTGGCTTTACAGTACCACAACTGCTTCCTCTCTGGGTTCTTTTGGTGAGAAGGGGTTTGCTGTTTTAAGGGGCATATCATGGGGATCTTCCTTAAGGCCCCCAGGGAAGCAGTGGACAGAGGAAGCTTGTCTGGGCTAACTCCCTGACCCTGCCTGGGAAGTCCTGTGATCCCCACTAGCATGTTTCTCACAATTAGAAGACCTCCATTGAAGGGGTACTCCTTACTCCCAAGGCATCCCATTCCATTTTTCAATATCTCTAATTGTTAGGGAAGTTTTCTTTAAACCAAGCCTCTTTGTAACTTCTGCCCTTTGCTCCTTGTTCAAGCAGAGCGAATCTAATACCTACAGTCTTTCAAAATGATTGAACACAACCATCTCGTTCCTCTTGTCTTCTTTCTTCCAAGCTAAGCATTCCAGTTCCTTCAACCAATATTCATTTTCTTAGCCTTAGTTTCCTCAGTTATAAAATAGAGAATAATAATTCCACCTATTCATAGGATTGTTGTGAGGATCAAATATCACTACTAGGGTATATAAAATGCTTAGCTTACCTTAAAATACTTTGTGAATTTTAGCTAATGGTATTATTAGAAGACATGATCTCCAGTCTCTGCTCCATGTCTGATCTCCCCCTTCCAGACTATCTCCAGCTTGTCAATATCCTTCCCAGAATGTAGTACCTAGAGTGGAATAAAACATATCTGATGAAGCCTAGGTTGGGTAGTACGCAGAAGGACCATGAACTTCCTAGTCCTGGGCATTTGGCTTTTGTTACCACAGTCATTAGAGTGTAAGCAGCTTGAGGGCAAGGCATGCCCTTACTTTTCCATTTGTATCCTCAGTGCCTAGCACAATGTTTTGCCTGTGGTAAATGTTCATTCATTCACTCATTCATACTATATTGTTCACTCATTAACCCTTTCCACCCACATCTTCTCATAGGATAAACAGATCCCTGGCCATACATATCCTTCTATTGTACTTGCCAGGTTGATTTCTTTTAAACACCTATCCCTATTAAATTTCCTCTTATTTAATTTGACCCAATATTACAATCCCTCATGATTTTTTTTTGCATCCTGACTGTCCTGTTCTGGGTTATGCTTGGCTGTCTCTTCAAATGTCCTTTTCTCCCAGTGGCTGGCACAGTCCTTCTGACCATCTTGACTCCATTCCTTGCCCAGGCTGTTCTAAAATGTCATAGATAACTCAGGATTTCAGACTTTGCAGATCCTTGATATCTTAGTGATGCTGAATTTCCTGCTATTTGAAGACATCCAGGTGAGCTTGAAGCCCCAGAAACTTTGCTTTGTTCTGATATTTTTTGATAATAGTATTTTATGTGGGACATATGACTGCTAGTACAGAAGTTCTAAATAGGCAGAAATAACATATGGATTTTTTTTTTCTGAAACATTATTAGAATGTAAGGTCCTTGAGGACAGGAACTGTTTATCCTTTTCTTCTTATCACCAGAGTCTAGTACAGTGGCTCACATATAATAGGTGTTTGATCATTGCTTGCTGAATTGAATTGGATTGAATTGACTCTCACCCTCTCAGAATTGGTGCTTTACACACAGGACAAGTGGATATAATTTAAAACTTGACATTAGGAAGGGTCTGGATTCAAATCACGCTTCTGACATTTAGTAGCTATGTTACCATGGCTAGTCACTTACCTCTGAGATTCAGTTTCTCATCAGTAAATGGAGAAAATCAATAAAATGCAGAGAAGAACAGCGCCTACCTCCCAGAGTTGTGGGATCATCTGAGATCATATTTGTAAAGTACTTCGCAAACCTCAAAGTGATATATAAATGCTAGCTGCTTTGTTTGTTCTTAGTGATCAATTAACAAGCATAGGTACTAGCATAGGTGACATATGTGTAAAGGCAAAAAACAGTTCAGGCTTCAAGGAGTTTAATATTCTTCACAGGGAGGCAGCATGAACATATGTGTGAGTTTAATATATACATATTACATATATTGTGTAATATATAGCATATATTGTGTAATATGTGTGTGTATGTACACCCATATTACATTCACATACACAGTGTGTGTGTTTACAAAATGTAGTCCAGGAATAGTGACTGAATCTGGATGTAGGGAACTCTTGGTTGAGGAAATTCCCTCCACTGATGCAGATTCCTGCATTATATAGACCTAGGGACTTATCTAGAGCACTGAGAGGTTAATTAGTTGATTTACTTAGGATGACAAATCCAGTGAGTGTCAGGGCTAATACTTGAAATGAAAGTTTTTCTGTTTCCTGAGGCCTGGTCACTATCTAATATGCTAAATTGCCTCTCTAAATTTTAAAGGGGGAAGGCAGTAGCCAGTGGGGATATCAGGGCCAGTTTTAATGCAGATGGTGCCTCTTGAGCTGCTTTGAGATGGAAACATGGGATTGAAAGAGGTAGAGGCCAACAGAGAGTGCATTCAGTGTACGGGGGCAGCCAGGGCAAGACCAGGGATATTAACAATCAAGTTCTGTGTATGAGGAAAAGTAAAAAAGTTTACTTGGTATAGAATGTGTGAAGGAGAGAAATATGTAAGACAAGTGGAGAGGGAGGAAGGGATCCATTTGGAAGGGTTTTAAATACCAAATGGAGGGGTTTACACCTGACATATTTGATCCTGAAGGAAATGGAGAGGCCCGGGAGTTCATTGCTAGTAAGTGTCTGGGCCAGATTTCTGCTCAGGAAGACAAATCTTCCTGACTCCAGGCCCAGCACTCTGTGCATTATGGCACCACCTAGCTGTCCCCCAAAGACTGACTAGAGCTTATAATAAATAGTCATTGAATGAAAATGGACCAATGGAGAAGTTTCTTTAACGGCCTGGTCCAGTTCATCTGGTGGCTACTGCTGGGGCTGGAGTCTGAGGACCTGGTTTGTATCCCACTTTATATACCACCTCACATATTACCTATGTAACTTTGGGCACGACACGCCCTCCTGGGGTCTCAGTTTCCCCACTTCTGAAGCTGAATTTTATAACCCTATGTTCTAATGTTTTGGACTTGGTCTTGGACTAGATGGCCTCTCAGGTCCCTTCCAACTCCAAACAGTGGTTTCAACAGTTTTCCAAATGCAAACTTGTTCCTTTTCCTCACATGTCAGCTCTCTCTTTTGATGTTCTCTTCTCTGTAGGTAGCAGAACAGTTGCGTGTGGGGGGTTCCCTTTCATTTCTTCAGCAGGAGCACCCCATCCTCAGGCTTCCCAATCTCATACTGCCAGCCCCTTGCCATGGGTCTTCAGCACTGCTGGCATTGCCCATTCCTGGGCTGTGCTAAATTAAACCACCTGATTTCCTGGTGAGGTTTGGCTCTGGGGAGCTGTCAGCTCAGCTCTGATGTTCATTTCACCTGTCAGGGTATGAAATAATGAAAAAATAACAAGATTCATCTCACCACCCCTATGGAGGTTTGGACATGCCACTTGGTGTCACTCTAATTAGGTCTCTCTCAGTTCATGATATCAGTTCCAGAGGCCAGAAATGTGGGTACTGCCAGAGGTTTATGTGTTTCTTCTCTGGCCAGAGAGGAATGTTCCAGGACCTTGGGATTGAGGCAGTTGTTTCAACTGGGCTACTGGGTAGCTGATTTCAAACTGAACGGAGACTCCAATAATCATTCCCCCAGTCCCTTACTTGGTATATTATTTACTCTTCTCTTGTCCTCATCTGGACATGCTGTAGTTTATCTACTTATTTCCTAAAACATGTTTAAATAACAGGGTTACTGCCCCATCTCATTTATAACAATTCGTGTAGATGAAGTTGTTCCAGATAAGGTGCACTGGAAGAATGGAGGGCATTTTGGAGGCTTCCAAATGATGGGTCAGGGGGAAGGGTCAGACTATGCATCTCCTCATAGGTAGACACATCACACCTTAACAAATAATAGGGGGCATCAAAAGCAGGAGAAGTCATAGTGGTTTGCCATCTCTGGAGTTTATTTTCCCTTGTAGATTGGAGGCAACTGGTTGGTACAGTGGACAGAGTGCTGGGTCTGGAGTCAGAAAGACTTGAGTTCAAATATGGACTCAGATACTTACTAGTTGTGTGACCTTGGGCAAGTCACTTAATTATGCTTCAGTCTCTTCATATGTAAAATAGAGATAATGATAGCACCTGTGAAGATAAAATAAAATATTTGTAAAACCCTTAGCACAATGCCTGGCATATGAGTTGCTTAATAAATGATTCTTCCCTTTCCTTCTCATCTTCCAAATATTCAAGGATATCTATAATGTAGTCTTTCACCCCACATCCTCTCTTCCCCACTCTGTTTCCCATCCTCTGGATGGTCTCAAGTCTGTCAGTGTTCTACCTAACCTGTTATTCCCAGAGTTTACCATAGCCCTCCAGATGTGGTCTGTCCAGGGCAGAATACAATGGAACCATCACCTTCTTACTTGCAAGGCAATATTTCTGTTAATGTAGACTTAGTTCACATTTCCTCTTTTGGCAACCACATCAGACTCTCTACTCATATTGAATTTATAATATTCTAAAACCCCAGATCTCAGATTATCTCACAGGATTCCTGCAGTTCTGACTTTCTAACCCTAATATATCAATTTCTCACTGAGATCAATCTAAATTAGGCCACTTTGCAATGAAGGCCTGTTTGCTGCTGACCTGAAATTTCAAGACACAAATCACTGAGTAATGGATTATTTGAGCTAAAAGGACATTTGTAGATCATTGAACTCAGTGGTTCCAAAATGATGGCCTGCCCACCTCAGGGGAGCCTTGGAGTTGTTGCAAGAGGTTTGTGAATGCATATGTAAGTGATATAGCATGGTGGATAGAGGGCAGGATTTGAACTTGGGATCAAAATTTGACCCTGCCTCTTACCTCAGTGACACTGGGCAAGTGGAATCTTTTCCTCTCCTCTTTTATGTCCTTCCTTTTATGTCCTTGTGAGAAATTTCAATAGGAGGCATCGTTATCCCTGAAGTTATGTAGAGAATTTTAGTAGAGGGCATGTGACTGGGAGCATGGCCACTAGTTTGACTAGAATTAGGTAGGCAGGGCTCCGAGCTACTTTTGACCTTGTTTCCTATCTCTTCTTCTCTTTCACCTGCTAGCTGTTGCTTAAAGCATTCCTCTCTAGGCACAACTTTTAAGCCTTCCCTTATGGTGGCTCAGAGAGGGGGAGTCCCCTCTCTGACAGCCATCCCTCTCATTTTTGCTCTTTTTCTTCTAGTCAAGTCAACAAACATTTATGTACCTACTATGTGTTGGACACAATGCTAAGCCTTGGGAATGCAAATCAAAGCAAAAAAGCTCTGATGTTAAGGAGCTTACAGTCTAATGGGTGAGACAATATACAAAGTTACATAAAAACAATACAGAGACTGGGTAAATTGTAGATAATCAACAGAGGGAGGGCAACAGAAGGAAGATTAAGAAGGACTGAATCTCATTCAACCAGGAATTGAATTGAACAGTGAGGGTTTGATTTTTCAGTCTTTGTCTTTAACCATAACCTTCCCCATCCATCTCACCCTTTCCATATCTGACTTTTCTTCCAACTCTCCCTTCCCCTTATTCTCCCCATCTCTTTTCTTCTTCCCTTCACTCTCTTTCCCCTCTCCTACCTCCTTCTTTACCTTCTTCCTTTGCTCCTCTCCCCCTCTCTTTCTCCCTCTTCCTGCCTCTCCTCACTTTCCTCCTCTCTCTACCCCATTTCACCCTCTACCTTCCTCCATTCTTCTCGCTCTCTCTTTATCTCTTCTTTTTCTTCCTTTTCTCTTCCCTCTCACTCTCTCCAATCTAGGAGTCTGAATGACTAAATGTATAGGCATGCCCAATTGGGCTTAGAAAAAAGCCCATTAATTCACTGTAATCCTCTTTACTGGGCTGATTAATTGTACATTTTATACATTTAGGATCATTTCTAAGCATTATATTTTCATGATACAGGAGTCATTTAAAAATATTTTCATGTTCATTTTTGAATTAATAGCTTATCTAGTAGACCATATACTTGGTACTTAAACCATTGCTAGACTGGTGTGTTTTTACTGGGCTAAGAGTTCTCCCATAATCCTTGTCCTTATTATCCACCTTTAAATTCCTCTTTTTCTTACACAAATGAGCTTTCTAGGCATGTTAGGAGCAAGTCCCCAAACAATCCCCCAAACAAATCTGGCTACAGCAGATTTGGGGGTGCATCACACTGAGCAGCTGGTAGAAGTGTGAGGAATTTGTCTCTTCTAGCAGGCTGCTTTAGAGGTTTCCTTCCAGTTCTAGACAGTATAGTCATGATTTCATTCAGTTCCACTTTCTTCAAAGATGGTCCCTGTTTCATTCTGTTCCACATGGGCATTTGTCTGCCCAACTACTTTGCTATGGATGCCTCCAGGATAGGGGTGTGCTGTCTTTTTTAAAAATACCTTCCTGTTTGCCTTTAATCACACAGTTGGGATAGGATTTAAACCTGTGTTTCCCGATTTCCAGAAATAAATGAAGGAAGGCTGACTTGGGAACCAGAGAGCCCAGGTATGCTACTGTTATGCTAATGGGAATCTGAAGATCTTTCCTGCCCCTTGGCCCTTTGATAGGCTTAAGTGACTCTGAGAACCTTCCCTGATTTGAAAATACACTCTGCCCCCAATAGACTGATTATGATCACATGGAGCCTGTGGCAGGAGGCTTGTTTTTCAAGAATGCCCACACCTTGTTACTTTGTGATTGGGCAGTGGGTCAAGAGGGCTGTAACATTCTCTGAACGAGAAGAAGGTTATATATACGCTGATGTGAGGTTTTGCTTTGGGGTTCACTTTGAGAAGAGTTGTGTGATTTGATCAGATGAGACTCTGGGCAGCCATTGAACCCCCCTGGCTTTGAAAGTCCAGATGTTGGTGCTTTCCTCTCTGGTAACTGACTAGGTATGGATGTAATGGTCAGACAGCTGGAAGCCTGTCTGCTGATCTGTTTCTCTGTATTTTTTGTCTGTTTGTATTCTCTGAAGTTCAGGGTGCTGAACTTTTCCTCTTGAATTAGGTAAATGACATTAAAGCAAGATTGTTAACCCATTTTGAGTTGCTTTCCTTTAGAAAAGCAGATCTAGGAACCTGTGCTAGCAGCCATCCTGGATATGCTAGGGTGCTTGCTGCTACAGCTACTTTCTATGTGACCTTGGGCAAGTCATTCAAATCTCATAGGCCACAGTTTCCTCATCTGTAAAATGAAGGGGAGAGACTAGCTGACCTCCAAGGTCCCTTTGAGCTTGAAGATCTAGGCCCCTGGAGGGCACACTGGATAGAGCCAGGACCTGTAGTCAGGAACGCCTGAGATCAAATTTAACAAGTCACTTAACTCTACTTTGCTCATCTGTAAAATGAGAGTAATAATAGCACCTATGTCTCGGGGTTATTGTGAAGATCAAATAAAGTAATATTTGTATAGCACTTTGAAAAACATAAAGTGACATATAAATACCAAGCAGTAGTAGTAGTATTGGTGGTAGTAGTAGTTACATAGTAGTACTAGTAGTAGTAGTGGTAGTGGTGGTAGTAGTAGTAGTAGTAGTAGTAATAGTAGTAGTAGTAGTAGTGGTAGTGTTAGTAGTGGTGGTTTTGATAGTAGTGGCAATAGTGGTAGTGGTAGTAGTAGTAGTAGTAATAGCAGCAGTAGTATCCAGCTTTTTTCAGCAGACCACTTTGTCTCTTTATTGTAGAGATACTTAGATCTTTTTTGTATCCTGGATGCCTTGGACAATCCTGTGCAACCTGTGGACTCCTTTCAGCATAGTATTTTTAAATATCAAAAATAAAATAAGTAGAATTACAAAAGAAACCAGTTATATTGGAATATAGTCAACAAAACATTCAAAAGCAAATACATAGAACAAGTTTGTAGACTTTGATCAATCAAAAAATAATAAACATTTATTAAGTACCTGCTGCAGGCCAAGCATTGTGCTGAGTTCTTGCTGTTCAGTTGTGTCTGATTCTCTGTGACCCCATTTGGAGTTTTCTTGACAAAGATACTGAAGTGGTTTGCCATTTCTTTCTCCAGGTCATTTTGCATATAGAGAAACTGCAGCAAACAGAGTTAAATGACTTGCCCAGGGTCACACAGCATATTAAGTGTCTGAGGCCAGATTTGAACTCAGATTTGAATCTTCCTTGTTCCCAGCCCAGCCCTCGATCTCCTGAGCTACATAGCCATGAAAAAAAGAAAGAGAAGTAATGATCCTGAGAGCTTTGCTTGTCTTCTCCATTCTCTTGTTTCAGCTTCTCCCCCAACCCCTACTCAAGGAGCGGTATGCTGAAGTCGCCTGGAATGGGATTTCAAGGCAATTGTCCAATTTTCATTGTGAACATTTGTTGCTGTTGTTTGTTTGTCCTCTGTTCCCAAAGAGGACCAATGGCATCCTGAGGGCAATGCCTTGACTTGCCCGTGGATTGGATTTAAATGAGGGAAAGCTGCCACCAAGTTGTCCGTCTCATTCTATATATCAGAAAACTACAAATCAGTGCTTGAGTTGTTGTTTTGTTACCTAGACTTAAAGAAGGGATGGAGAAAATGTTAAAAATGCAGGTTAAATGGGGCGGCCAATAGAGCTGGCCTTAGGATCTGGAGGACCTGAATTCAAATCTGACCTCAGACACTTACTAGCTGTGTGACCCTGGGCAATTCACTTAACCCAATTGCCTCCAAACAAGCATACAATGCAAGTTAAACTTAAAAGAATGTCTCCTGTGCATTTTTATTTTGGAGAGCCTGTTGTTAAACATTTACCTGCACATTATGTACTTAACACTTTGTTTAGCAGCTTTGAGATAGCTGTTTCAGGGTTTCTATGGTAGGTGTGTATAAGAATGAGTGCTGAGTACTGGTACTAAAGAAACATCAGAATCAGGAAGCATACAGAGGAAAAGGACCCAGGGGTAGCCTGGTAGTCTTCTTCTCTCCTTCTAACAACCTGCCTCCACCCCCCACCCCCAGTTTCAGAAAGACAACCTTTCAGCCACTGAATAAAGATGTGAGAGGCCAGGAAGAGATCACCCTTGATCTATTCCAGCATTTGACACATTGGTTTCAGGCAGACTTGTGAAAGTGACCACTCCATGGAGGATGCCCCCAAGGCCCCTTTAGAGAGTTGACTTTCCTGGATTGAATTCTCCTGCCTCCTTCTTTTGATTATATGGGGAAATCTAAAAGCCCCACAGAGACTCTCTTTCCTACAAAATTGCCTGGCACCCCATAACTGGCTTCTTTAAAGTAGCCGTAAAGCTTCTTCCTGTTTCTTATTGTTTTTTTTTCTCTAATTGAGGTTAAAATGAATCTTGTTAGCAGCTTCAAATGTCTCCCTCTCCCCAGCTTTGATCTGCTAGGCTATGGAGGCTTCCTTACATCTTGCTCTCAAAGAGCCTGCTGTCTCTCAAGCACTCCATTTCAGCAGAGACCAGAGCAGGAAATAGACAGAAGACCAACATAGCATCAGACTTCAGGTGGGGAACCTGTTGAGGGCAATGGGGAAGATTTGGAGCTGGGGTGTGGTGTGGAGTTCTTGTTTCTGAGAAGGTAGGTCCGGGGAAGGAGGAGGGGATGATGACGTTTGAGCAGAAGGTTATTTCTTTAGCTTGCATTAATATAGCAAAGGCTTTACATCTAATTGATCCCCTCATAACAACTCTGGGAGATAGGTGCTATTATTATGCTCATTTTGCAGATGAAGAGGCTGAGCAAAGTCAGGTGACTTTCTCAGAGTCATGCCGCTAGTCCACATCTGAGTCAGGACTTGAACTCTGATCTTCCTGACTCCAACACTCTTACCATTGTCCCATCTAGCTGCAAAATTATGAAAGGTTTGATCTCAGGCGACCATGTACAACTGGTCATACCCCCACCACAATAAAAGCCCTGATTCTCTGTCCACCAACTCATGTTTTGAGAGCTCAGCAGGTGATTCTCTCCCTGCCTTCTCACCCACAAACCAGTTCCACTTATCACTTCTCTTTCTGGTGACCTTCTAGTCACCAAATGCAATGGCCTTTCCCCAGTTTTAATCCTTGGTGATCTTTGTCAAATATCATGTCAAGTGAGATAATATTGGTAAAACTTACTTGTTACAGTGCCTGTCACACAGTAGGTACTATATAAATGCTTATTTATTTCCCTCCCCCTCACTCTCTCTTTTGACAGTTTCTTTGCCATTTTGAAATTCTCCTTCTTTGATTTCTGAGACACCAGTCTCTTGGCTTTCCTCCTACCTTCCCAATCACTCCTTCTCCAACGCCTCCACTGGTTTCTCTTTCCCCTTCCATATCTTTACAGAGTCTCCCAACATTATAAGACATGATGGAATAACTCTGAGTCTACTCAATCAATCAAAAATAAAAACCTTTGAAGTGACTACCATGTGTTTGGTGTTATGATAGGTACCAGGGATATTTCGAGCAACTTACATTTTACTTATGGATACATGTTCATATCTAAGCAAATCTATAAGAAATAAATATAAAGTGATTTTTGGGAGGTAAGGGGGAGAAATTAGGGGAAGACCTGAAGTGGAGGGGAGAGAGTAGAGACAGAAGGCTAGCTATAATAAATAGCAAGAGACAATGAGATCTGTCCAGTGATGGTGGTTTTGTGAGTGGAGAAAGGGGCACAGATAGGAGAGATTTTGAATGTGTGTGGCCACTCATTTAATGTTGGGGGAGGGAGGCTGGGGAGAGGAAGCAAGGATGACTTCCAAGTTTCAAATCTAGCTGATTGAGAGGGTGGCGGGGCTAGCAGCACAAACTGGGGAGTTGGGAGGATTATGGTGGGAGGAGATGCTGAGTGCTTTAGTAGAATTCAGGACCAGTGCAGTGACTCAATTTTGCTGTTCTATTTTGAAAAAGAGGTTTCTCCCAAGCTCTGCTTCATCTTCAGGTCTCTTTGTCTTCCCCAAACCACCATGAGGTCATGATGCTTGCTGTTACCATGAGGGTGAGAATTGCTGACTTTGAGAGTTGGTAAAACACTTTACACACATTATCACATTTGGATCTCACAACAGTCTTGTGAGAATGGTTGCTGTGGGTATTTAGGGCTAAGGACTAGACTTGTAATTTCCTTGATGTAGGGAACAGCCAGATGAGAAGACTCTGTATCAATGCAGATATAAACCTTTTCTATAAGTTTTGAACAGAACAGTTAGATGACTTTCCCAGGATCACACAAAAAGAATGTGCCAGGGGTAGGACCTGAACAGAGGTCTTTTTGGCTCCAGACCCAGCTTTCTATCTCCTATACTGTGCTGGTTCTCAGGAAGTCTACAAGTATTATTATTCCCATTTTGTAGGTCAAGAAACTGAGACTCTGGTGGATTGAATGATTTGTACAAAGTCACACAACTAGTAATTAGACTGTCACAAGATTTTTTTTATAAACGCCTGAAAAAATGCATAGAATTGTAATAAGAAGGCATAAAATATGAATACATTTGATGTTCTCTTTTTAAAAAAATTCTCAATTAAAGGCAGTGTGGCTCAGTACTAAAGAGCCTTAGAGCAGAGTCCAAACCCTACCTCTTATTTACTATGTGAATCTAAGTGAGTTATTCCATCTCTAGGAACCTCAAGAAGCTCCCTAAGATTTATATAGCCCAGTTAGGTTGTTACCCCATTTACTGGGAGGGAATTTCCCAATGCCTGGAGTTCCCCCAAACTTATAAAAACACTAATGTTGGGTGGTATTTCCATTTTGGAAAGCAATTTGGAAGAATTGCTCAGAAAGTCATTAGACTGTGAATTCCCTTTGTCCTATCAATACCACTACTAATACTACACCCCAAGAGATTAATTAAAGAAGAAAAGGATTTGTATGTACAAAAAATATTTATAGGATCTTTTTGCATAATAACCAAAAACTAAGGAGGTGACCATCTATTGGGGAATGTCTAAACAAGTTATTGAGTTATTTCAGTTGTGTCTTACTCTTCATGACCTCATCTGATGTTTTTTTGGCAAAGATATTGGAGTGGTTTGATATTTCCTTCTCTAGTTTATTTTACAGATGAGGAAACTGAGGCAAACTGGGTTAAGTGATTTGCCTAGGGTCACGTAGCTTAGCAAGTGTCTGGGGCTGAACTTGAATTCAGGAAGATGAATCTTCCTGATTCCAGGCCCAGCTGTCTGTACACTATGGAGCCACCTAGCTCCCCTGCTAAACAAGTTGAGTGCAATAGAATAATACTATTATATAGAAAACAAATCATGCACTAGAAAATATCAGAGGAAATTTGGAAGACCTTCATGAGCTGTTACAGAATAAAGTTAGAAGAACTAGCATAACATTTTATACAATGGGAACATAATTGAGAAAAGCATTGAAAGGCTTTAGAACTCTGATCAATGCAGCTATAAGCCATGAGTCCAAAAAAGTGAAGGTGAAATGTGCCACCCACCTTCTGCCAGAAAGGGATGGACATAAAATGCAGGAAGAGATATATATTTTTGCACAGGGCTAATGGGGGAATTTGTGTTACTAGACTATGTATATTTGTTATGAAGGTTTTATTTTTGAATTTTGGGGTTGTTTTTATTGTTCAATTGAGGGAACAGTGGAAGGAAGAGGTCATAAATTCTTGTAAAAATACACACATGCATATATGAAAGAAAGAAAATGGATCAAGTTTGTAGTAGTTACACTCTCACCCTGAGGTGTCAGTCCTTGGAAGATGAGCCCCTCCGTCGTAAGCCTGTATTTCTTTCTTATTTTGTATCATTATCCTGGTCTTCGTCCCCCCCCTGTTATGCTCAGGACAAGTTAATCTTATTGAGAGGAAAGATTTTAGAGCTAGAAGAAACCTTAATGTCATCTACTCCATGATTTTCATCTTATAAGGGAGGAAACCATCTTACCTGAGGTTACATAGGCATTAAATGCCAGAGGCAGCTTTTGAACCTAGGTCCTCTGATGCTGGCCTTCTTTCTATTGTACCACACTGCCTCTGCAAGGGTCTAAGTCAGCTTCCATAGAGCAAATATAGCCAGAATGGAGAGCGTATACTGGTAAGAGGCTTGGATCTGCAGTCAAACATTATTGTTAGTTCTTTTTGAGTCACCAACTCTTCATGAATCTATTTGGGTTCAACAGGGTTAAGTGACTTGCCCAGGGTCACACAGCTAGTAAGTATCTGAGGCTGGATTTGAACTCAGGAAGATATCTTCCTGACTTCAGGCCTCAAACTCTGTCCACTATGGCACCACCTAGGAGTCAGAGGAACTGGGTTAAAAATCTCTCCTCTAATCCTTCCTCCCTGCTTGATCTTCTGCAAATCATGTTATTTAGCTGGGCTTTGGTTTACTCCTCTGTAAAATGAGAGGATTGGGCTAGATAACCTTCCAGCTCTAAATAAATGATCTTATTATAAATCGAGTATTTCACACCCCTCCCCCACTTCAATTAACATAACATAATCAATATGAGAAATTGATAACGGTTTTTTAGCCTTTTTTTTCAAACAGTAAAAATCCTCCTTGCCTCCCACCCACCTCAACCTCCATCCCCCAATTTAGAATGAAAAACAAAATCCTATGATAAATCTGTAGAGTTAAATGAAGCAAATTTCTGCATTGGCCATGTCTGAAAAAATGGTTCATTCTGTACTCTGAATCTCTTTATAGGGAGGTGAGTAGTATATTTCGATCAGTCCTGGATGGAGGTTGGTTATTATGCTGGTAAACATTTCTAATTCTTTCAAAGTTTTTTTTAACATATTGTTGAATTGCATATGTTATTTTCCTGTTTCTACTAACTTCACTGCATATAAATTTTCTCCATTGTCTCAGCAACCTTATTTCTTGTGGCACAATAGAGTTCCATCACATTAATATGCTGTACCTTGTTCACCCATTTCCCCAACTTGATGGGCACCCCTTCAGATTCCTATTTTTTTCCTCAGAAAGAGCTAGAAATATTTTTATATATCTTTAGTTAGAATTTGTTTTGAACTAAATCTTTTGTTTTTGTTCTGTTGGGTCCAACTCTTTATGCCCCTGTAGACAATGGCATGTCAATATTGTCCGTGGGGTTTTCTTAGTAAATATACTGGAGTCTTTTGCCATATTTTCTCCAGTGGATTAAGGCAGAGGGTAAGTAACTTGCCCAGGGTCATATAGCTGATAAGTGTCTGAGGCCAGCTTTGAACTCAGATCTTCCTGACTCCAGGTACAACACTCTATCCACTGAGTCACATAGCTGCCTTCTTCCCCTTTCCCTCATATTTCCTTGCTGAGTGAAATGTATTTTGTACCCATTTCTCTCTCTGTCTCTCTCTGTCTCTGTCTCTTTCTCTTTGTCTCTCTGTCTCTTTCTCTCTGTCTCTGTCTCTCTGTCTCTGTCTCTCTCTGTCTCTCTCTCTCTCCCCTTCCCTTCTTTGACTAGTTCAGATGAGAGTGAGGTGAGGTATCAGTGACTCCCTCCACATTCCTCCTTCTTGCTTATAAATGACTACTTGTGATCTCACATCTGGGATAATTTTCCCTAAGCTTCCTTTCCCTCCCTTCTCTCCCAAGTGTACTTTTCTCCTCTCTTTCCATTCCTCTCTTAAGTCACCAAGACATAACAGAACCACTCACAAACCTTATCTAATTAAACTCCATCTATGACCTTTGATGATGATAGGGTTCAGAGGAGACAAGTATCATTTCCTCATATTTGAATGGAAGCAATATATCCTTGTTTATCTTTATTGGACAGCTAGGTAGCACAGTGGATAGTGTACTAGGCCTAGAGTTAGGAAGACTAATCTTCAGGAGTTCAAATCTGACCTCAAACACTTCTTAGCCATGTGACCCTGAGCAAGTCACTTAACCATGTTTGCCTCAGTTTCCTCATCTGTAAAATTAGCTGGAGAAGGAAATGGCAAACCATTCCAGTGTCCCTACCAAGAAAATCTCAAATGGGGTCACAAAGAGTCAGAGAAGGCTGAAAAATAACTGAAGAAATATAACAGAAAAACGTTTCTTCATGTTTAACCTCTTTATGGTTCTCTTAAATCCTGTGTTTGAATTTCAAAGTTTCTTCACCACTCTAGGAATTCTGGAAGTCCCCTATTTTCATTAAAGGCCCACTGCCCCTCCCCACCTTGCCACTCCCCACTCTCCCACCCCATATCCTGAAACATTATGGTCAGCTTTTCTGAGTAAATTTGCCTTGGCTATAAGCCTATATCCTTTGACACCTGGATTGGTATTTTAAGCTTTCTGCTCCTTCAAAATGGTGACTGCTAAATTGTGTGTGATGACTTGGAAGCTTTAGATTTTGGTATGATATTCCTAGGAGTTTTTATTTTGGGGTTTCCTTGGAGGTGACTGGTATTATTTTTCCTATTTCTACTTTGCTCTCTGGTTCTGAAAGACCTGGGTAGTTTTCTTTTAAGATTTCTTAAACTATTATGTTTAGGCTTTTTAAAAAAAATTGTTTGCCGTGGCATTCAAGCAGTCCAGCGATTCTTAAATTTTTCTCCTTAATATATTTTTCAGGTCATTTGCATGATATACCTTAATATTTTCTTCCATTTTCATCCTTTTGATTGCTTTAATATTTCTTGTTGTCTCATGGTATCATTGACTTATATCTGGTTCATTCTAATATGCATGGAATTGGTTACTTGGGCAAGGCTTTGTACCATTCTCGCCAACTGTTGATTCCCTTTCCAATCCTTTCTTCCATGACTGTCATTTCTTTTTTATTTTTTTTCCTCTAGTACTGACATTTCACTGACAATACATATTTAACTCTTTAAGAAAACACTTGCTTCACCTCTTCCAGCATTTCTAAATTTCCCCCACCCCCCTGCCCCCTGCAATCTGTGTTTTACTTTGAGGCTTTGCTTGGAGATATGTTGTCATCTTTCCTTCTGGGTTTGTGTCTTGGATATCACTGTCATCACAATTTTTTACGGTGGGATTCTTTTTATCATTATTATTTGTTTATTCTTCCAGAATACCTTCTGACTTTGGACTTTAATTTTAGGGTTCAGCTCCACTCACTTTTAGGCAAGTCCTGTTGCTGTTTTCTTGGAGGTACTAAGTATTGCATTAATTAAGCAATTAATTAACTAATTGATTGATTAACTAAGTATTGGATTTCAAGGACAGGGCCAGGCACCCAAAAGCTTTCAGCACTCCTAAAGTAGTCTGATCCAAGGCAACATCTTACCACTGCTCCCCCTGTCCTGAGCTCTACAAGTTCTTGACCTGAGTAGACATTTTAGCCAGCTGGAAAGCTCTGTTGGCTCAGAGCTGCAGAATTATAGGATCTTCTTTGGATCACACAATTTATTTGATTATGTAGCACTTACTATGTGCCAGGCACTGTGCCAAGAACCTTATAATATTATCTCGTTTGATCCTCACAACAACCCTGGGTTACTGTTGAATCATTTTTCAGTTGTGTCCGGCTCTTCATGACCCCATTTGGGGTTTTCTTGGCAGAGATACCAGAATAGTTTGCCACTTCCTTCTCCAGCTCATTTTTGAGAAGAGCAAACTGAGGCAAACAGGGTTAAGTGACTTGCCCAGGGTCACACACCTAGTAAGTGTCTAAGGCCAAATTTGAACTCAGGGAGATGAGGCTTCCTGACTCCAGACTCATTGTTCTGTGCACTATGGTGCCACCTAGCTGCCCATAGCTCTAGAAGGTAGGTGCTGTTACCAGGGCAGCTAAGTAGTGCAGTGGATAGAGTTGCAGTTTTGGAGTCAGGAGGATTTGAGTTCAAATACAGTCTCAGATACTAGCTGTGTGATTCTGGGAAAGTCATTTAACCTCTGTGTGCCTCAGTTTCCTCATCTATAAAATAAAGATATTAATAGTACCCACCTTCCAAGGTTGTTAGGAGGATCAAAAGAGATAATTATAAAGTTCTTGGCACAGTGCCTGGCACATAGTAAGCATTATATAAATGTTAGTTTTTATTATCTCCATTTTGGTGAGGAAAATGAGGTAGAAGGCTGAACTTAAGTGACTTGCCCAAGGTCGCACAGCTAGTCAAAGTCTAAAGTGGGATTTGAATTCAGTCCATTCTGATTCCAGGTCCATCATTCCACCTAGATGCTACCAAAGAAAGACCTGCAGCATGTCATCTAGAACTTCTATGGGGGGACTTATCAAATGTCATGGACAAGCATTGCATAGGACTAGAAGGCATGGATGGCTTGCAATCTCACAGTGCAGATCATGGATTGATTCACTGAAGGACCAACGCATTAAAGTATAAAATCTGACATTTAATGGAACTGTAGCATGTACCTAGTGGTTTATATTCCCCAACTTTGGTATTTCCCAGAACTCTAGACTAATCAGTTCTTAATGGTAAAATTTAATGAGCAGAAAATGTGAGAGAAAAGGGCCAATATTTTTAAGGAAGGGGGAAAAAGAAAGTGTTGGGTCAATATCAAAATCACGTTCCTTTCTGATTCTACACAACCTACTTTACTCATTTTACTGCCCTTTTTTTCAATCCAAGTGCCATTTTATGAGGCAAGATACAATATGAAAGTACCCAATGTATTTTATAGAACAAGGCACTATTGACATTCCAATATATTAGATGCTGAGAGAGAAATGCATATTGATGATGGTGGAGATGGTAGAAGGGAATGAGGGAGAAGAATCCATTTAAGATTTTATAAGATATATTCAGGATATTGGTTTACCCTGTTTGAATGAGGACATAAGGATTATATGAGACAGTCCACGACCAAGAGAAGAATAGGAATGGTACAGATGGTGGGCCTATGCTAGGCATAACATGGGGCAATAATAATATCAATAATGATGATGACAGCTCACACCTCAATGATGTTTTAGAGTTTGTAAAATGATTGAAATCTAAGAGTTCTGTTAATTGGGTTGTCCAACTATTATTGTACAGGTTAGGGAAAGGAAGGGAAAAAATTAGTAAGTACCTACTATGTGTCAGGCACTGTGTTAAATGCTTTACAAATATTACTGTGTCTCGAGAAGGAGAAAGAAAGTGGAAAAAAAGGATATTTGGTAAGTCAAGGCTAGTAAGAACAAAGTAATGGTAGGTGGCTCTTTCAAAACAATAAAGAGTTGATAAAGAGGGAAGGTAACAGATCTGAAGGTGAAGACACCCAGAAGCAGTTTGCCACAACTATTCTATAGGGAAGCTATGTAAAGTGTGTAAAAGTGACCAATTCTGGGGATCTCACTTTTGGAAAGTGTGAAGATCAGAAAGACTGCATACCATGATCAAGAGACTATTTTCTTTGCTTAAGGTTCAGGCTGATCTATCCCCTGGAAGACCTGGTAAAGAGACTGAAGGAGAAATTCTGCTCTAGGTGCAGGCTTTCAATTTGAAAACAATAAAGAGAGAGACAGAGCCAGAGAGGATGTGCAGGAGAAGAGAAGAAAGGAAGGGATAGAGGAGACTTAGGACTGTCTACCCACCAGGAGATTCAGAGGATGGAGGTTTCTGCTCTATTGTCCCCCAGAAAGAAAGACAAATAAGAAAGCAAGTCAATATTTTCTGGTCTCTTGACCATGCACAAGGCAAGACAATAGAGTTGGGAAAGAGAAACCTAAAAAATTTTGTCTTTTGAGTGCCTCCTAATATTATTCTGGTGAAAAGCAAGACCTATTCGTTCCTGTAATCATATATTTAGAGCTGGAAGAGACTTTAGAGACCACTGAGTCCAGCCCCCTCACTTTATGATCAAGGGAACCAAGGCACAGAGGTTAAGCACTTGTCCAGGGTCCTGCAACTAGTAGGCATTTGAGGTCAAATTTAAACCCAAGTTTTCCAAGTCCAGTACTCCATCCATTCCTCTCACAGCTGCCTTAAATTCTCAAGGGTGACTGTGTCTTTCAAACTAAAAGTAGCAGGAATTTACATGGTATATTGTGCATATTATAGTATATTATTCTGCATAAATTATCTCATTTGGTACTCACAACAGTCCTGTGAGCTGATTGTCGGCATTTTTATCCCCATTTAGCAGCTGAAAAAACTGACGTTCAGAGACGCTAATGACTTGCTTATCTATGGTCATTGAGTCAGCATCTGAGGTAGGATTCAAACTCAGCTATTTCTTAATTCCTTCCTTACACTGATCCCCTAGACCAGTCCCCTTCAGTACACCAGACTTACCCTGATAGCAGTGGCTTTTTCTTTCCTTGATCATTTTTAATCAGAAGGGAAATGTTCGGGTCCAACAGAGTTCCCAGACCATGACGGTGTAAATGCCAGGGCTGACAAATTGTCCCATGTTCTTCACTTAAGCAAGAGCAGCTGTCAGGATGTGGTTACATTTATCTCACAGCCATGAGTATTAATCTCTTTGAGTCCAGGGGTAATCTTTCTAGGCCATGAATGATCAAAAGTGACAATTTTCTCCAGTGGACCCATCGTTTCATGGCCTGACAGACACAGGAGCATGGCTGACTAATTTTAGAAAACAAACAAGACACCAGAAGTATCCCCATCAGTCAATTTTGTTCTAGGTTGGCCCCTGGGAAAAGATGCTAAATTCTTATCTCTGAGATTCTTTATTTCCTTCACTCCTCTCCCCCCTCAGACTCCAAGAGTGTTAGGGACATAGGTGGCTTTTGGTACCCAGGCTTGGGTCTGCCCAAAGTTGCACAGGTTGAATGTGTTCTGGGGATAATTAGTACAAGATGTCTATATTTAGTGCGAGGATTTGCATCTTGAGGCATTCTTTGAGAAAACAATTTAGTAATCTATAAAGTAGTATCAGAACATTATTGGAGAACTCATTATGGTTGCTGTTCCTAAATCTTTCTTCCTCCATGGGCCTCACTGACAATTTATACGTTTTTTAAACCCCACTGAGGTAGTTTAGACAACTCCTAATTGGCTGAACTGATAGAGATATGAGGGTATGGAAGATCCCAAAGCACAGAAAATCTAGAGACCCTTTGTACTAGACTTTGGACTGAGTCCTTTGACTTCCTTTGGAGGGAGAAATAATTTCCTAGATGTATTTTATGTGAGATAACATTCAAATACATTTACTTGGCTGGGACACAAGACCAGTGACACACAGAACATGCAGACAGCCCAGGTGTTTACTTGGTGACATCACCATGGTGTGATCAAAAAGAGAATTTCTGCTTTGGGGATCAGCCCTTCTTGCAATGAACTTCCTGTGTTCTAGATGTCCCCCCACCCCCATTCTTTTTCTGGAATTCTCCAATGCTAGAAACTTCCATGCTAGAAATTTCTTTGATGCATGTTTCAAGTTAATCATAACAATGAAATCACATTTATGTAGCATTTTAATGTTTACAAAGGACTTTATGTGCAATATCTCATTTGATCCTCATAACAGCCTGTAGCAGCAAGCACCCCAAGCATCCTCAGGGTTGCTGCCACCACAGGTTCTTGGATCTGCTTTGATAAAGGAAAGCAACTCAAAATGGGTTAACAAGCTTACTTTAATCAGTCAGATATGTATCGTTTACCTAGTTCAGGGGAAAAAGGTCAGCACCCTGAACTTCAAAGTATACAGACAGAATTATCAAGACAGAGAAACAGATCAAGTAGACAGATTTCCAAACTGTCCAAACATTACATCCATACCCAATCAACATCTGGGTTTCAACATCTAGGTTTTTCAAAGCCAGGGGCTCTGGACAATGGCTTCCCAGAATCCAGATCAAATCACAGAACATTTTTCAAAGTGAGACCCAAAACAAATCTACACATCAGGGCTTATATAGCCTTCTCCCGGCTCAGAGAATGTAACAACCTTATTGACCCACTGGCCAATCAAAAAGTATCTACTGAAAAACAAGCCTCCCACCCCAGGCTCCAGGTGCACTTTAGCCTAGGGGCAGGGAAGATCTTTAAAATTTACATTCCCATTACACAGCCCTCTGAGGTAAGTGTAATTATTATCTCTATTTTACATACAGAGATCTTCAACTACTATGTGTCAGAGGTGGGATTCATTCATTCATTGGTTCCTTCATTTGTTTGTTTATTTAATTTTTGAGGCAATCATGGTTAAATGATTTGCCCAGGGTCACCTAGCTAGTAAATGGATTTGAATTCAAGTCCTCCTGACTCTATCTACTGTGCCACCTAGCTGCCCCGAAGAAGTGAGATTTAAACCGTGGCTCTGAGGCTGGATCTCAATCCAGTATGCCACACAGCTCCTCAGTAGAGCAAGTACTCAAGAAAAATAGGTTGGATTTAGACCAGCTACTAATGCCTGCCATGACCTTCATTTACTTTCTATGTACCTAGTTACGGAGAATTCGAGCTGCTCGAGGGCAGAGACTGTGTTTGCCTTTCTTTGTATTCCTAGTACTTAGCAAAGTAACTAGGACACTTCAGAAATGCTTTTTGACTGAGTGCTGAATTAATGAGTCAATAAATGAATGAGGAAATGGAGTGAGTGAGTGACTGACTGACTGTCTGACTGACTGACTGACTGACTGAATGAATGAATGAATGAAAGGATGGATCAATGACTTAGTTTTCCTCTCTGAATGGGCATTGCTTCAGTCAGCCTGAGACCTGTTAAAGACCTTAACTTGAAAAGGTCAAGGTCCCCCATTGCATCCTGGGCCATGTCCAGGGGAAGCTGCCTTTCCTATATTTATCTATCTCTGTCTAGATTTACCTCATATCTTCTGCATTACCAGCTGATATTCCTTTTAGCTCCAAAATCAGAAAGGAGATCCCCATCACTCTCCAGATGTTGTTTTGTTGCTGTTTGGTAATTTTTCAGTCATGTCTGACTCTTCATGATTCCTTTTGAGGTTTTCTTAGAAAAGATACTGGAGTGACTTACCATTTCCTTCTCCAACTCATTTTGCAGATGAGGGAACTGAGGCTAACAAGGTTAAGTGACTTGCTAAAGGTCACACAGTGCTTGTCTGAGGTCAGATTTGAATTCGGGCCTTCCTGAGTTCGGGCCTGGCACTCTATCCACTGAGCCCCCAGCTGTCTGTGTCTAGTAAATAACAAGTGCTTGATAAATGCTCATAAACTGATTGGTCAGTAGAAGGAGTTCTGTGCTTTAAATTACAACTTGGCTGTCAGCATTTTCACTTACTACCCTCCCCATGACTGTGGGCAAAGAATCTCACCCTTCTGAGCTAGTTTTCCTTACATTTGACACACATTCCCAATAATTCACCTTGCTAGAGCTCTTTAAAGTTTTCAACGGACATGATAATCCTTGCAGTTCCTACCTCAGAGGGTTTCATGATGTGGAAAATACTTTGTAAAATATAGAAATGTGAGTTATGATTACCCCAAGCTCTGGACACAGAGCACATCAAAGAAGGCGTTTGTTGTGTGTCTGATTGGTTTTGAGAGTTGCATATCTAACCTTCAATTCCGGACTTAATCCCAATCCCTATACATGGGACATCCAGCAAGTCTAGGAGGCATCAAGATAGATTTTCCAGCTACATATATAGTATTCCATTTTACTCTTACTTTCCTTCAAAAGGTGGCTTCCAAAAAACATTTTCAAAGTGCCTAATGTATGCAGAGCACTGTATATCAGGCCTTGAACAGAGCTTGGATAGCTCCATTGGGAGAGCCTTGTTGCTGTTTGTCCTTCCTTCTTAAAAAGGACCACGACCTCAGGGAGGTGATGCCATGACTTGCAAGTGAATTGGATTTAAGTGAGGGAGGGCTGTGCAAAGTCACCAGCCTCACTTTCTCCAATGGAGCCATCTGGATTCAGTGGCCAGATCTAAATCAGGACAACTGGACATGGCCCAGGATGCAATGGGGGACCTTGACCTTTTCAAGTTAAGGTCTTTAACAGGTCTCAGGCTGACTGAAGCAATGCCCATTCAGTGATTAAGGATTAATAAGAAATGAGGCAAAGAATGGCCTCTTTACCTAGTCAAAAGAAAATTGATCTAGGCTTAGACTTTTATTCTAAGGGTCCAGGGTTCAAGTCCTCAGTTAAGTAGGGGTAACAGTTTATTAGAAGCAACATGGCTTAATTCTGCCCCTGCCCCCTTACTATCCTGGTGACCTTGGGCAAGGCACTTTCACTTTCCGAGTCTCAGTTTTTCCATGTCTATAAAAGGAGGGAATTGGGCTAGATCAGTGGTATCAGACTCAAATAGAAAAGGGGCTAATGATCTCTGTAGGTCTCATATTGACTGTTTTAAGATATAATATTATCTGTGTTTGATTTTATTCTCATTTATTTTGCTAAATATTCCTCAATTACATTTTTTTGCTTTTTTTTTTTGGAGGGGGAAGGCAGGGCAATTGGGGTTAAGTGACTTGCCTGAGGTCACACAGCTAGTAAGTGTTAAGTGTCTGAGGCTGGATTTGAAATCAGGTGCTCCTAACTCCAGGGCTGGTGCTCTATTCACTGCACCACCTAGCCAAGCACTCCCCCCCCCCCATTACATTTTAATCTGGCTTGGGTCAAGCATATGAGTATTTTGAGGTTGGCTATGTCTTTAATACCTCTAGATTAGATGACCTTTAAGGTCACTTCTGGGTACTAAATCTGTGATCCTATAAAGGCTCTTCCTCCACCCTCCCACCCCAGACACAACTGTCACAGCTATCACTGGGGGAAGCATGTCTTGAGGAGAATGGGTAGCCATCCCCACCAAATGTCAACCTAATGCCATTTACACGACAGGCAAAATGTCTCAGCTAAAATAGCAAGGAACCCTGGGGGAGAGAGATGAGACAGCCTGTGGCAGGTAAGTGAAATCCTCACTGCCATCCTGACTATCATGGCCCCTCAGACCCATGCAGAGACAGGCCAGGACTCTGAAGCCAAGCATCTTGGGAATAGTCTTCCTTCCAGTTCTGTGCCCTCAGACATCATCTTGGGAGACAATACCTGTGAATACACAGTCAGAAAACTGTTCCTGATGATGCTAAAGCCATACTCCTGCTGGCCTAGAAAAGAATGTTCTTACTACAAAACCCTTGAAACTTTCAAATCGTTCAACATCAGAAACAGATGTGACTTTTATCCATAAAAAGTATGTTAAAGAAGAGGCATTTCCATGGGTTTTATTTCTGCAAAGGACCATGGAACTTTCACATCTGAATTGCAACTGAAATCCTTTCATATGTTTTGTCTCCACCATTAGAATGGGAGCTCCTTGAAAAGAGGGATAGTCGGGAGACAAGATGGCCAAGTAGAAGCACGACCTCTGAGCTACTCTGCCTTCCACTTTCCCCAATCAATGTAAAAAAGAAAGGACTCTGAACAAACTTTGGAGCTGCAGAACCCACAAAATGACACAGAGAAGCTAACCTCCGGCTGAGGACATTCCGGCAGGCCAGCAGGAATTGGCCAGCGCAGTGCTCTGGGAGCCTAGCCCAGCCCCACACCGAGGCTTTAGACCCAGAGCGGGCCTGCCAGAGGAACTCCAGATCAGCAGCAGCTGTAGCTATTTCCAGATTTATTAACACATAGATGTGAAGGACAAAGTGAGAGGTCAGTGCAGTCTGGACTTTGGGACCCAGTAAGTGGGAGTGTGTGGCTTTTGCCCCTGGGGCGAGAAGCCATTGAGATGCTGGCACAGCCAGCCAGTGCCATGTGGCAGCTTCAGCTCCTGGCCTGCAAAGTATAGGAGGACCAAGCAACCGGTGTGAGGGGTAATTGCTCTTGCTTTAACCTGCTTGGATCTGGATTGCAGTCTATGGTGGAGGTCCTGGGGCATGAGTCCAGCTTGCCAGAGCCCATGGAGGCCTCAGAGAGGGCACCCATATAATACCTCCAGCAGCTGAGAAAACCCCAGCGTTTGGGACCAAAGCTCCCCTGTCTGGTGGCAGAGTCCTACTGTGGCAAAAAGCCCAGGGGTCAAGTGACTGAGGGTTGACATGACCAGGCAAAGGAAACAAAGCAGACAGAAGATTCCAACATTAGACTCCTATTTTGGGGACAAAAAGGAGCAAAGCATGGAACAGGAGGAAGACAGTGAAGTCAGAACTCCTGCACCAAAAGCTTCAAAGGAAAATACAAGCTGGTCACAGGCCATAGACGACCTTTTAAGAAGCAGATAAGAGAAGTGGAGGAAAAATTGGGAAGAGAAATGAGAAGGATGCAAGAAAATTATGAAATGAGAGTCAACAGCCTGACTGAGGAAAGTCACGCTTTAAAAAATAGACTAACTCAAATGGCAAAAGAGGCTCAAAAAGGCAATGAGGAGAAGAATGCCTTAAAAAGGTGAATTTGCCAGATGGAAAAATAATCTCAGAATCTCAATGAGGAGAATATTGCTTCAGAATTAGACTGGAGCAAATGGAAGCTAATGACTTTATGAGAAATCAAGATGCTTTTAAACAGATCCAAACAAATGAAAGAATAGAAGGCAATGTGAAATATCTCATGGGAAAAACCACTGACCTGAAAAATAGATCCAGGAGAGATAATTTAAAAATTATTGGACTACCTGAAAGCCATGATCAAAGTAAGAACCTAGAAATCATCCTCCAGGAAGTTCTCAAAGAAAACTGCCCTGATGTTTTAGAACCAGAGGGCAAAATAGAGGTTGAAAGAATACACCAATCACCTCCTGAAAAAGATCCCCAAAAGAAAACTTTTAGGAATATTATAGCCAGGTTCCTAAATTCTCAGATTAAGGAGAGAATATTACAAGCAGCCAGGAAGAAACAATTTGAATATTGTGGAAATACAGTCAGGATAACCCAAGATCTGGCAGCTTATACACTGAGGCATCAAAGGGCTTGGAATATGATATTCTGGAGGTCAAAGGAACTGGGATTAAAACCAAGAATCACTTACCCAGCAAAACTGAGTATCATGTTTCAAGGGAAAATATGGTTATTCAGTGGAATACAGGACTTTCAAGCATTCTTGCTGAAAAAAAAAAAAACAGAGTTGAATAGAAAATTTGACCTTCAGATACAAGAAGCAAGAGAAGCATGAGAAGGTAAACAGGGAAAAGAAATCATAAGGAACTTATCAAAGTTGAACTATTAACATTCCTACATGGAAAAACAATCATTATAACTGATAATTCTTTTGTCAGTATGAAAATAGTTGAAGGGAATATAAATATATATATATGTCTATATATGAGGGTATATGGGCATATGAATACATATTCAAATGTGTGTATATATGCTTACAGGTATACATAGATAGTGGCACAGGATGAATTTAACAGGAAGGGATGATACTTAAAAGGTGAAATTAAAAGGTGAGAGAGGAATATAATGAGAGGAGATGGGGAGAGACAGAATGGGGTAATCTATCTCATAAAAAGAGGTAAGGGAAAATGGTTATAATGGAGGGGAAGAATAGGAAGGCAAAGGTAATGAGTCAATCTTATTCTCATAAATTTGGCTTAGGGAGGGAATGAAATACACACAAAATAGGGTATCTCACCCGAAAGGAGAGTAGGGGGGAAGGGGATGAGAGGGGAGATGATAGAAGGGAGGGCAGGCTGGGGGGGAGGGAAGTTGGAAGCACCCACTTTTGAAAAGAGATGGGATCAAAGTAGAGACTAGAACAAGTGGGAGGTGGGATAAGAGGGAGGGAAATATAGTCAGTCTTTTACAATATATCTACTATGTTATTGTTTTGCATTAGCCACACATGTATAACCTATACTGAACTGCTTATCTTCCCAGTAAGGGTGGGTTACAAGGGAGGAAGGGAATGAATCTTTAATTCAAAGTTTTAAAATCAATTGTTTAAATATATATACACATATACACACACACACACACACATATATATATATATACTATTATTAATACTATTTTACATGTAATTGAGAAATAAGATATACAGGCACTGGGGCATAGAGATCCACCATGTCCTACTGGAAAAGTTGAAAGGGGTATGGGAGAAAATATGGGAGAGAACAGATTGGAGGAGGGGATATCCTGTGGGACTACTATTTTGGGGTGGTGGGTAGGGGAAAACGGGGAGAAAATCTGTAAGTCAAAATCTGGCAGAAATGAATGATGTAAATCAGAAGTTAATAAAGCATTTGAAAAATGGAAAAAAGAAAAAGAAAACAGGGATAGTCTTACTTTCCTATTTGTATCCTCAATCCTTAACACAATGTTTTGTACACAGTAAGTTCTTAATAAATGTCCAGGACAACTGGATGTGGCCCAGCATACAGTGGGGGACCTTGGTCTTTTCAAGTTAAGGTCTTCAACAGATCTCAGGTTGACTGAGGCAATGCCCATTCATTGATTAAAGCTTCATTTTTTTAAAAAATGAGGCAAACCATGACCTTAAAAATAGATCTGGGAGGGGAAGACCCTCAGGGTTTCTGGTGAAAACAGAAACAATTATTATTTAGGTCCATTCTCAGCCAATCAGGGTCCAAACAGTGACCAAGTAGGGCTTGGTGTGAGACTGGAGTGATTTGGGGTTAAGGCTAGTCTTTAAGAGGAAAAAAAGAAAAACAAACAAAAAAAAGTTCAGAGATTAAAGTTTATGTTCCCTTGGGGCAGATCACCAGCAGATAAGGGCGTGGTACCCTATGTGGAGAGAGAAGAAAGAAAAGAGAAAAAGAGAAGAGAGACAGAGAGACATAGACAGAGACAAAGACAGAGAGAGAGAGAGAGAGACAGAGACAGAGACAGACAGAGACAGAGACAGAGAGAGAGAGAGAGAGACAGAGACAGAGAGAGAGAGAACCCAGCTGTGTTGCCCAGTTGGAAGCTTGGCCCCTAGAGGGCAGCTCCTTCTGTACACACAAAAGTTGTTCCTTATCCTCTATCCTCAAAGTGGATCAGGATATCAGGGAGATGATGCCACAACATGCAAGTGAGTTGGATTGAAGTGAGGGTAGGCTAAGACTTTCAATAGCATGAAAAAGCCCAAGAGGGAATTCTGTTGTTCTCTGCACAGAAGGATTATTCTCATGTGACTGACAGCAGCTTTAGAAATAGGCAAAAATTCAGGTGCAAGGTTATTCTTCAATCTTTTGTTTTTTGAGGCTTAACTTTGCAAAACCTCACAGTAAGAGTAAAGAGGAGGAAGGACCTTTTAGGACTCCTAGGAAGTTGCCTGGAAGCATCTTTGGATACTTGTCTCCAGGGCTCAATGCACTCAACCAACACCTTTGAGCCAAGGGGATGCTGGGCTTTTGTCAGTCTTTCTTTGGAATTAATGGGCTTACGCTTTTATTTCTGATTTTAAATAAACAAATATTCATTTATTTTAGTAAGTAGATAAATTTATTCATTACTTTTTTTCAGTGCACAGATTTTGATGAAGAAATGGATTTCCTGGTCCCTGAAATTCCACCATCTCAGTTTATAGATGAGGAAGCCAAGGCTCAGAGTAGCTAAGTTACTTACCCAAAATCATACAGATACTTTTGGAGACTGGATTTAAACCCTTGTCCTCTGACCCCATGCCAGTGTTCTTTCTCAGGGCTTGCTTTTTCCCTTCTATATTGGCAGGAATGGCTTTCCTGATGAGAAGAGATGGTTCTTTTGGCTTGACACCATCACCCACCTCTCTTTTCCTTAGTTTCCTCAAATGAGTGGGCAGGTGGGGTCAGATGATTTTTTTTTTTGCCTTTTGGAGGGCAATTAGGGTTAAGTGACTTGCCCAAAGTCACATGGCTAGTAAGTGTGTCAAGTTTCTGAGGCCGGATTTGAACTCAGGTCCTCCTGACTCCAGGGCCGGTGCTCTATTCACTGTACCACCTGGATGCCCCAATTGTTTGTTTTTTTTTTTAGATAGTCTTTAAAGTCCCTTATAGCTCTAACTCCTGGTCATAATAAGAGTAGCCAACACTTATGTAGCACCTTAAGATTTTCAGAGTACATCTATAAATACGATCTCATTTGGTCCTCACGATGACCCTGGATGGTAGGAACTATTATCATCTTAATTTTACAGATGAGGAAATTGAGGCAGGCTATGGTTAAATAACTTGCTGAAATTCACATAGCTAGGAAGTGTCTGAAGGGAGATTTGAATTCTAGTCTTCCTCAATCCAAGCCCATCTGCACCACCTAAATCTTGCCTTTTGTCTGGTTAATATCCAATGAGTAGGAGTACTTGCCTTGGTTGTCATTCTGAGTTCAAATCCGGACTTAGATGCTTACTAGCTGTGTGACCCTGGGCATCACTTAGCCCTGTTTGCCTTAGTTTCCTGATCTGTAAAATGAACTGGAGAAGGAAATGGCAAACCACCCCAAATGGGGTCAGAGTTGGGTATGACTGAAAAATGACTAAAACATACAAACACACCTTATGCCTCAGACTCGGTTTCAGAGGCCGAACACTATAGGGAAAAGGGCACTGATATTGGGATCCAAAGACAGAGATCCAGTTCTAGGGTCCCATAATTCTTAGCCACTTGTCTATAGTTAAAATCTGATCCTCTCTTATCTCTGAAATCTGGACAGCATCACTTGTACTATGCCCATGATGAAAGGGCTTTATGAATTACTATGTAAATATGAGTTGCCTTCATTATGACCCGCCTCATCCTCTTGACCATTCTTCCCTTCGTATTCTACCAGCTGACATTTTTCTTTGGATTAGACCCATGATTTCTTTACTGAGGTAAGCTCCCAGTGAGGAAACACCCTCTGCCAGTGAAGATCATCGCCTGTGAGAGAGAGAGAGAGAGAGAGAGAGAGAGAAAGAGAGAGAGAGAGAGCGTGATCCCAGCTTCTCTTCAGATCAGTGAAGGGAGAAAGACTCTGGGAAGAAACCTACGCTTGGAACTCTGATCATGTCCCTTTTCCTAGCTTGCTACACAAGAGACTTCAAGAAATTTCCCCCTGGGTGAGATCAGGGACTCTCTTGATTGAGCAGAGTGATCTTGTTCCCTATGGGAGAACTCCTTCAGTCTTTATTGCCTGCTTTATAATCTCCTATGTATACTTTCCCAGATATCTGTTTTGCTATTGACTTGGATAAATGGACTCCTTTGCTATTTGCTATGTGTGTTCATTGTGCAAGCGACATCTGATGAGAAGGTCAGGCCTCAGATGTATCACTTGGGACCTTGATTTCTGTTAACAAGAAGCAATCTGTATCTGTGGCTTAAGCCTGAAAGCTTCTTGCCCTAGACATAACAATATTTAACAGAGTAGATTGATAGATATCATTCTAGCTCAGGTGCCTAAGTGGTTCAGGGGGCTACTGTGCTAGACTTGGAGTCAGGAAGACTTGAGTTAAAATCTGGCCTTGGACACTAACTGTGTGATTATGGGCAAGTCATTTAACCTATCTGCCTTAGTTTCCTCAACTATAAAATGGGGACAATAATAGAAGAGGGAAGGATAGATACTCTGCGTAACTTGGCAATTTGCAGTGGGCATCAGTTTACTCCCTTACTAGGCAAGAAAGTGAATCTATTATCTCTGCTTTTCATACTACAGTGATGAATAGAAAATTAACAATGGGAGCTGGTTAATGATTTTCATCATTTAGAACCTCTGTATTGCCTATGGAGGGCAACTAGAGGGCACATTGGATGGAGCACTGGGCCTGGAGTCAGGGAGACTCATCTGCCCAAGTTCAAATCTGACCTCAGATACTTATTAGCTGTGTGACCCTGGAAAAGTCACTTTATCCTGTGTGCCTCAGTTTCCTCATCTGTAAAATGAGCGGGAGAAGGAAATAGCAAACCACTCTAGGATCTTTTCCAAGAAAACTCGAAATGAGATTGTGAAATCAGACGGAACTGAAAAGTGACTGACCACCACCACCACCAACAACACAACAACAACAAAAAACATTGCCTGTGGAATGAAGCTTAAATTCTTTTCTCTCCTATAAGGGGAGCAATATCTTAACCTCTGGCCCTGTGTCAGTTAGACTAGTTTTTCCTTCTAAGGTATTGAAATAATCCATGAAACTTTGTTTGGTTTAGAGGAACATAGGTGGTGTGGTGGATAGAAAGCTGGACCTGAAGTCAAGAAGCTATGAGTTCAAATCTGACCTCAAACACTTACTTGTATGACCTTGGGCAAGTCACTTAACTTCTCTCAAGTTTAGTATCCTTATTTTTCAAATGGGGAAAAAATAGCAGCTACTTCTGAGGGTTGTTGTGATGATCAAATCAATATTTATTGGTAATATTTATAAAGGGTTTAACACGTTGTAAGTAACTAATAATAGGTGCCACTATGCTGTTCAGAGAGAGGGAGTGATGAAAAAAAGAAGGAAATAAGTACTAAACATTAAGTGCTGGGCACTGGCTAAGTTAAGCTCTTACAAATATGATCTCACTCGCTCCTCAGAACATCTCTGGGAAGTAGGTTCTATTGTTTATTATATTAATATAAACTCGTTTCCTTTCCTATCTTCTGAAAGGTCAGTGAACTGATATAACTTCCTAATCACTTTAATAGGAAAAAGTCACAACCAGCTTCAGACCATGAAGACCAACTCAGGAAAGGAAGCTTATTCAGCTGAATTAATTCTGCATGTCTTCAATGTTACATCCTTTTTAACTATCCTCCTGTTATGATCAAGTAATTACCTTTCATTAATTGTTTTTATTAGTCTATTTTATTTTCATTTCAGAATTCTCTGTGAGAAAGCAAAAAAAAAAACACCAGTATAAATAGGTACAGTTAAGCAAAACAGATTCTCACATTAGCCATGTCCAAAAAATGTGCTTTAGTCTGCATTCTGAGTTCATCATCTGTCTATCTGGAGGTGCTTAGTAAGTTTCATCAAGAGTCTTCTGGGACCATGGTTGATTCCATTGTGTTGATCAGAGTTCACAAAGTTGCTTGTTTAGTTTTTAAAAATTTTTTTTAAAGCAATTGGGGTTAAGTAACTTGCTCAAGGTTACACGGCCAGTTATTTCTGGGTGTGGTGGTAAGTATCTGAGCCCATATTCGATCCCAGGTCAAGTTGCTTGTTTTTAACAGTATTATTGTTAATTTATAAATTATTCTTCTGATTCTGCTTGCTTTATTTTGAATCAGTTTATACAAGTCTTCCCAGGTTTTTCTGAAACCATCCCTTGCATCATTTCTTACACCAAAATGGTATTCCATCACATACATGTACCATAAATTGTTCAGCCATTCTCCATTTAATGGGCATCCTTTCAGTTTCTAATTCTTTGCCACCACAAAAAGAGCTGTTATAAATAATTTTGTACATATGGGTAATTTTCATCTTTCTTTGATCTTTTTGTGGTGAACATGTAGTAATTTTCGTAGTTTTTTGGACACAATTTCACATTGCTTTTAAGAATGATTGGATGAGTTTACAATTCTACCAACAGTGGTATTAATGCACCTGCATTCCCATAGCTTCTCTAACATTTGTCATTTTCCTTTTTTTTAGTCAATTTTGCTAATCTAACAGGTGTGAAGTGATAACTCAGAGATGTTTTAATTTCTGTTTCTCTAATTACTGATGTAGAGTATTTTTCATACAGTTAGTGATAGCTTGGATTTCTTCCTTTGGAAACTGCCTCTTCATATCTTTTGACAGTTATCATTTGGGGAATGGTTCTTATTCTAATAAATTTGACTCTGTTTCCTCTGTATCTTAGAAATTAAATATTTGCAGAGAAACTTTTCCTTGCTTCTTTTGTATTTTTAGCTGCACTGGTTTTATTTGTGCAAAATTTTTTAATTTTATATATTCAGAATAGTCTATTTTCCCTCCCCCTCTCTTTTGTATGGTCATGACCTCTTCCAATATCCATAGATAAGATAAGGCAATTTCTTTCATGTTCCTCTAATTTGTTTATGATGTTACTAATTATGTCTAAATCATATCCTCATTTGGAGCTTGTCTTGGTATACAGTGTGAGATGTTGGTCTATGTCTAGTTTCTGCCATCCTGCTTACTAGTTTTCCCAAAAGTGTCTGTCAGATAGCGAGTTCTTGTCCCAATAGCTGGGATATCTGGGCTCATCAAACACTTGGTTAATGTACTTGTTTGTCTCCCTTTGACCTATGAATATCTCCTATTTCTCCAATATTGAACAGGTCAGGGGATTGGCCCAAGTCAGACCAAAGCCAAAACACTTAATATTGAGGGTCCTTCCCAATATATTTCCAGTCTGATCTCACAGTATTCCCATTGCTTACTCTATGCCAAGTCAAAGGATACAACTCTTTATCCCCTGTAGGGTCCTGCACTCTAGCTTCTGTTTTGCTCACAGTTGCCTTATGTCTATAATATCATCTAATACAGAATGTGAGTTAGAAGGGAACCCAGCAGTCAACTATTCAAACCCTCACATGAAAGAGCTCCCTACTATAATATAAATAAAATCTTCATCTGTTTAATTCTCACCCTGGAGCATCCATTATCCCCTCTGGTATTCTCACCCTGGAATATCCCTCTACTATTTTGGCCCCTTCCTTCTCACATCAGTGAGTTCCTTCCAAAGCAGGTCAGCCTCACTCTCTTCTTGGTATACTTCTGACTTTCATGAGTTCAATAACATGCCTCCCTACCAGATGCCTTCAACTCCCAACCTTTAAAAAAATGTCTTATTATATATTGTCTTTCCTCATTATAAAGTAAGCTCCTTGAGGCAGGGACTGTCTTTCTTTTTGCTTGTATTTTGTGTCTCTTGTGCTTAGCACAGAACCAGTAAATACTTAATCAATGTGTGTTGCCTTGCCTTAAACAATTAACCAATCAATAGACATTTATTAAGCACCATGCCTTTACAATCCAACTCAAATGCCCCCATGTACAGGAAACTTTCTCTGACACCCCTGTGAGGGACTGTCTAATGCCTTTTACCTTTGTTTCTTTGTTCCTACCTCTCTGATACATTTGTTATGTGATATTGTGGATTAAAGTTGTATATATTTGTGCCTTCTGTCCCTCCTGGACAGTAAACTGCAGAGGATAAGTTTTAGCTAAATTTATAAAGTAGGTAAGTACCCCAGTATCAAGTACTGTTGTGTTCCATTCACAATAGAAAGTAAGTGTTTAATAAGTTAGCAATAATATATTATAATATAATGATAATAAGTTTAATAAATTAATAAGTGTTTAACAAAAGCAATTTGTGGAAGGAAACTAAGAATAAAATGGAATAGTATATTGGTACAAAGAGAAAGTCACATTCTGATAACTTCAGCTCTCAGGTTAAATCTGTGACATACCCCATCCCTGCTCACTGCCCCACCTTTTTGATGTACTTGGTACCATACTGGTTTGTTGTTGTTTAGTCATTGTCAGTTCTGTCCAACTTTTTGTGATCCCATTTGGCGTTTTCTTGGCAAAGATACTGGAATAATTTGACGTTTGCTTCTCGAGATCATTTTAAAGATGAGGAAACTGAGACAAACAGGGTTAATTGACTTTCTCAGGGTCACACATCTAGTAAGTACCTGAGGCTGGATTTGAACTCAGGAAGATGAGTCTTCCTTCCTCCATGCTTGGTGTTCTGTAAACTATGGCACCACCTAGAGGCACATAACCATACTGGTCCCACTGTACATATAGCCAGCTTTGAAGCAATCTTAGCTCATATGTCTAGAGCATATCACAGTTTACAAAGTGCTCTCTATTTCACAAAACATTGGGAAAGGAAAGAAGATGGACACTGGGAAATACAGATGATGTAAAAATAAAAAATATCAATAAAATTTTATTTTTGTGGAGGAAAATTCTATGAACCAAGGAATACAAGGCTGTGGTTCTCATCGTAAACTCCAAAGTGATACAGAAAATTGAATTATTATTTTCAAATATGAGGAAATTGCTTAGAAAGGTGAAATAGGTTGTCCCTTTCTTGGCAGAGATTTTGGACTGGTTTGCTATTTCCTTCCTTATAGATGATGATACTGAGGCAAACAAGGTCATGCAATTAGTATCTGAAGCCAGATTTGAACTCATAAAGATGAGTCTTGACTCCAAGCCCTTTGCTCTATCCACTGCACCATCTAGCTGTCTTTATCATATATTCAACAAATATAGATAACATTTATATAGTACTTTAAGATTTGCAAAATACTTTTACAGCTATTGCCTCATTGTATCATCACAACAACCCTGAGAAGTAGATACTATTACCCCCATTTTTGCAGTTGAGAAAATTGAGGGACAGAAGTTAAGTGACTTACCTAGGATCACACAAGCTAGTGTCTCAGTTATCTTTGAGCTCAGTTCTTGCTTACTCCAGGTCTAGTGAACTAGTCAATTGCCACATATACATTGTAGATAGGAGGTAATCTCAGAGAAAAGACACCATCTGGGAGCTTGGAGGGGAAAGGGAGCAGGAAAGGCCTCCTCCAGAAGGTGAGATCTCAGCTAAGTCTTGAAAATAGGTGGTAAGCTGGAGAATTGAGAGGGAGGCCAGCTGCACTGACTTCAAGACCAGCACTTGTGGGGGCAGCTAGGGGGTGCAGTGAATAGAGCACAGGCCCTGGAGTCAGGAGGACCTGAGATCAAATCTGGCCTCAGACACTTAAACATTTACTAGCCATGTGACCTTGGGCTAGTCATGTAACCCCAATTGCCCTGCCTTCCCCCTCTAAAAAGGAAAAAAAAAAGACCAGTGCTTGTATCACTAAGCATGTAAACATGGAATTAGGATAGTCTTAAAACTGGATCCAGTCAAAGCTTTTTCAACTTTCTGGAACTTGGCCAACCAGAATTTTAGAATGTAAGAGCTGGTAAAGGCCCTAGACATCACTTAGAACAGGGACTCTTAATCTCATTGTGTGTGTGTGTGTGTGTGTGTGTGTGTGTGTGTGTGGTGTGTGTGTGTGTGTGTGTGTGTGTGTGTGTGTGTGTGAGAGAGAGAGAGAGAGAGAGATGGGCCCCCCTGGCAGCTGTGAAGCCTATAGGGACCTTCCCAGAATCATGTTTTAAATACATATGACTACACAAGAAACCAATTATATTAAAATGTAGTTATTGAAAGTGATCAAATTAAATTTAATGACGTTAAAATTTAAATTGAAAACAAGTTAAAACCATTTAGACCCAGTTTAAAAGCCCTTTAAAAAAGAAAACACTCAAATTACACAGAGAAGGAAACTGAGAGCAATCAAGGGGAAAACAGATGGTTGAGAGACAAGAAGGGATTACCATAACACCTGACTATGGACCCACACAGCCTCCTGAGGATCATAGACTCATGGGATCCTCTCCACCTCTTTCAGCCCATTGGCAGCCAAGCATCAAGTACCACCTGGTGAAACAGAGATCTGAGGGATCCTTGGACTCCTGCAAAGGCTCTGTTGCTGCTCCATTGCTTCTAAATTTATCTGTATATTTGCTCTCTTCTTTCCCACACACCCATATAGTACACAGTAAGACATTAAAAAGTGTCTGATCTGATGCCCTGCACAGTACAGTAAAGTGGAAAAAGTGTTGGGCTGGAATTCAGAATATTTGAATTCTTCTGTTTTTGACACTCACCAGCTGGGTGACCTCAATTCCTCATTTATGCAATGAGATTAGAATAGATCTCCAAGGATCTTTCCACCTCCAACAGTCTGGAAGTCTGTTAGTCAACTGGGATTAATGTAAAGTCTTGTACTTGGGTACAAACAATTGTTTATTGTGGGTAGACAATAGTTTTTCTGAAAAATGATCTGGGGGTTTTAGTGGACTCAGAGTTCAATAAAAGTCAGCGGTGTGACCTGGCTGCTATTGCTGTTTGTCCTTTGTTCTCCAAGAGGACCATGGCATCAGGGAGGTGGTGCCATAATTTACATATGAATTGGATTGAAGTGAGGGAGGGCTATGCAAGGTCATCAGCCTCACTTTCTCCTCCAGAGCCATCAGGATCCAGTGACCAGATATAGATCAGGATGATGGGTGATGGCTCCCTGACATGACTACTTAAAAAAAGCTAATGCAGCCTTGTGTGGCATTCAGAAGGGGATAACCTTTGGGAATAGGGAGGTGAAAGTCCCATTGAATTCTGCCATCATCAGAGGTAATTTTGTGCATCATATTCAGCTCTGGGTACCAGTATATAAGAGAGACAATGATTAGATGGAGCTGGGACAGAGGAGGACAAGCAGGAGGGTGCAGGTCCTGGAATCCATGTCACATGAAAATTAGTTGAAAGACCTGGGCATTTTTAGCCAGGAGAAGATAAGAATCCAGAGGACTTGACAGTTACGTGCAAATATTTGAAGGGATGTCATGTGGAAAAAAGACTAGATTTGTCCTCTTTGACCCCAGGCAGCAGAGAACCATGAATGATGGGTAGAAGTTGCAGAGTCAAATTTAGACTAAATTTCAAGGAAAAAAAAAAAAACTTCCTAACAATGAGAGCTGTCCCAAAGTAGAATGTACATTCCTAGAATGGATGGTGGGTTCCTTCTTCATGGAGGTCTCCAAACATACTCTGGACAATAATCATTTCATGTATGAATTGGCCCAGATGACCATGGAAATCCTGACGGACTCTCAAATTCTATGATCCTCTGTCTATGCTCAGAACCCTGGAGAGCTACAGAATTGCTTATAAGGGTTCATACTTCCAATCCACCAATTCTATTTTCATCATCCAATTTCATTCAGTTGTTCCCAATCCAGGGGGTTCCTTGATGTGCTTTTGCTCTCAAAACCATCTGAATATACTTCTATCCCTATACCCCCACAATTTTTCTCCAATGGAGATCTGTATTTAGTATCGTTCAGAATGAACAATATGCTTTTATTGATTGATTGATTCCTTTATTCCTCTATTTGATAAGTTGGTCTTCAAGCTATTCATATGCAGTTAATTTTCCAAATAATTTCTGACATTTTTATAGGACTGTTTCACAATTCTAGCATGATAGAAAAGAAAATGCTCTCAGGTTGTACAGTAAACACCTAGGCAGTCCTCATACTTGGCCATGCCCTCCTCAATGTAGACTGTCTTGCTCACAGATTTCAACAAGGCTCTAGCTCTCAACATTATATTTGAACATCTATTACAACAAATCCAGTGAGAGAAACAGTGACACCTACATAGACTTCTTAATGGAAACTCAACTTTTATTTCAAGGCTGCTGGTGTGATTAGAAAAGTACCCTTTCTGATCAGCATGTCCCCTACTAGATATCAGGATAGACTAGACATTTCTTTTGTTATTATTATTATTATTATTATTAATTTTAGTTTTCAACATCTGCTTCCATAAGATTTTGAGTTCTAAATTTTCTCCCCTTCTATCCACTCCCCCCTCCCCAAGACAGTGTGCAATCTGACATATGCTTTACTTATACATTCATATTAAACATATTTTCACATTAGAGACTAGAAATTTCTAAGAAATGAGCAAAGCCTATAGACCTGCATAGAGTAAGAAGGGACTATATATATATATATATATATATATATATATATATATATATATATATCACCCAGTCACAGAATTAGAGAATCTCAGTAAGTCTCATTATCAGAAGGCATCACAGAGTTCCTGTATCTATTTCTGAACAGAAATCTCTACAATATACCACCTAAGGGGTCATACAGTCTCTGCCTTAAGATCTCCAGGGAGGAGAAACCCATTCCATCCTGGACCAGTCCATTCCACTCTCAGGCAACTCTGATCGTTATCAAACCTCTCCACATTACATTTAAGTTTTGCCCTCAGGGGTTAAGGAGAACAAATCTAATCCCCATTCCATATGACAAGGCTTCAAATATTTGATAACATTTCTCATTCTTAGCCAGAGTCTGAATAGCTCAGGGAGCTGGTAGCAGAACAATCATTTAATCTAAGGCCTTATTCAGGTGGGGATGTATTTTGATCAGAGGCAGTATGGTCCAGTCCTGGCTGTGCCACTAATTAACCTGTGTGCCCTTGAGTAAGACATATCCTCCTTCTAGGTTTTAGTTTGCTCATCTATTAAATAATGGGGTTGGACCAGATGGCTTCCAATGGCCATTTTAGCTCCAAAGGTATGATCCTATGGAGTCTTCTCTCTCCATCTGTATTGTAGTTCAACTGTCTCCTATCACTAATAGGGAAATTAAGGACCAGAGAGGAAAATGGACATATTAAAGCTAGGTCATGGAGAAAACAGAACTGGAAATTTGGTCCATGGAGCCCTCCCCTAGTCCAATATTCTTTTCTTTGTTAGGCGTTATGTGGATAATTATTTCATGTGAATTGTGGCGGGGGAAACACATAAAGAGAAGTTATTTCTAAGACTACAGTAAGATACAAGGGCCATAGATTTAGAGCCCGGAGGAACTTTAGAGATGATCTACTGAAGCTCAGTTTACCCATGAGGAAATGGACAGTCAGAAAATTAAAGTTACTTATCTAGGGTCATATATTTACTAAGTGGCAGAATCAGGATAAAGCTCATATTCTCTGAGTCCAAATACAACACTCTTTAGAGGCAGGTAGGCGATATAGTGCATAGAGCATTGATTTTGGACTCAGCAAGACCTGAGTCCAAATTTAGCCTCAGACACTAATTAGCTTTGTGAACCCGGGCACTCAATTAATCAATCAATGAACATTTAAATACCTCCTTTGTACTAGGCACTATACTAAGCACTGGGTATTCAGAAGTGGCAAAAGACAGTCCCAGGCTCAAGTTGCTTACAATCTGAATGGGGGAGACAACGTGCAAACAGATATATATGAAGCAAGCTGTATGTGGGATGAATAAGAAATAATTAACAGTGAAGGCACTGGAATTCAGAGGAGTTGGGAAAGCCTTCCTATAACAGATGAGATTTTAGTTGGGACTTAAGGGAAGCCAGGGAAGTCAGCAGGCAGAATTGAGAAGGAAGAACAATTTAGGAATGGGGGAAAGTCAGAAAAAATGCCTGGAGCTGAGAGCTGGAGTGTCTAGTTCATGGAATAGGCAAGAGGCCGGTGTCACTGAATTGAAGAGTGTTGGCAGATAGGGTGTAAGAAAACTGGAAAGGCAGGAGAGGAATGCCAAAGAAGGTCCTGGAGGCAATGAGAATCACTAGACTTTATTGAGTAGAGGTGTGTGTGTGGTGGAGTGATGTGATTGGATTTGTAATTTAGGAAAATCACTTTAGTGGTTGAATGGAGGATGGATTGGGGTGGGGAGAGGCTTGAGGCAGTGTAGCACCAATGTGATATTCACAGCACTGATGGCAACAATCAATATGCTGACATAGTTCTGAATTGCAAGATATAACAGACTCTTCATACAAAAGACAGAAGCAAAATATTTTTCAGATGCCAGAAAGTCAAATCCCAACACCAGAAAACTGAATTCATCAAAGCAACAAAGAAATCTATACACAATAACACTGCAGAGACCAACATCATCCCAAAACCTTCCCACAAACATTCACAAGCCGAGCTGTGTCCTCTCTCTTCCACCATACTAAATACTCTGACTCCCAGCTTCCTCTAGGCTCTGCTCCACCCTTCCTGATTCACCTGTTCAGCAAACTCCTCCCATCACAGGATCCATGTGGTTACATTTGGCCTATTAAGTGGCAGGGAAGATCTTCAAATTCCCATTACTATTACAGGCAGGCAGACCCACAATCAGCTATTGCAATAGTCCCAGCATGAGATGATGAGGTCTATACTAGAGGGATGGCAGTGTCAAGGAACAGAAGAGTGTATTCAAGAGATGTTGCAGTTGACAGGCCTTGATAACAGCTTAGATAAGAGGGATGAGAGATAGTGAGGAGTCCTGTGGTGGGACCTGAGGGATTAGGAGGATGGTGTTACCTTCTATAGTAATAAGCTAGATAAAAGTGGGGAACATTAGGCGGGAAAGAAAATAAGTTCTGTTTTGGCTGTGTTTAGTTGAAGATGTCTACTCGATGTTCAGTTTGAGATGCCTGAAAGGCAGTTGGAGATGTGAGATTGGAGGTCATTAAAGAGGTTAGGGTAGGATAGGGCAAATCACTTAAGCTTTGTTTCTTTATTTTTCACAACTATAAAATGGGGATAACAACAGCACCTACCTCCCAAGGCTGTTGGGGGGATCAAATGAGATCATTTTTGTAAAATGCTTTGCAAACCTTAAAGTACAAGGAAAATGCCAGCTATTAGATATCGTGTACCATGTTGCCCTGGATCCTATTTAGAACAGTCTGAATGTTCAGGTAAGGGACAGAATCCCCAGCTGGGGCTTTTCCTTAACTAAACTTGGGCATCTTTTGGAACGTGAGACCCCATCATTGGTTCTGCAGGATAGGAGAGTTGTATTGCCAGGATGAATTCCCATCAATACATCACAACTTCCTGCATTTCATATTGAGCCCAAACCCACTGAAATGGAGGCTAGGGTTGGGACCTACACAAAGTTGGGTAACCAGATATCCTATTTTATCATGTAACTCTTAGGGCCTCTGTAGCCAGAGAGCTCTATTTTGGGACAACTGCATCGTTGAACTCATCTGTTTAGATGGGGTTATTTCAACAATCACTATTTGGTGACCTGCCTATTGACCTCATATCTCTGATCCAAATAACTCTATAGACTCTACCAGAAAGAACCCTTGAGGAAGTAATTCAATTCAATTCAATCCTGAGGCAACAATGTGTAATTTATAGGGCTCTGGATTTGGAGTCACTGCTAGGTTCAACTTCTGATATGTGGCTTACTTAACCTCTCTGTGCCTGTTTCCTCATCTATAAAGTGAAAGCATTGGATTCCATGACCTCTAGTGTCCTCTCCCTTTCCAAATCTATGATCTTAAGAATTCAATCAACCGGCATTTATTGGCTGCTTGGTTGTTGTCCTTTGTTCTTGAAGAGGGCCCAAATAACATCATTGTGTCAGAGTCAAGTTACAGTGTTTCTGGCTGTGGCTGGTCAGACCGATGTGGGCTCAGAGTATTCTAGCACGGGTTGGGCACAAATAGTCCATGTGAACATTTTGGGTGGATACTCTAAATTTGCATATCTCACATTTCTTTTGGGCCACTTCAATCCTGCTTTGCTCCTGGAGCACAGCACCTTCTCCGAGGAGGGCAAGCCACGTGTACAAACCTAGATGCTTTGCAGATACAAAGACAATATGAAAAACAAACATGCAAACAAAGAAGATAAAACTAAGGTTGACCTAGAGGAACAGAGATTCTCTTGGGTTGATATAACAAGTACATAGGCATATAGGTAAGTAAATATTTTACACACACACACACACACACACACACACACACACACACAGACCAAGGGCTCAGTGCCAGGTCCTATCCTATGCAACACACACATATGTATATATGTATGTGTATATCCGTGTATAATGACCCACATAACCAGGATCTTATTACATCCCATATGCATAGTATAGGAACTGGGTCTGAATCTGTGGTTTCACTGATATAGGAGATACCCACATGAGGAAACGCCTTCTAGCAATAAAGGTTGACGTCTTCTCTACCTCTTATATTCTTAGAGAATTAATTGCTTAGAGCACCTAGCTGTGACTTGCTTGGGGTCAATCAGCTACAAACAGCCAGTAGGTGTCAGTAATACGAAGTAAAATGAACTCATTGCAAGAGGGAGAGAATGCTAAGGACTGAAAGACTTGGGAAAGGCTTTTTTTTTTTTTTTAATAAGGAGACACAAATTGTGCTTTGAAGGATGCTAAGAGATTTAATGAGGCAGAGGGGAAAAGGGATTATCCCATTAGACTGTGAGTTCCTTGAAGGAGGGGTCTGTCTTGTCTGATTGCCATTTCTTTCTCCAGTGGATTAAGACAACAGAGGTTAAGTAACTTGTCTAGGGTTAAGTGTCCGGGGCCACATTTGAACTCAGGTCTTCCTGACTCCAGGCCAAGCATTCTATCCACTGAGTCACCTAACTGCCTCCTAGGCAAACAGAGGTTAAGTGACCTGTCTAGGATCACTTGTAAGTGTCTGAGGCTACATTTGAACTCAGGTCTTCCTGATTCCAGGACTAGCACTCTCTCTATCCACTGAGCCACCTAATGACCTCCTAGACAAACAGAGGTTAAGTGATTTGTTTAATAAATGTTTATAGATTGATTGATTTCAGACATGGGAAAAATTTTATGCAAAGGCATGGAGGCTGTAGATGGGATGTCTTGAATGGGGACAGCTAACAGGACATTTTGACTGGAATATGTAGGAAAGAGTAAAAATATAAAATTAAATTGGGATAAGGAGAAAAGGAGAGACAGAATAGGGTAAATTATCTCACATAAAAGAGGCAAGAGAAAGCTGTTACAATGGAGGGGAAGAGCAGAGGGAACGGATCAACCTTACTCTCATTGGATTTGGCTTAAGGAGGGAGTAACATACACACTCAATTGGGTATCTTACCCTACACGAAAGCAGGGGGAAGGGGATAAGGGGTGAATGATAGAAGGGAGGGCAGATTGGGGGAAAGGGTAGTTAGAAGCAAACACTTTTGAAAAAGGATAGGGTCAAAGGAGAAAATAGAATAAGTGGGGGGCAGTATAGGATGGAGGGAAATATAGTTAGTCTTTCACAATATGACTGCTCTGGAGATCTTTTGCATAACTACACATGTATAATCTGTACTGAATTGCTTGTCTTCCCAGTGGGGGTGGGTGATGAGGGAAGAAGGGAGAGAATCTGGAACTCAAATGTTAACTACATGCAACCAGGAAATAAAGATACAGAGGCACTGGGGTATAGAAATCCATCTTGCCCTACAAGAAAGTAAAGAGGGGGATAGGAGAGGATATAATATGCTTGCCATCTTGGGGTGGGGGATAGGGGAGAAAATTTGGAACTCAAAATCTTGTGGAAATGAATTTTGAAAACTAAAAAAATAAATAAATGGAGTGACTAGGTGGTGCAGTGAATAAAGCACTGTCCCTGGAGTCAGGAGTACCTGAGTTCAAATCTGACCTCAGACACTTAACACTTACTAGCCATGTTACCTTGAGCAAGTCACTTAACCCTAGTTGCTCTGCCTTCCCCCCTCCAAAAAGCAACAAATAAATAAATAAATGAACGAACGAACGAATTAATTAATTAAAAAGTGAAATTAAGACTGGAAAAGAAAGGGGAGATCTGGAATATAGTGGACTTTAAATATGAGTCTGGGGATTTGGTATTTGATCCTAGGGGCAAATATGCTAAATAGTGATAATGAATGCATTTTCTAGGCTACTATTCAGTTGACTATTATTTCCCACATTTATGACTGTTTTCTCTGAGATCATGATTACTAACCTTATTTCTTGAGTTCATCTGAAACATCATTGGTTTTGCTCTGACTTCTTATTTTATTTTAAAGGCAAAAGGGAGCCACTGAAGGTTTTTGAGTAAGATGAGGATGTGACATGGTGAGATCTGTGTTTTGGGAATGTCACTTTGGTATCTGTATAGAAGATGGATTGGACAAAAGAAAGGGTAGTGTGATATATGAAAAGCTCAAGAGACTAGTATCTGGGTAATTCATAACTTTACTATTAGCAGATAGTTAATAAAATGGTCATTGATTTTGTCTTGTAAACCAAAGACCCCCGATTTGATGGAGAATATTTAATGATTAGATGGTTAAATAGAATTGAAAAAGGGGGTGTCCTTGAGGGTAGAAATCAATTCTGATTGGTTAGCAATCAGTTGGAGGTGGACATATTAATGAGGAGGTAGGCAAAAGTCTTCAGCAACTCCTGCAGAAAATGTGACCTAAGCATGAGACTCCCACCTCCAGCAATCAGGGTAGAAGGATCCATCTCTTCTCAGCCCTCACTTGTTATTTTCCCTTTTCTAAGCTGGGTCACCATAAATTCTAATGGAATATTTCAGGGATAGACAGTGTTTATTTCCTAAGGGCAAGATCTTGCTTAGACTAGATTCTGTTTGTAAGGTCTCCTAGCTGGGTAGAGTCCCAGAGGAGATAGAAAAAATGTATTCTGAGGATTTGGAAAATCTCATCTATCAGCAATGTCCTTCAGAGGGTAGCTGAATGACCTAAAGTGACTGATTTCTGAATGAGGAAATAGAAAGGGTAAACCTTCATCCTAATTTGGTAATTGGTTATTAATGTGAGAGAAATAATCATTTCTCTCAGTAGCAAATAGGAGGTTATTGCAATAGATCAAGTGAATGGTGATGGGTGTCCGGACTATGGCAGAGTCTATATAAATGTTTGTTTTTGTTTCTCAAAGAGTACCGAAAACAAATCACTATGCTAGAGTCCAGTTACAGTACATCTAACTGTGGCTGATCAAACCAACATGAGCTCTGCCACAGGTCGGGCACAAACAGTCTGTGTGAACATTTGGGGTGGATTCTCTAAATCTGCCCATTTCAAGTTTCTTTTGAGCCATTCCAATTCTTCTTTGCTCACAGAGCACAGCACCTTCTCAGTCATGGGCACACCATGCTGAGTGGTCCTGTGCCAGTGTCTCCCATGTCACACAATCAATTCCAAAGTTCTTGAGAGAGACCTTGAGAGTGTCCTTGTATGGATTTTTCTGACCACCATGTGATCACTTGCCCTGTGTGAATTCTCCATAAAATAGTCTTTTTGGCTTGGCAAGTGTACATTTGGCATTCGAACAATGTGGTCAGTCCATAATGGTTGCCCTCTCTGCAGTAGAGTTTGAATGCTTGGTAGTTTAGTTTGAGAAAGGACCTCAGTGTCTGGTACCTTATTCTGCCAGATGATCTTCAGAATCTTCCTAAGACAATTCAAACAGAGATGATTCAGTTTCCTGGCATGGCATTGGTATAAATAAAGATAAAGAAATTGATGTAAGAGATATTAAATTGATAGATATGACAAGACTTGGCACCTGATTGGATATGAGGGTGGGAGGAAGCATAGATGGCTATGGTTTTGACTCTGGATGACCAGATAGTGGTAACCTTAACAGAAATAGGGATATTTGGAGGAGGGATTTTTTCTTGTTTGTTTTTTATAAACAGGATTATTTACATTTTAAACATGTTGAATTTGTGATTTCTATGGTACACCCAAGGAAGATATATCTAACAGATATTTGGTAATACAGGAATGGGATTCGATATTGGATTTGGAATCAAAAGATCTAGATTTGGTCCCATCTCTGCTCTTTTCTTGCTATGGAATCTTGGGTAAATCACTTCTACTCTCCAGGTTTTAAAGTCTGATCTGTGAAATGATTGGATTGTATTAGCTGATCTCTAAGTCCCTCCATGAGCAATCCTTCGATACTCTCTTTTTGCATTTTATTCCTAATCCATTCTGAATTCTCTTGGTGTTGTCATGAGGCTGGGAGTACATAATTAGTTAAGGCTGCTAACATTTTTCTCCCTCTTCACTCCCAACTTTCAAAGCAGTTGCCTGGTGCACTGAAATGGCAGAAAATTGACTGTGATTTATTTGTAACCAGAACCCTTCTCCAGGGGCTGGGCTCATAGTCACACTACTCCATTATCTAAGGATGTCAACATTTAGCTCATTAAGCTATTATTTGGTTCCATCCCTGGCCGAGCCTTTGTTAGTTCTTCTTTCTTTATACTCCAGTCTATGTATTTCTTTGAAGAATAAAAACTCCACTTTCTCCTGGCCCCACTCTGTCCTTTAAGCTCTCTCTGATGTACCCAGGCACTTAATGACATTATGTACAACCTTCAAGGTCTCCACCAGGTAAGTACATTGATTTTACTGCTTTGATGCTGTTTCCATTTAAAGGATGATGAAAGAGCCTCAGGTGAGAATCGAGCCTACTGCTTCCTAATCTGACTATGCTTCATAAGCAGTTGCTCACTCTATCCTTTCCCCACAGCCAGCCTCAGCGACATTTATCATTGTCAACTCTCAATAGACTGACTTTCTACCCCCACCCCCATTCTTCCATGGCTTCAGTCCTTGCCTGTTCTTTCACACCTACATTGTTTCCCTGTAAGACCCTTCTGTGGATAATTGGCAACTACACAACTTCCAGCCACCATTAAAGCCAATTTGCCATCATCAGTCAGCAAGTTTTCCTGGAGGGAGATTCCTTAATAGGTTTTAAGACTTTTGGAGTAAGCACATTAACAAAAAAATGTCTACTGGTCTGGCTTGGAGATGCAATCATCCTGTTGGTGATCAATAAAGACTTTCCATTTGTTACTTTTAAAAGTAAAAATATTCTGGACTAGACAACTAAAGTATAATTAAGGGCTAGAACATTCTAGAATTTACTGATATGTACTCATCCACAGCCTCGACTTTTTTATTGGCAATGGAGGGTTCAGTTAATGTTTTCATTCAATTTGTCAGCTCATCAGGAGTAGGGAATCCCTTCATCTTCAAGTTGGATGTATTGCACACCACAGAGGTTCTGAACCTGGGATCCATGAATTTTTATGTATGTGTGTATATATATGTATGCATGTGTGTGTAGATATGTATGTATGTATTTAACTATATTTCAATATAATTGGCTTCCTTTGTCATCCTATATGTTCTATTTGATGCATTTAAAAATATCACTCTGAGAAGGAGTCCAGATTGTCAAAGGAGTCAACGATACAAAAATGTGTAAGAATCTATATTTTATAGGGGTTTTTATTTTATATGATAGGGCTTGCAATTATGATTTCATTGGCATTGGGGACTCCTATTTTAGATAACTTCCTTTACTAGTCCAGGTCAACACCTCTTCTGAAATTTACAATCTTTATCAATCAACCAGTAAGCATTTATTACTGACCTATCATGTTCCAGGCACTGTACTAAGTACTGGAAGATAGAAAAGGAGGCAAAAGACAGTTCCTGCCCTGAAAGAGCTCACAACCATCAAGGTTAAATGATTTGTCTGGGGGTGATGCAGCCAGTAAATATAAGAGATGGGACTTGAACTTACATCTTCCCGACTCAGAGAGTAACACCACAAGTTCAAATAGAGCTTCAGAAAAGATAATGTCCTGGCCACAAGGACCACCAGGTTTCCTGGAAAAAATGAAGCCAAAGATACAAAATCTAATGTTAAATGGGATATCAGCTAAGAAGAAAGAATGGCAAAGAGAATTACAAGTGTAGATCAGATTGTTTACTGTCTTAGGGAGGAAGGAGAGGAGGGGAGGGAGAAAAATTTGGCACTCAAAATTTTACGAAAATGAATGAAAATGATCTTTGTGTGTCATTGAAAAAAAAGTGTGGTCTAAAGAAACCTTAGGGGTCCTAAGACAGTTCCAGGAGGTCCATAAGATCAAAATTATTTTTATAATAAACTTAAGATGTCTTCATTTTGAATATGATAAATATTAATATTATCATTCATATAAACTAAAGCTTTTTTCAGGTTAGAGAAAGGGTTTAAGAGTGTAAAAGTGGTTTGAGACCAAAAAATTTGAGAACTGCTGCTGGTAGGGAAGATAGAAGGCCTCCATGTGATGGGGATGGGATTTTGTGATCCAGATCCCAAAAAGGAAAAGCCCCTGGACTTTCTCAAGTTCACCCAAGTTCATTGTGTTCACTTTGAGCAATTAGTCCTTCCCAGTTAATTAACAGCCCTTTCATTGTCTGTACCAGACCCCACTCTAGACCACCACTCCCTTAATTTCATCTAGACCCCTTCTCTGGTCCCACTATCTTCTTTATAAAAGACCCCTCTTGCCTCTATGAAAGTGCTTAGAGTCTAGCCAAAGCTCAGATTTAATCCTTAAGAGACTGGCCAATGTGGTAGATTTTTAGAATCATGCCCACTTTCTATTGGTGTTCCAATAAATTTTGTCTTTGACTGAAAGAAGGCTTAAGTCAAATTCATTTGGGCAGGACCCAGGTGTCACTATTTTGGGGACCCAGTGCTCCTAAACTTCAATACATGGGAGTCTGGAAGACATGGGTTCAGTTTTGACCTCTGACACATGCTGTCTGTGTGGCCCTGGGTAATTCACCTAACTCCAGTCATTGTTGAAGACTCTGGAGTTAGAAAAAATGGCCAACTTGCTTTGGGGAAGGGAGTTTCCTTTATTAGAATCCCCTGAAGTCACAGATCTAGTCCAAAAGCAACTAAGAGGCCCCCAACCAAACCATTAACACTTTTATGAGAGATTACCATGGGATTTATGAGATACTGTCAGATTATGTGAAATTTTCACAAACCCCTTTCCAGGAAGACATAAACACATTGAAATCATCCTTCTTTGTCAGTGCATGCTCATAAGGAAGAAAAGGACAAAGAAATTATGTTTTTCTCCTTTTCTCCCTCAAACCAAAAAGGCATTTATGAACCTTACTTCTCTCCCTGAATTTTATCTAAGTCTGAATTCCTGGGAAATCCTGGTGATTGTAAATCTCTCCTTTCCTGTCCTCTCCCTCCTCCTCCTCCTCCTCCTTTTCCTCTTTCTTCTCTCCTCCTCCTCCTCCTCCTCTCTCTTCCTTCTTTCTCTCTTCTCACTCCCTCTCACTCACTCTTTTCTTCTTACCCCCCCCTTCTCTCCCCCCCTTCTCTGTCACTATGTCTCTGTCTTTCATTGTCTTTTTCCTTCCCTCCTCTCTCTCTCCTGTCTCTCCCCCCCTCTCTTTTTCTCTTTCCCTCCCTTGCCCCTCCTCTCTTTTTTTCTCTCTTTCTTTCCTCCCCACCCTTCATGGGTTTACTTTTTAAAAGGCTGTTGTGATAGCATGTGTTCTTTAACCTTCCACCAAGGACAGCTAAGAGCTCAAGCTAGATATTTTTCCCTCTCTTTGGTCCTTCTAAGTTTCCATTAAATCTATTATAGGCTGGAAAACTGAACTGAAGCCAATGGGCCTGTGTGTTGGGAGTTGCATGGGGGATGTACTGAAATGGGGAGAGGTGGGGAGAACCTTGCCACTGCTATAGGGGTGTACAAGAAAATGGAACTGTGTTTGGTGCAGAGGCTCAGAGATTTAGAGAGCACAGAAACCCTAGACGTTGTTTAGTCCTACCCTCCCATTTTAAAGATGAGGAAACTAAGTCCCATAGATGTTAAATGTCTTGCCCTAGGTCACAAGGTCAGGGGCAACAGGAATGGATTTCAACTCCGATCCTGTCTCTGTATCTGGCAGATAATATGTTCAGTTCTTCAAATACCTTGAATGCTTTATAAATGTGTTATTATTATCATTTGCACTACATTATGCATCTTTCCAGTTGAAATGAACTAAATTTAATTCAGCACATATTTTGTTAAATATTTTCTAGGTCCAAGGTATTATGTTAGGCAGAGGATAAAAGCTACCTTGAAGGAGTTCATATCTTATTGGTATGATAAAACAAGTACACAGATAAATAAATACATAGTATATGTAAACAAAATAGTACAAAGTAACTTTAAGAGGTAGATTGGAATAATAATAAATGGAATGTGGTCATGGAAGACTTCCTGTAGGAGGTATCACTTAAACTGTCCTTTCCTTATTCCTTGCACTAAAGTTATTTTGTATGACTATTTTAAAAAATTCTGAGCTTTATAAACACCAAGTAAAACAAGTATTTTCATATAATAAGAACAGCGTTTATAGAGCACATTAAGGTTAGTGAAGGGTTTTACAAATACCATCTCATTTGATTCTCACAACCATCCTGAGAGAGAGGAACTATTATCTTCATTTTACAGATGAGGAAGCTTTGGAGTATTTTTATTTGCTTCGTATTCTTTTTATATCCTTACCTGTGCATGTGTTATATTCCCTCTAGCTCAGTGCAAGCTCGTTGAGGGCAGCAATATCATGCCACCTTTGTCTTTTCATCCTTAGCTTCTAGCACAATGTTTGGTGCAAAGTAAGTGCTTCAAATGCTTTTTAAATTTGGCTGAATTGACTTTGGAAAAAGTCTGGCATTCTAAGAGGCCAAAGTGCTGAAGAAATATATTTTCCGTTTTGATTTCCACAGCAGCAAAACTCCTTGCAGTGACTTGGTTTTCTCATTGTGCTTCTTCTGTAATGGGCACTGGCTGACTGCTCTCAAAGGCAGGACAAGGGATGACGTAGTGTTTTCCTCCCCCAATACCTTTGGCCTTCTCTGAACATATAAGATACTCATAACAGATAACACACTTCTGCTTGTGGACTTTTATGAGCTTGACAGCAAGGTCTTGTTTTGCTGCAGAAGACCGGGGGAGAAGGGTGCTTTTTAAAATATTTTCTCTCTCATACATGCAAAAGCTAAATGTCATCAGAAGCGGGAAGGAGGTCAGATGACTGTAGGGGGATTAAAAAAAAAGTTTTATTGGTGCTCCTTCCTTCCTTCCTTCCTTCCTTCCTTCCTTCCTTCCTTCCTTCCTTCCTTCCTTCCTTCCTTCCTTCCTTCCTTCCTTCCTTCATCACTATTGCTTTTTGGTATGGTACTACTCCAAAAGAACAATTCCTGGCAACATATAAGCATATTAAAATAAAAAAAATCAATACATTGGCAGTGTCTGAAAGGTTATGCCTCATTCCCCATTCCTGACTTATGGGGCTTTCTTCTCATCCTGGACATGCCGCTATCCCTGTGGCATCCTCTTCCTATTGGTGGATTCGAGGAACAATCTAATTCTGCCATACTCACTCGTCTCCAGTCCACCACCTTTCTGCCAAGGCAGTGTGGGGTGGGAGAGCCTACTTTACCCAAAGTCATCAAGAGTCCTAATTGATTACTACACCAATCAGAGTCCTGAAGCTTTTCATTGTTGTTTTCCTTTATATAATTATATTCACTGTATAAATTGTTCTCTTAATGCTATTTCCTTCTCTCTTCAACAGTTCTTATTAATTGTCCCAAGTTTCTCTGAATCCTTGATGAAAATTCTTGTCCTTTTTTACAGGAGAATATCCCATTACATTTATATATTGCAATTTGTTCAATCATTCCCCTGGCTATAATTGACTATTTTGTTTTAAGTTCGCTGCTTCCACAAAAATTGTTGAGATTATCTGTGTGTGTATTACATATATATATGCACATATATATGTGTGTGTATGTTTATATACACACATATATATACACACACACTTACACACACATATACATATTTTGTCATCCTAAAAGTTTGGCTAAAGGAGACAGACTAGGTGATATACATTTATATCTTTTATTCTCTTAAAGCTAGCAGATACATGATGTACAGAGCCAAAACATAAGTTCTGACTGTCTGATACAAAAATGACAAAGTTTTTATATGTTTTAGGACAATCCCAGGATGTCTATGTCCCTCAGATTTATGGTCTCCTTATTTTCTATCCATACCATGGGAAAAGAAGTTTCTTAGTTATAAATACAGACTGCAGTTGGAATCTACAATCTCAGGATGTTTCTGTCCCCCCCCGCCCCAATATACAATATGCCTCCAAGATAAGAGAAATTCCACTATTCTGAATTTCTAGACATCCTGTCACAAACAGGGAGAATACCCATTGTTGACCTTATCTGGTCTTTCAAGTTACGGACACAGAAAAAGGTATTTTTAAAGCAAAGCAAAGCAGTCTGATTGATTAGTTCAGGCTTTGGTTCTCTTTGAGGTCCAAAAAAAAGATATTTAATGATTATCTATCTATCTATCTATCTTTGTATATATATATATATATATATATATATATATAAAATCTCTCTCTCTCTCTCTCTCTCTCTCTCTCTCTCTCTCACCTCCTTTGTATCTCCATGCACAGCTGGTTTTCTTTTTATTTAGGTCAAATTTTTCTCTAGTTTTTGGTATCTCTCTCATTTAATTGATTGCCTCTCTAAAGTCTGGGGGACTTTCTTCATCAGGGTTACACCCCTGGGCCAACTACTTTCCCTTACGATGGTAGAAAACTCAACTGAGCAAAATAGCTTGGGGAAGGAAGGAAGAACTGAATTTGGTCACAGTTGGCTGCCATAAATGCTCCCCTTTCACTGTAGGGACCTGCCCCCAGCCTGAGGAGTCATTTCCCCAGCTGTTGGAAGTACTTCTAATTAGCCACCCCTGTGTTCAGGAGTGACCTCAATTCCAGCTCACCTGAAAAGATGAATGATTCCCCTCCTGCCCCTGAGCTGATACTTTTGTGTTCATGATGGAGAGAGGGCCTTCCAGAGGGCAAGGAACTGAGGAGCTGCTGACCTGGGCAAGTACCCAGAAGGAATTCCCTTTCATATTTGGGACAGAGGCAAAGCAGTTGGTGCCTGACCTACCTTTTCCTAGCCTCCTGAAATACATTGAAAGCAAACACTGAAGCTGCCTTGTGCAAATCACCTTCTGCTAATTAAGGGTTTAAGTCAAGCCACAAAAGAAGAATTGTGTTTCTTTCCTTTGGAGAACCCGAAGCAGCTGCAGTTTGGCCATGGGTGGAAGTCTTCTAAACTTGCACGCTAAATGAGACTTTAATAGGTCTGTTGCTATCCCTACTAGGATGAGAATTGAAGTTTCAGAAACTTTGGAGACGAGTCTGTAATAAGAAGTATGAAATTTAAGGGAGAGGGCGTTTAATTTAATTCATTCAAGTCAACAAGCATTTATTAAGAACCTACTGTGTGCCAGGAACTGTGTTTAAAGGAAAAAGCATTTATTAAATGCCCATCTAGGTCCCAAGCATTGTGTTGAGCACAGAAAAAAGTCAGCCCCTGCCCTCAAGGAGCTCTCATTCTAATGGCCAAGTATGAGGACTGCCTAGGTGTTCACTGCACAGTTTGAAAGCACATTTTAAATTGGAGAGGGAGAGAGACTTGAAATAGTCTTAACAATTAGTGAGGTGGGAAACTTATGTATTAAGTATGAATAAGACACTCTACCCTTTATGGGATCACACGCTAGAAGATGGTATTGACATCAAAAAGGAAAGTAAGATGAATAAATATCAGAATGCTGGTCAGTGCAGGGAGTGGTCATGACTTCAGAGGACAGCAGTAGAGTGTTTCACAAATAGCACCCAGGAGGCAATGGAGTTTTTGTAGTCCAGCCTCTAACAGGTTCACTCTTGATCTGGACAGACAGGAAGGATAGGAAGACAGCTGGGAGGGTTTAATAATCTTACCTTATTTCAATCTAGTCTTCTCAATGGGTTCCTGATAATGGGAGCACTAACTCCTATAAGATCCCCTAATCACCCTTCTTGCAAGGGTGGGCAAGAAGGGGAGCAACTACCATTACATCTTGATGGGATTAATCGAGACAGGCATAGCATTCCAGCTTGTTCACTCTCCTAAATTCCCTCAAGCCTCAATGGGGACCATTAAAGGCACACACAGAATTACACTGTCATATTCCCCTGTGGGTTCCCCCTAAGCCTTGATGGGGGCTAATCAAGGCAGGTAAATGCATTACTCTATTCATTACCCTAATCCCAAACAAATATGGGTTGGTTCCCCCCCCCCAACTGACCAGTGCCCATTTGCTTTATAGGGAACAGGCAAAGAAAGCATATTGCAAACAAAAGCTTCACAAGTTTACATTATCTCATCATTTTATCTCACTGTGCACTCACAACGGATATTTACAATTTTTTTTTTAAGCAATCAGGGTTAAGTAACTTGCTCAAGGTTACATAGCCAGTTATTTCTGGGTGTGGTGCTAAGTATCAGAGCCCGGATTTAATCCCAGGTCATCTCTACTCTGGGGCTGGTGCTCTTACTCGCTGAGCCACCTGGCCGCCCCTAAGCAATTGGAGTTAAGTAACTTGCTCAAGGTTACATGGCCAGGTGTTTCTGGGTCGGTGTTAAGTGTCTGAGCCTGGATTCGATCCCCAGGTCATCCCAACACTGAAACTGGTGCTCTTACTCACTGTGCTACCTGGCCACCCCAGATATTTACAGTTTTAAGCACAAATGTTTATATTATTTATTATTATATAACACGACATGATCATGGCAGAGATATTTACAAATCATGAGTGTGGGAAATAGAAATTGCTATGGTCATGGTTGCTGAGAAATATCATCTAACAACAATAACAAAATCCACCTTACACACACTAAAATCCACCTTTACTTACATGGAAGCAATACTTCATTACCCAGAGAAGAGACATGGGACACTAGTATGGGATGGTGCTTACTATTATCAGACATGGCCAGCATGCTGGTTTATTTTCCTGTTCTCTACTTGATCACAAAGTGGATGGAGGTGGGGTGTGGAAAGAGGAATAATAATAGTTACCATTAATTTAGCATTTTAAGGGTCATGAAATACTTTTAAAATATCACATTTTACCTTCAAAGCCTAAAGGCACATGCTATTATTATCCCCATTTTTCATATGAGAAATATGAGGTAGTCAGAGGTTAAGTGACTTCCCCAGGATCACACAGCTAGTAAGTGACTGAGAGAGCATCTGAACTCAGTATTTCCTGATTACAGGTCTAGTGTTCTACCCAATCTGACATCAGATTTGGAAAAGGCATCAATAAAACATTTGTATTATCTTAAAATGCCATTCAATTTTTTTTATCACCTATGTTTCCTAATGCATAATTCACCTTCTCTTCACACTCCTCCTCCTCCCAAAGAGCCATCTTTTCTACCAAAGGGAAAATAACAAAAAAACACCAGTTCAGCAACACTAACCAACACATTTAAAAATTCTATCACTGTGCTGTAAGAAACAATGAAAATGATGATTCATAGAAACATGGGAACTATGTCAAGACTTTTTCTTTATTAAAAAAGCGTCCTGTGGACAGAATTGTTATTATAGTTCTTTTTATATATTTTTATTTATATATTTTTGTTATCATTATTCTTTACTATCATGATACTATCCCAAGGTCCTATGGCAACATCCTTCCCACCCCCATTCCCATTGAATCTTTCTCTAAACCAGGAACAAGGAGCTCAGGTGTCCTCAGTTCACACACACAGCACAAGAATAGAACCTTTTCATCTCAGCTTGCTCCCTATTGCCATCAGCACTGCAGGGGAAGCTGGGATTCTAGTAGTTGGGTCATATCCTAACCCCCTGTACACAGACCTTCTTATTTCCCAGCCCAGTTCACAGCTGGGCTCCCAAATTTCAAGTTCCCCTGGAAAGTATAACCTTATTCACTCCCTCTTTTTCACTGAACCATTTGAACCCATCCTTCCCAGTCAACTCTCTAATCTCACTAGGAATATGCTGTCTCTGACAGCAATGTATACACTGTCATCACTCTTTCTAGGTCTTGATCACCACTGTCAGGAGAATATCTCAGCATCTCAGTTGACACCAGCAGCCTTTTGAACCTGTGGAATTTCAGACACCTGTATCATCTTGGTACTTGTGGTGGAGGAGACAACTCTGTCTCTCTTTCCTGTCTTGGCGCCATAGCCTTACAAACTCTTCCCAAGAATTATCATAATTCACATGTGTATAAGGATTCTAAGAGAAGAAGGTGAAGATGAAACATTTCAGGCATGGGGCACAGCCTGAGCAAAGGTATGGAGATGGGAAATGTAACATCATACATTCTTTTTCTTGTAATACAGAATACATGAAAAAGAATAACCTAAAGCCCCCAAATTCCAGCTGTGAATTTGAAAAATGCTATGATTATGAAAAATGGGGATAATTTTGATATTTTGGAAACAGCTTGATTTTATGAAATCTTATGATTCATTTTATCTGATCTACACAACCACCTATTGAGCAGTCTCTAATCCTTCACATGTCTGACCTTGATATTTACCTGCTTAAAAAGGTCCTGTGGCTCCCTATCACCTCTAGGACCAAATACAAAATACAAACTTTTATTTGGTAGAACAAATATAAGAGTTTGACAAGTACCTGCTATGTGCCAGGAAATGTGCTAAGCACCTTATAAATACTGTCTCGTTTGATCCTTGCAATAATCCTGGGAGGGAGATGCTGTTATTATCCTCATTTCATAGATAAGGAAACTGGTGCAAACAGAGGTTAAATGACTCAGCTCAGGGTCACACAGCAATTCGGTGTCTGAAGCTGGCATGTCTTCCTGCCTCTAGGCCCAGCACTTTAGCCAGTGTGCAGTATGCTACTTAGCTATATTTAGAACCCTTTTCAAAACATCGCCATTTTCCCCATCTTTCATATTCATAGAATTTTTCATATTCACAGCTGGACTTGGGAGCTTTAGGTTATTCTTTTTCATGTATTCTGTATTCCAAGAAAAAGAATGTATAATGTTGCATTTCCCATCTCCATGCCTTTGCTCAGGCTGTGCCCCATGCCTGAAATATGTTTCCTCTTCCCCTTCTCTTAGAATCCCTAGCTTTCTTCAAGGCTCAACATGGGTACTGGCTCCTATATGAGGCCTTTTCTGAATTCCTCAAGTGCTAGGGCCCTCCCTCTGAAATTACTTTGTGTGCCTTTTGCATATATTTAATATTTACTGATTACTGCACTTGCTAGTTCCCCCATCAGAATGTAAGGTCCTAGAGGTCAGGTCCTACTTTGCTTTTATAATTATGTCCCCAGCACTTAGAACAACACCTGGTACATGGTGAGTACTTAATAACTGTTTTTTTAATTGAATTGAGTGAAGACATCTCTGTTAATGGGCCCTGCCTTCTACTATCTGTTGTTGATTAATGTCTATTTAACTTATTTTTTCACTGTTGGTCAAATCAGTAGGCATTTGTTAAGCACCTGCTTTGTACTACATACAGTGCTAAGTGAAATGAGACAAGATCAAATGAGATAGTATCTGGAGAAGAAGAAGAAGAAGAAGAAGAAGAAGGAGAAGGAGAAGGAGAAGGAGAAGGAGAAGGAGAAGGAGAAGGAGAAGGAGAAGGAGAAGGAGAAG